>NW_006790311.1:589719-627383 GCF_000442215.2 Lipotes vexillifer
CCCCCCCCCCCCCACTCAGCAATGGGGACACAGGGCTGCCAGCCCTGGCTGTGCTCCGGAGCAGGACCCACTTCTGAGTTTACCCCCATCCGATCTTGGCGCTCGCTCCCAGCAGAATCATACACAGTCTATAAAGATGTTTTCTTTCGCTGACAGGTTGACTCTGGAGCAGGACGCTGAGGCTTGCCGTCCTCCATGCCGCTCTCCAGAAAAGGGACTGTGAACTGTGAGTAACTCTGATTGGCATTTTCCATGCTCACTCAGTAAGGTTATGGGTTAAAGACCAGCCCTGAACCTGATCTTTCACAGCCATGCATTGTGTGAGAGACGCACTCTGTCTCAGTGAGCTGGTCAGAATGTGAAATACAGTGGACCTCTAATGAGATGAGGTCCGAATGTGACGAAGAGGCCCTGTAATGACATCCTATTTAATTAGACTGTATTGATTGTGCGTTAAGGTGGACATGATGTGTTATGCACGTCATGAGCGTTGGAGAGGGAAGCTCTTGAGTTTGCAAGGGCAGGCTAAGCTTCGGAGGCCGTGAGAGGAGGACCTGGGCCAAGTTAATAGCTCGCACTTGCTTTTAGGTCTGGTTGTTTCTGGAGAGACACGAGGGAGGAAAAAGGAGGTACTGCCGGTCGCCTCCCTTCCATCAGCACAGGAGCTGCTCCCCGCCTTATCCGTCTGTGTATTTCCTCATACTTGTTCTCCCACTTGGCAGAAGGCTTCCCACCTGTAGGCCTGGCCTAAGTCCTGTCTGCTCGTTGCGACCTCCTTCGGTAATCCAGCTAGAAGTGATTTCTCCCTCTTCTGAGATGCTGTGCCTCATCCCTCTGCTGAGCATCCCTCTACCCGTGCTTGGCCGTGTGCCCTCAGCGAGGCTGTGAGCTCCTGGAGGCTAGTCTGGGATCCCCTGCTCCTTGTTTCCCCTCTGCACCCTCAGGCACCGCTCAGGCAATGTCAGCTGGAAGGGCTGGCCTGGGGCTGCACAGCTTCCCTACCCTGCTTCGGGGGCTCCCGGGGGCTGAGCGGCTGCGACTTTGATAGTACATTGGCTCCCAACCAGTCCACGGAATTTTAAATGATTAACCGTTATCAGCGCACATCTTCACCTCTGTGTAAAAATAGATTGACTGTAATGAGCATTTGAATAAATCATAAGAATGGCCGCCCTGCGATCGTCTAACATCCTGCCGATGGCTGCCCGGTGAGTGAGCAGGGCGCCGGCCCTCCGCCTAATGGCCTGCGCGGCAGTGCTGGTGCCTCTGTGATTGACAGGGCGCGGCTCCCAGGGCATCCCCTTTCCGCCCGGCTTGGAGTGGTCGATCCCCAGACACCGGGCCGGGGAAGGGTGCCTCCCTCCAAACCTGTTCCAGGAAAGCCTACCTAGGAGATGGGGCCGGGGTGGGGGGAGCCCCAGTAGGAAGATAGTGACCTTTGCGAGAATCCATGTCTCCTTGCACCGGAGGTTAGAGGGACCTCATCAGTCAAGTCAGTATGAGAGGAGCAAGCCAGGCGTGAAGCTTCATGAGACCGGGATGCGTGTAGGGGAAATAAGTCTGCACGTTCCGTCCCTGTCCCCGAGAGCAGCTGGGCGCCTGGCCCGGGCCCACCCACACCTGGGGGACCTCCCTCGTAGGGACACTCTGGGACCCTCACAGAGGAACGAGGAAGAGTGGGGATCTTCAGGTCCTGGGACTCTGAAAGGGGAAGATTCAAAGGGTCTTCCTGGGAGTGTTTTTTTTGCTAAGGAGGAGCCTGCCTTTTGGAGGGGGAGGAAGAAAAGGTGGGACGGGACCTGCGGAGGAGGGAACAGTCTGCAAGTCTGAAGTGAGGGCTGGATTTGAGAGGGAAACAGCAAACATTCTAATTTAATTTGAGTGGTGTTCCAGTTATTATGGCTGTGTAACAAACCACCCCAAGACATAGTGACTTAACACCGTTCCTTATGCTCATTTATTCTGCGAGTCAGGAGTTCAAACAGGGCACAGTGGGGAGATTGCCTCTGATCCACAGGTCTGGGGTCTCTGCTGGGGCAGAAG
Source organism: Lipotes vexillifer (assembly GCF_000442215.2). Lineage (NCBI taxonomy): Eukaryota > Metazoa > Chordata > Mammalia > Artiodactyla > Lipotidae > Lipotes > Lipotes vexillifer. Next base: position 591,763 of record NW_006790311.1, read on the forward strand.
CTGGGTGCTGGAATCATCCGGAGGCTCGTTCGCTCATCCCTCTGGGGGTGGATACCAGCTGTTGGCTGAGGCGCTAGCTGGGGCTGTCCACCAGGCCCACGTGCCCTTTCCACGTGGCCTGGACATCTTCATAACATGGATCGACGGGGCTGCACTGCCCAAGCCCAGCAGTATCACGTTCACACGTTGCCCTGGTTGAGGGCAGGCACAAAGGCCCACCTGGGTTTAGAGAAGGGGACATGGACACTGCCCCTGCAGCCATGTCTCAAAGCAGGAGTATCCACAGCACATCAGATGAAGAGTGTGTTTGGGGGGTACTATGTTGTAGCAGCCGTCTTTGGGGAGCACGACTCAGGCCTGGCCCAGCACAGCCTCATCTACTCCCGAGGCAGCTAAGAAAACCTGCCTCCAAGAACCAGACTGTCTAAACCCACCCAATGTCTGGCTTTAAAGGCACCCCCCCACCCACCCAGCCAGGCTAGGCTCCGCCCCCAGGGGGCATTCCCCGAGGACACGCTGGTGTTAGGAGGCCCTGCAGTTGGTAGAAACCTATACCGCAGCGCTCCCCAACCTTTCTGGCACCAGGGACTTGTTTCGTGGAAGACAGTTTCCCCGATCGGGAGGGTGGGGGTGGGGGTGGGGGAGAGGAGGGATGCTTCAGGCGGTAATGCGAGCCATGCTGAGTGGCAGATAAAGCTTGCTCGCTCGCCGCTCACCTCCTGCTGTGCAGCCCGGGTTCCTAACAGGCTGCGGACCCCTGCTCTATGTTATAGTCCTTCTCTGCAAGAATGGGTCCAGTTTGCAACCCACAGCTTGAAGTGCCAGGTCTGGAGAGGGCCTTAGACCTGTGACGAGGACTCCACAAGCCTTGAGCCCTTCATTCCCAGGCATAGCTCCCAACAACCCTCCACTCCCTGGCCTTCCGTGCTGGGGGAGGCTTCAGCCAAAGATCAGACCGAAGGGGCTGTTGGGTCTGTCAGGGTGTGCAGGGGGCGTGGGCTCTGCGGGCAGCACGTCCTCCTTGATCCTCGTGTCCTTTCCTCTCCATGCTTCCTCTCTGCCACACACACTGTAACCTGTGGAGGCGGGGCCTTTGAGGACCAGGCTCCAGTTCCTTTGCCATTTTCCTGACCCGGATGCAGCTAAGTTTTGGAAGAGAATCTGAGTACCCTGGATGCCTTGTTGTGACTTAAGGGGATAGAAACAGAACTCAAGCAACCACAGGGTGGGAGCAGAACCAGTTGGTTTTTCCAAAGGGCCAAGATATGAGAATGGCTAATGGTGAAAGGGAGGGGGCAGGGAAGAGAGGGGCAAAGGGGCTTGGTTTTGATGAAAAGTTTTGGTGGGAGAGTCTTGGAGTCTTCCACAAGTCGACTTAATATTAATAGTAATAATTGTCGTTTGTTGAGCACTTACTACACGCTAGGCACTCTGCTCAGCACGTGATGCGCGTGTTCTTATTGAAACCCTAGCACTATTTTGTGAGACACTGTTGCTATCTTGGTATCACATACAGAAAGGGAGCAGAGGCTCAGAGACAAGAGAGGTACCGTAGTCAGTGACACAGTAAGTTAGTCACAGAGTTGAAATCAAACTTATGACTCTATCCTAGAGACTTAATCACCTCATTATGCGGCTCCAAGAAACTCAAGTTTACTCTCCTGTAACAGGGGATGTCTGATGACATCACCTCCAATGTTACCCTCAGTTCTAAGATTCTAAATGTGCAGAAAAGATTCTGGGAACTGACTTAGACACCTCTAAAGTGGAGGCCGGCTTTGTGGAAATGGGTCTGTGTGAAAGCACAGAATGATTTCCTGTTCTCTCCTTTCCCCTTTTGTGAAACTTAGGTCAGGAGACCAATGTTTAATTTGGGCAGGTGAAGGAAACAGATAAAAACCTAAAAGATCATTTGTATTTTCAAGGCTTCAACCTTGGGGGAAAAACATTGGGTTTGAAGTCCAAAGCTGGGGTTTGAGTCTCAGCCCCATGACTTAGAACCTCTGTGATTCTGGATACAACTCTTTGGTCTTCAGATTCCTTGTCTCTAGAATGGAAATGGGATTGTACACCCTTCCCAGGACGGCTGTGAGGACTAAATGAAATCCAGCACGTGCGAGCTTTAGAGCCATTCCTGGCACACAATATGTATACAGTAATGGTTCAGCCATCCACTCACCCAGTAGGTTAGGAAAAAGGAGAGATGGAAAGACTGTTCCTCTCCGTTGCTGCTGACGGAGACGGTCTAGCATCTTTCCTTTAACTGTACTCTCCATAAAAGTTCACTCATAAACTATTGATATTTTAATAATACACATTAGCATCTTGCCCTTTGACAGATGAATATTGAATGAGCAATAAAGAGGCAAAAGAGTAACCAGGTACATGGCTGCGGGGAAGCTGGAATCATGAGTGGTTGTCGGAGGGAAGGCCCCTTTCTAGGGACCTTGTGACTCACCTCTCTCTCCAGTGGCCCCTAGGAAACAGCTCTTAAAAGGAGCTCAGAATCCGGTCCAGCCCAGCCCAGTCAGGGCAGGGTTTGTCCCCGGTTTTCCTTCACTTGGGTGGAGGGGACTTGGGAGAAGACAGAAAAAGGTCATTAGAGAGCTGCTAAAGGCCTGGACTTTTCACCCTCGCGTGAAATACCTGGCATCTCCCCTGCCCTTTGCGGAAGGTGCAGGCTTCTTCCCCGCATACTCCCTTCTGCTCCGTAAATTAAAAGTCTGCAGACCACGTGCCCTCAAGAAATCAGGCAACGACCTTAGAAATAACTCAAACTGCTTCCGCCCCCTCTCCATCCTCCGCCCTCCGCCCACCAGGTCTTGATGGGGCCTACGCTTGGGGTGTGTGTGTGAAGGTTTATAAGACAGAATTTCCTGCCTTTGCAGCTCCTGCTGCAGCCCCGCTGCCACAGCCTCCATTTTTTCCTGGCCTCCGTCTGGCCTGGGAGTCCTTGAGTGTGCAGAGAACAGTGACAGGGGCTCTTCGTTGGTCCGGCTTAATTGGTGTGATTTAATGACATTTGTGGCAGATTCAGATTTATACGGCTTTCTGAGCTGCAAATCTGCTTTCTAAATGTAGAATTTTTGTGGAGTGGTAAAAAATAATGGCTGTTCTGTGATTCCTGCCTCCCAAGCTAGGAGACTGCAATTTACATTATGCAAATAGACATTATGCAATCAAGGCACTTTAGCAGGAATCTGGCGGCAGAGAGGCCGCTGATGAGATAGAGGTCTGCAGCCCCAACTGGAGGGGCCCTGGAAGAGCCGAGATGACGTGGGGAGGGGGTGGGGCGGGCGGAGGGGCCCGGGTCCGTTCCGCTGGCCCAGAGATGAGTGCTTCCGGGGGGCTGCCAAAGCGACTCTCTCAATTAATGGCTTTGTTTAATCATACCCCCTGTCCAGAGGACTATTGTCTTACGGATAATTTCGTTTGCCTAACGAGATTTTGCTAATTAAATCTCCTTTCAATTGGTGTGACCGTGACTGCAGGAGAGGGGCTATTTGGAGGGAGTCCTTCTCCATAAACCTTTCTGGAAAGGAACAGGGAAGGGGGGCGGGGAGGGAGGGGAGGGAGAACCTTCCCTGCTGTAAGCAGGCCTGGGGAAGCTTCCAGCAGGGCTTGGAGCTACAAGGTGGCTGCCACCACCCACCTGGCCTTTCTCTCCTGTCCTCTGGAAATGCAGGTACCCATCAATCTTTATCCAGCCTGAGGGGTTCCCCGGCCTTTATGCTTCCTCTGTGGCTCCTGTGGCCTCCACCATTACCCTTCTCAAGTCCTTCCCAAATCCCCAGAGCTTCGGGATTTCCAGGCACTGCTCCCAGCAGCTCTGGCTGTGGGTGGTGGCAGTGGTGATGCAGGAACCCTCCCCTGGCCTTCACTGTTAGCCAGCCAGCCTGGCTCTTCAGAGAAGAAAACTTGCTCCCAAATTGGCCCTTTCTGCAGCGATAATTGCATGAATCCAAGAGAAGACCTTGTCAAATTCATGTATCATCAGACTCAGCCAGGGGAGACTCAGCTCCTGTACGTGGAGGAGCCTAGCGCTGTGCCAGCAATAGCTGGAGCCTAATTAATGCTCTTGTGAGCGTGTGCCCATGTCACGCCTGTGCTCCTCCATCCTCAGGGGTTCTTTACTGTCTGCGGCTTCCTTGGTCTGGCTGGCCAGGGACCTCACAGCTCAGCCCTGTCTACTTTTCCTGCTTCATCTCCTGCCTGCCTCGTAGCTCCCTCCTCCCTGTTACTTACAGACACTCCTATTCCTGGTACCCAAATATACCAGGTTGCTCAGTTCCCCCCAAATACTCTGTATCACTTCACACCTCAGTGCCTTTGAACTTGCTGTTCCCTCTGCCTGGAATCTCCTCGTCCTGAATAGCCCCTGCGCCTCCTGCAATACCCAGCTCACATATCTCCTCTCTGACTACTGCTCACAGGGCTTCCTGCCTTTCCTGAAACACTGCTGTCCTCCTTCATCCTGTGCGTTGTCACAGCACCTCAAACATGTGTATCCATCTATCCAAGTTAAGAACTGAATCTTATTCTTCTCCTGATCCCAGTACCTAGGATCATCCCTGGCCACAGGAGGCCCCCTACAAGTTTGGTTTGGTTGAATGAAAAAATGAAGGAATGAACCAAGGGGTAGGGGGTGGAGTGATGGAGAGGTTTTCTCTAGTAAGCCCTCCAAACCCCAGGGTGGGCGATGGGGGGAGGAGGGGGCAGGAGCCTGATTTCTGTGGGGGCTTTGCAGAGTTACTTGCCCATCCATTACCTTTATGTCCTGGGTGGGAAAGCCTTAATTCCCCCTGTGTGCCAGGCCCTGCACTAGGTGTGTCAGCATCTCCTGTTGCACGTTCTCACGTGGATCCTGTGAAGTGGGTACTGTTTTTGCAGAGGGCACTGAGGATAGTCTGTCCTCATCAGAGAGCAAGGCAGTGTTTACCTGTAACTGGGTCCAGGGGTGGGGACCCAGCAGGCTCTACCTCTAGGTAGGTGAAAGCTCCTATGCTTCCCAGTCTTCCCTCCCCATCTGTCCATCTATTCAACCATCTATCCATCCATCCTTCCATCCATCCCATCCATCCCATCCATCCATCCATCCATCCATCCATCCATCCCATCTATCCATCTGTCCCATCCATCTATCCCATCCATCTATCCCATCCATCCATCCATCTCATACATCCATCCATCCATCCATCCCATTTATTCATCCATCCATCCATCTATCCATCCTGACTAGAACCTAAGCTGTTGCACCCTGGGCTTTTCCCGTGCTGGAATGCCTGGGTTGCTGCACTGGGAGGGCCTGTGCGTCTGTGTGTGTGTTGGGGGTTGGGCAAAACCCAGGCTCCACAGATGGCCCCCGGCTGCTCGCTCTGGTCTGTTGCCCAGCTAGCGGTGGGGATGTGAGGGTAAAGGAGTCTGCCTTCCATGCTGCAGAGCACGGGGGAAGTCCAGGAGAAACGGCTCGCATCCTCCTATGTGATAAGGGCGTATGCCTGTTGCCTGTGTCTGTGCAGGCCGCAGGGTGTGTTTGTGTGAGGCAGTGTTTGAAGACAGTGCTTTATGTTTTTCTTGGTTCCTGAGTTTCAGTGCTTTGCTTTTTGCCCTGAAGTTTCTCCCTTGGTGCCCGTGTTCTGTCTCTTCACCGAGACTTGTAATCATCTTAACATCCCCACCATGCTATCTATGCTCTGAGTCTGAAGGGTTTCTTGGTACATAAATAGGTGCTCAACAAACACTCTGTGATGCACTGAATGAGTGAATGAGTGAACAGGCATCTGCCCTTTGCTGTCAGATAGACTTGAGCTTGAGCCCTAGTTCTGTTATTTACGTAGCTGGGACCTTTGGATTTAATTTTCTCATTCAGAAAGCAGGAATTCTAACACGACCTATTCTATCTTTCTTGAAGGGTTGTTGGTGGAAGATTATAAGAGATATGTGAAAGTGTTTTATAAACTATAAAGCAAGTGTAAGGGGTTATTATTATAATGGTTATTACACTTGAAGTGATCACTGTGTTTGAAAATTAGGGATTCTGTTTTCAGGAATATAAAATCATCCAGGCCGTGTTGGAACTCTGAGGCTTACAGAGCAATTATTATGGGAACTGATTTCCCATTGGCCCAACTATGGGGACTTCCAGGGGCCGGGGTGGGAGGAGGGGTCTGGTGAAGACGGCCCATCTTCATCTGTGCCACCTATCCCCCAAGTGGACCCACACAAATGGTCTCTCTTGAGTCTCAGCCGTTGCCCCGTCTTCTGTGCCTCATTATCTTTGCATGTGCTGTTCCCTCTGCTAGGTAAGCTTTTCCCCTTTTCTCCACTGGTCTTTTGACCCTCTTGTGCCTAGTTGCTGCACTGTCCCGGGCTCCCTGCTTGCACAGTATGCCTCCCTGAGGGCCTTTATCACATGGCATCTGGGACCGTGAACACCAGGGCAGGTGCCGGCCGTCACTCATCTCTGTAGCTCCAGAGCTGAGGGGATGGATGGATGGGTGGGTGAAAGGTGAAGCGGAGGGTTGGGGCTTGGTAGATGCACAGGATTTGAGCTTTTGAAGCGCCCTAAGCTGTAGGAAGTAGCTTCAGAGAAATTAGCACTGCTGTGCAGATAACCCCCAAATTTCTGAGAGAGGTTTCCCACCCACTCTCAGGTCCAAAAGGTTAAGTAGGCTGATCCTCCCTGGAGTCCCTGGGCCTGGAGGCCCCAGTTCCATGCAGGTGGGTGACTGGATGTCAGCCAGGTGGGCAGTGAGGCCTCCAGGGTGGAGGGTGAGTCCTAAGGACAGGGAGGCACCTACCCGTTGTGGGTCCTCACAGGCGAGCCGTCACCCACGTGGGGAGGCAGGCGCAGCCTACCACCATCCCCAACCCTCCCAGATCCTGCCTCTTGGCGGAGTCAGCCCCAGCTGGTGGAGAATCTGCTGGAAGCCCTCCCGGGAACCTGGCTCCCTCGCTTTCTCCCTGTGTTTGGAGGCATCCTGTCTCCATCCTGCTCTGCTCTCTCCCCCATGCCCGCCCACCCTGGGCAATGCTCCTGGAGCCCCAGGCAGCCGCAGCCAAGTGCCAGGGGTCTGGGAGTCTTTTCATTACCGAATGCACTGAACCTATTTGTGAGTGTTTTGCAAAGTGTTTAATCCAAGGTGTTCCCTCAATTAAATTAGTGCAAACATCTGGGTCCCACATCCAGCTCCATTTGCATTCTGTGCCATTTATTACAGCGGGAAATGGGAAGGCTCCTTAGGAATACTTAGGACTGAATTGGGGTGGGTTTTGGGGGTGGGCGTCTGAGGGTGCCTGTGAGGTCGGTCCACGAGGCAGACCCATCTCCGGCCTGGGACTGGTGTGGAGCCTCTTTCTGGTGCAGGGGACCACACGGCGGGTGTGTCTGGGCTCGGGACCACCCGGTCTTATGGGGGAGGCTGGGTGAGTTTAATTCATGCCCCCGGTCCCCACGTGGGCCCAAGTACCTGCAGACGCAGGAGGAGTTCACTGCTGTTGTTTTATAACTTTAAACCCAATTTTAAAAAAAAGAAAGTGTATCACATTCCAGTGACCCATCTGGGTCTCTCCTGAGGGAGTCTTTCCTGCTGCAAGGTGGGTTTTTTCATCATGAAACTGCTCAGCCTTGGTGACTGGCTGAGCGTGGGTGGCAGCTCTGTTCCCCGTACCATGTGATTCCAGTACTGTCGAGCACTTTGGGAGTCGACAGGAGGCTCAAGAAGAATAGCTTCTGTTCAGGGCGTTATCTGTTGTGACCCTCCCACCAACGCTGTGAGGCAGGTCCTCTAATAATAGAACAGATCAGAGAGCCAGGCTTAATCAGACAGGTTAAGCAACACGCTCGTTGTTCCACAGCTAGAGAGAGGAGTAGCTGGGATGTGAACTCAAGTCTGCGCGACCCCAAAGCCTGCTTCCCGCTGCACTAGGACGTCTCTCGTGAATGCAGCATCTGGGATTGGCTTTGAGTTGGGGACCTTGTCCCCTCCCCAGGTCTCGTGACCAGCACACCCTGGCCGGGCTGTGCAGAGGCCCTGGTCCTAGCCTGCCTGCCCCCATTGGGATGGCGTAACCTGGGATTCCCAGGGGCCTGCGATGGTGACTCACCCAAGGGAAGGAATTCCTGGCTTTTGTGGGATGGGGCAGGGAGGAAGAGGGGTAGTCTGGAGAGTGAACAAGAGGCTCGTGGGAAGCTCAAGGACTTAGGGGTCACTGAATTCCTTGGTACGGAGCGGGGAAACTGAGGCTCAAAGGAGGCAACCCTTTGCCTAAGGCCACCGAGGGTTTGGTGGTAGAGGCTAGACTGGAACCCAGGGCTCCTACCTCCTGGGAGGGGAGTGATGTCAGGGCCTGGGGAGGTCCCAGGGGTTCTATAGGGTGTGCTGGCGTTCTGGATGCAAAGTGTAAATCAAGGCTGGAGCAAGCAACCAGGATGAGAAGGGGATGAAAGGCTCCTCTGCTAAGGATGCTTCTGCACCACACTTAACAAAGAACCTTCCAGGTCCTAGAGGGCTGCTGGCCATCTCTGGCCTGGGCCCTGGGGCAGGTCCGCACCAGCTCCTAGGATTTCACCTAGTGATGTCGGGGGCGGCAGAACCTGGGAAGGCTGGAGGGGACCCGGGACCTGGGGCAGCACACACTTGGGGGTGTCCAGCTCGCCTTCGAAGGCCTTCCCCATCTGTCCTGCAGTCTGGGCAGCACCTGGAGGAATAGGGTGCAATGGTTTCAAACCTCAGTCCCCTCTCCCACTTCCTCCCTTGATGAGACGGGACCAGGTCTTAGCCTTAGTTTCCCCATCTGTTAAAGAGTAATAAAATCTCATCTTACAGGATCGTTGGGAAAATTAAAGGAAATAGTAGGTATGCTTGACCCTGCTTCTGGGTGCAGAGCATTGTCGCTGGTTTCCCTTTCTTCTCCATAGCCCGGGTCTACTCTCCCCTTTGGACTCTGCGCCTGCTCTGGGATATGGAGGGATGAGGGGCTCTGTCGACGAGGGTGGGCAGCCCCCGTCTCAGCTCCTCCCCTTCCCTCTTCTCTCCCCTCCCTCCCTCTCTCATGAGAAGACTTTAAAAAATGCATCTCAGCATGTGGCCCTGCCTGGGGCTTTATAAGAATGAATTGCTTATCCCAGCCCTTCCTAGAAATGACAATCTGCAATCAATACACATTTATTAAGCACCACTGTGTGTGATACCCAGCTCTAGGCTCAGCAGGGTCAGCCTGAGAGCGATCCCTAGGCTTCTTGTCTCCTCCCAGGACCCCAAAGGTTCCTGCTTTCCTTGGCTTTGCTGGATCCCAGGACCATCTGCTGTTACCGGCAGGATTTGGGGTTTCTGTACCCTTTTGTGCCTCTCTGGTTCTACACGAGGTCCTCTTTGCCTTGAGTACCCTCCATCACGCCTCATTTACCTGGTTAGAGCTCAGTTTCTTGGTGATGAGTATGTCTGTAACCACATCTCAGCTAGGGTTTATCTTCCTTGAGCTCCCGGTGCACACTGGGCATCTTTCTGTGACTATTAATCACATCATATGTCGATTATATCTTTATTAGAGACGCTTGGCTCTCCAAGGGTAAGGGTACGAAGTGTAGCATCCTAGAACTAGCCTGGGCCCTAGGGGTCATCTTCTCTCCTCGCCTGCAGGCCAGGTCACGCGCAGTTCATCCCTGACAGAGGAGAATGCTTTCCTCTCCTGTTAGCCTTTGGTGCTCAATAAATGCTTGTTTTGTTGGACAAACCACTGGCGTGTTTGAAGGGAGGCTGTCATGGCAGCATGCCTTGCTCTCTAGTTTCCAGGGTGTTCAGCCTGAGAGCACGTCCCTGTCCCTTTTATGTGCAATTCTAGTAAGTATTATTCTCTCTCTTTCACCCGGCCTCAAGATATGGGATCTCCAGATGGAGCTGAGGATCTGCAGAGAAGAATGCGCCCCTTGATTTACTGCCCCTGTGTCTTTGCCCCCGGCATTTCCTTTTCCTGAAAAGTCTTCTCTGTCTGCGCGGCCAAACCCTGCCCTTCCTCCCCAGTCTCACACCACCTCTTCCACGAGCCTTAGAGCCCTCAGGGAAAACCAAGCATTTTCTCCCTTCCAGAGCACCTGGCCTGAGTCTCCTGACACTGACCAGGGTCCACCTGCATCCTGAGTATATCTGTCTGTCCTCTTCCATGAAGATGTGTCAGTACAGGGCACGTGGCTGATGCTTATATAGCCCTCACTCCACCTGGCATGGCGCCTGGCACCTTCTGAATTTATCACACGTGTTTGCCAAATGAAGGGGATTACCATTCATTACATTTGTCACCAGTTACTGGAAACTGGATGCTAGGGCCAGCAAAAGAAAAACAGGTGTTAAATTCTGTTTGGTGTACTCAGCAGACCGGCATTACTTCTGTATGGCAGGCCTGTCAAGTCCCAGACACTGATACTCTACACGTAAAGTCTCCAAAACAGAGTGAGCAAGGTGGGCCATTGGAATAAGAGAAGAAAATATTACAACTTTATTTGTATGTATTTTTTTAATCTCATCCTATTTAGACTTCTATTTTTGAATATGTTCCCTAAGGCATCTCATATATTGGTAGAGCAGCAGGGTGACTGTATACACTCCCACACATGCATGTTTATATACGTATGCACTGAGCGTGTATTACACATTTTTTACTGATAGAGTTGTCAACAAGTCTGAGGACCATGGACTTGGGCCCCTGGCCCACTCTCCAGGAGATGAGTCCAGTGCCTATTTGCTATTGTCTCCAGACAAATGTCCCATCCCCTAGCGTGGCCTCATGTCATGCCTAAAACTATACAGCCTGAAGCTCACTGGCTGGCAAATTCCTTCGGGACCGTGACTTGGGGGCTTTCTTCACCTGTGACTCTCCAGGGCCTGGCACATGACAGGCACTCCGTAAATTACATGGGGCTTGAATAATATTTACTTGAATTGAGACTATCTGAGAATCTTTGAAAGTTTTAAAATTTGACTTCAATTTAATCCTCAACTGTCTACTCCCAGATAGTATACTTGACATATTTACTAGAGACACATTATGCAACAAAAAAATAAGTGTATGCCTACTTTGTACCAGGTTCTGAGTTAGGTACTGGGTGTCAAATTTGAGGTCTCTGACCTCAAGTTACTTACATTCCCTTTTTTCAAAAACAACCAAACAAGAAATCGTACCGTAAATCAGCACTCCCCTCTTCATTGCGAGTGTTTTGAAACAAACGGCCAGGCCTCACACCATTTCCTCTGCAAATGCTCTAGACAGTCATTTAGGGAGGACAGAACCCATCAACCAATGTAGTTGTGTTTTAGGGGCTGTGCTATAGCCGCTGGGCATGGCCAGGGCCCAGGGGAAGCCGGTAGTGGTAGTTCTCCCGGCAGGGGTGGGATGGGCGGGTAGAATGGGGTCAGGAATGATTTTTGTATAAATGATGCTAAGGCTGAGTCTCTAAGCTTAACTTCTCCCATGGCTCCCATGTTGAAATTTCAGAAGCCAAGAGGGGGCCTATCAGATAAGGGGTGGGTTTGAATAGAGGGAGATGGCGGGCACAGAAGACAGAACACTTACAGATCTTAACAGCTGTCCTCCATCATCTTAAGACCAGAAGCCGAGTCCTCTTGCCCAGGGTTGCAGAACCAGAGAGTGTCAGCAGCAGAATCTGGGCTCGGCGGCTCCTCCCTGGCCTCCCTCCGCCTGCTCTCCACACTTGGGTCCTCCAAGTGTGGCAGGCTGGGCCTGCCACACTTGGAGGACCCATGGCGCAGGCTGGGCCTGCCTCTCCCACACACCCAGGCTGCTGTGGCCGGGAACAGCACACTCTGCGCCCCCAGTGCCTCTGGGCTCTGGGCACCCCCTTCTCCCTCCAGCAGCTTCCAGAGGGTCCATAGGCCTGCAGCCCCGGAATCATCACGGGCTGCATGTGACTTCTTTCTTCCCGTACAAGTTGAGCACTTGCCACCCTGCTGTCTGTTTTTCCTTGCTAAGGTTCAGTTCTAATTATGTTGATTTTCTTCATCCCACCCCCTCCTGGAAGCTTATTAGGTTGAATATTTTTATTTATTATCATTTCGCCCAACTCCTGCCAGCATTTCCAATTACTCTCCCCGCTTCCTTGTAATTGTCTTTCTGTAATGGCTCTGAAACAATTGCGCTAAATGAGGTGTCTCCTGGAAGATGAGAGTCTCACTTCATTAAAGGCTAATGTATTCTCAGCTCCAGCTCTGTGGGGCTAGCTTGGAAGGAAGACATTTAAACAGCTTCTTTTATTTTATAGGGAGCAACTTTTCAGCGACGAAGATGTCTGTGGGGTATATGTGCATGTGTGTGCGTTGCCTGATTTTAATTTAAAGAAAGTTTATGAAATAGTGTCAGTCTTCCTACTGATGAAACTCTCTGTCCCCGGGTAGCTGAGATTTATGCAGGTTTGGTCCAGGGCTCTGGAGCAGGATGGACAGGGGCGTTTTATTCTGATGTCCTCCCTGCCTTTCTGCCAGGTCCCGTCCCTTCCTGTTAGCCCCTGACCTCTTCATGCCTCCATCCTGTGTCAGCTTCCACTGGGTGATGACCTCCTGTTGTGTATTATTGTTTTCAGTTTATATATCCTAACTCATTCATTCATTCATTCATTTGCTGCTTACTCATTTACTTGTTCATTTGTCATTCATTCAACAAATGTTTATTGCCTGCTATGTTCAGGCATCATTCAGGATGGGGATATGCCCTTTGGGAGCTTAGAGATCAGTGCGAGGACAGAGGCGGATGACAGGTAAGCAGGCACTTCTAGTACATTGTGTTAAATGCTGTAATCAGGCAAGGGAGGACCACCTGAAAGCACCTAGGAGGGCACCTGGTAAAATCTAGTGGGGTCAAGGATGGCTTCTAGAGGGCAGGGCCTGGGGTCTGGGTTGATACCGGAGGATGAGGAGTTAGCCAAGTGACAGGGGCGTGGCTGGAAGTACCTGAGGCCGAGGGAACTTCCATAGCGACAGAGGGCTTGGCAGGTGAGTGAAATGCAAGCTTTTCCATCTGACGGGAGCCCCATGTGGGACAGGGGCTGTGATGGGAGGAGGGGCTGGAGATCATGGAGGGTCTTGAAGGCTCGGCTACCGAAGGATTGGGGGACGTAGAAGAATTTTAAGCTGAGGATTGATTTGGCCACAGATCTGTCTTGGAAAGATTGCTCCTGCTTCAGTGTGGAGAGGGGATTGGAGGAAGCCAAAAAATAAAAAAAGGCAAGGAGACCTTTTAGGAAACTATTGCAGGTGATGATGGTGCCCTGCCTGGAGGAGGTGGCAGAGGAGAATGAGAAGCTGTGTATGTTTGTGAGGTGTTACAGGTGGAAAAATGACAGGCTTGGGGTGTGGGGGTGGTGAGGGGGAGGGGGCATTAAGGGTGAGATCTGCTTTCTGGCTTGGGCAGTCCGGTGAATGTGTGTGGTGGGGTCCCAATATCCAGGACAAGGCCCGTGAGAGGTCTGTGCAGCTCCCCCAGGATGTGGGACCACCAGGCTCAAATCCCAGGAGATGCAGGGTCCCTGTCCCCAGTGACAGCTACGGAGCCTCAGTGCCTTCGCCAGCAGGGCCCGTAGGTGGCATGTGGGCGTCAGCTCACTCCGATAAAGGGCCACACGTGGCTGCATTGTCGAGCTCCGAGCTGAGCACCTGTGCTCTGAGCTGAGCAGGTCACCTCTTGGCTCTGACTTCTGACCCAGGCAACACAACCTGTAGCAAGGCCTCCGAGCGTTGCCCAGGCAGCTCCCGTGGTAAAGGGCTGTCTCTTCTAAAGCGTTTTCTATTTCATAGTCAAGAAGGAGTAGGATATGTTTGGGTTGGAAGTGAAGAATGTAAGCTTACACCAGGTGGTGAATCAAGTTCATCCAGCAGTGTTTTTATGCCTCCGAGGCACGTTTTTTTTTTTTTTTTTTTTTTTGATCCCTGTCCTGTAAGCTGCAACGGTGGTGGTGATAGTGATAAAAGTAATGATAATGACTGCTCCATTTATCAAGGCCTGCTACGTCCCACAGACTCTATTAAGCATTGCCTGAAGTATCTCATTTAGTCTTTGCCACAGTCCTATCATGTGGATATTATTATTGGCACAGAGAGGTTAAGTAAGCAGGCCCAGGATGCCCAGCCTGCGGTTTCCTTCTCAGAATCAAGGAAGGAGGCAGTTGGCCACACCAGGCCAGGAGAAGTGGCTTGTTCCGTCCTCCACTTGCTGTTTTCCCGTGCTCTTCATGCCCCTTGTTATGAATTACTTTTTTCAGCTTATATATCCTAACTCACTCATTCACTCACTCATCCATTCATTCATTCATTCATTCATGTGTATCCTTCAAGGCCCTGTGCAAATGCCGCTGACTCCCGAGCAGAGCCAGAACTCGCCCACTCCGTGGTTCCCAGAATACATACATTTCTCAGTCATAGCTGCTGATTTGTAGTGAGTTCTTTGAGTGTCTGTCACCTCAGCTCTACTTTGGGTTTTCCCTGGGAAGGGATCTTGGCTAACTCCTCTTCGTATCCTTGGTACCCAACACTGGGCCTGGTGCACAGTTATCCTATGAATAAATAAATACTACTAGGGAAGACAGGATGCTCAGGAGGGGCCCGGGAGGTCAGCTTACAAGAGCTCCCCGCGCCCTGTCCATTGCAGGAGGAGCAGATATGCTGCTCAGCAATGCTCCGGACTGGGCTCGGCTCCCCGGGGCGACTTGCTGGCAATAAGGGGCAGCGTCAGGAACACAATTCTCTCTGTGCTCTGGGAGAACGCGGGGGTGAGGTAAGTGCCCCTCCAGGGAAAGGGCTGAAGGAAGCAGCGGGGAGCTGGATGTTTACTCTGACGAGGTGCTTATGTAACACCAGGCTTCCTCGGGCTCCCAGGGGCTGAAGAGAGCGCACACCAAGGAAACAAACAAACGGGAGATGGCAAGCCACTTGCACTATTAGACAACCAAAGGGAAGCGGTGTGCGCATTTGACGTCTTCCGCAAAAATTTAGCGCCGGGGCAATTGCCAAGCAGCCTTTTTTTTTTTTTTTTTTTTTTTTTTTTTACAAAGAATGAAGTGTGTCTAAATATTCAAGTGCAAAAAGTCACCAACAGTTTTCCATCCCCTCAAATCTCACTGCAATTGCCATCCCTCCCAGGCTGTGATGGGGTTCCGGGAGATGTTGCCCTCAGGAGAGGCGGAGGCTACCTCTTCAGGAGCTCCCTCCTTAGCCTACAGAGTCAGGGCTCCGGTCACAGCTTGTGGGCAGCGAGGGGAGAAGGTGGAGGAAGGAAGCACTGGCTCTGAGAGCCAGGGGTCCTGATCACTAAATAGCTGTGTGACTTGGGGCAAGTGACTTACCCTCTCTGAGCCACAGTTTCTACATCTGTGGATGAAAAGAACCATCAACTTTGCCCTAACTCGCAGGCTTGTTTTGAGCCTCTGTACCCCGTGGCAACACATGGGGGGCGGTCCTGACCACTTCATGATGCTGCCTATCATTCAAGTTGGGTAGCGCAGAACCCTCTGCCTGCTCTCTCCCTCTAGCTCTGGAGCTGAGTCAGGCCTCCCCGCCTCAGTTTCCATAACACTGGGGACAAGGATCCAGGTGAGTTCTAAGTCTGAAGCCCCCTGGGGCTCTTGGAAACAAGAGGCCAGGCCTCCTGAGCCCAAGGGAAATGGGGAACTGAACTTTGTGCTGCAGAACAATGAGAAATTTAGGGTAAGAAGCCTTCAGATCCCAGAATGGAGCTAGACAGAACATCACTCTGTTCATTTAATAAATATTCATTGAGGACCTACCACGTGCCAAGCATTGTGTCACTTACTGCGAATGCATGGGCAACACAGTTCCTGTGGCAGCCCCTGTCCTTTCAGAGCTCACGGTCTAGCAGGTATTCCAGATTGGTGCCCAATCCTCTCCATTTCATAGATGAGAGAGGAAATACGGCCCAGGAGAGGCAGTGACTATTACAAGGTCACATAGCCAGTTAGTGGACTTGGCAGGATCAAAAACCCACCTTGTGAAGTTGAAATGAACTGATGCTTGCCGAGGGCTCAGAGCCACTCTGGACACTGCCTGGTGAATGCGCTGTATGTGTTTCCGCTGGGTCTCCGGGCTCTAGGAGCGTGGGCCTTTGCCCCTCCTTGGCCCTGAGCTCCAGCCTCACTCATCTAGAGTCCGAGTGTTTGAGATGAGACTGGGCCACCCCAAGGGTGACACTGGCAAAGGGACGATGGGAAGGACAGTGGGCCCGAGGCTCTTGGCTCTCGGCATTTTACTCTTCCATTCAGCCAAGTCTTCTGGAGGGCTGGCCTTGTGCCAGGCACTGGGGCTGAACAACCCTGCAAGCCCCCTACCCTCGAGGGATTTATATTTCAGTGGGGGAGGGGGCTGGACAGCCACCATAAGTGAGCCAGGTGTTTTCTGAATGAGACAAAGCTTATGAGAGTCCAGTACAGTGTGATTTAGTAGAGCTTAAGCCGGATGGTGGGTTACGGGGCAGTGAAGGTGGGGCTGTAGGGCGGGGGGATTGGGGTGCATTTTCTTCGCTTCTGGAGATTGCCCTGCCAAACGAGGGGGGACTCTGGAGAGCTTCTGCTCAGCTCTACACACCAGTCTCTAAAGCTCAGCATCCCAAATAACGTATCAACACTGAGATTGGGGCTTCCCTGGTGGCGCAGCGGTTAAGAATCCACCTGCCAATGCAGGGGACACAGGTTTGAGCCCTGGTCCGGGAGGATCCCACATGCCGTGGAGCAGCTAAGCCCGTGCGCCACAGCTACTGAGCCTGCATGCCTGGAGCCCGCGCACCGCAACGAAGAGTAGCCACCGCTTGCCGCAACTAGAGAAATCCTGCACGCAGCAATGAAGACCCAACACAGCCAAAAAATAAAAAAATAAATAATCCTCAGATTGGCTTGAAAAAACTTTTTAAAAAAATACTGAGATTGTCTCTACCCTGCCCAGCCCCCCACCAGGAAGTAATGCATCCAGAATGAGCCCCCTCAGATTTCAACCACTATCCCCTTGTGGGGCTCAGCGACCTCCCTCCATTATAATTCGGAATCAGGAGTAAAAGAAATACAGAAAGAACAGCACTATTTTTCTGATGTTCCTCGGGCCAAGTTTTATCATCTGAAACAGGGGCATTTAACCTGCCCAGGAAGATTAAGGAGATGACCTCCAGAGCAGATTCCCAGGTGTCACTCTCCAGTCCTGAAGAAACACAGGGAACATTTCATTCCAGGGCACTGGCAACTGCTGGGGAGCTATCACAGCATCCCCATTCCATGTTCAGGGAAAAGCCATCTCTTCCTTCTCCCAGCCCCTCTCAGCAATCTGGGCATCTGTTTGTATTGGTTATTTTATCCAGGAATCAAAGACTTCCTTTGGACTTGTGTGACCCTCTCTTCATTCATCAGGTGAGCCCATGGGTGGGTAGCCCCAGGACTGGTACCCTAGGACCCCATCACCAAGGGCTGGGATCCCACAGGCCATCTCATGATTAGGGATCAACTGGATGCAGTCTTGATGGCACTTCAGGACCCAACTGAACAAAGTCAGGAGACTTCCCAGGAAATTGGACAAGCATAGGGAAGCAGGCGGAGATCTGAGCAAACCTGGATGTGGAGACTTCATGGTCCACAATCCTGGTTTCTTACATTCCTTGTGTGTGCCTGAGTCCAAAGAAGGTCATCTTGCCCATCCTCCTGTCTCCAGGTAGGACTGCAGTTAACCAATGTACCAAACAGGTGAAAATCTCCCTAATTCCTGAGAATATCCATTCACAGAGAATAAAGAGGGGCTCTGGAAAGGAAGGAAATGGATCTGAATCAGCCCACTGAATCTGTCTCTTCAGACATCCATCAGAAGCATCCTTAAAAGAGACATTTGACTCCGAATCAAGTGTCTTCCTTCCCCTGGGTCTCTTCCCCATTGCCTCGCACTCTGGCTGGGCATCTCAGGGGCAAACCCAGGAAGAACAGAGACATTTTGACCAGATAGTACTCACTTTGTCTGTGTTTGGGGTGGGGGCATAGGGGCAGGCCAGATTTCATCCAGCAAGTACCCGGGTGCTCGCTAAGCCAGTCCTGGGCTGACAGACCCCAGGCTCCCCAAGGACGCCTATCCACTTAGCCCTGGGGATTGGTGCTCAGTCAGGCCTCGCCTACTGGTGTCCAGATCCTTTTGCCCCAATCTCTAGAGCTCTCTTTTTGTCCACCAGTCCCCTGGCTTGATAGCCCCCGGAGAGATGCTTTCTTCCCAGGTCGTCGGCCACTCCTGGGCTCTCAGCAGATAAAGCCCGCTGCTCTTCCCCAGCCCAGCTGCTGGAATGGATGCAGATTTCTTAGTAATGATCTTCCAGCAGGAGTAGTGGAGACAGAGGAGCTGCTGCTGCTGCCTCCAACATCAAAGCTTGTCGCCTGGCTTTGGTAGAATGTTAAGAACTGCGAGATAATTAAGTTGCATTTCTGTGCATTGTTTACTGTTGCTCTCAACCAATCGCTATTCCATAGGGGCTAATCTGTGCAGGGCTTTTTTTTTTTTCTTCTTCTTTGCAGTGCCTGTGTGTACCACATTCTTCATATGCTTCAGTTACAATTTTAATTTTACTATTATTAAATCTTCCCCAAAGCTGTATTATTCTGTGCCTCTGAGCTGGAATTCCTGATTTGGGGACTGCCTCTGGGCCTGTTCACAAATCATTGTTCTTGTTTACAAAAGAACATACGTTAAAACTCAGCGCTGGAGGAATCCTGGCTCCCTTCCCTTCTCCCTGCCCCGGCTCACCTGGCTGTAGGAAATGGGGGGAGAGGGGAGACCGCAGAAGGGGTCTGGCAATTCTTAGGATTTTTCTGTTGAAAGAGCATCTTCATGGCCTCCAATGGCCAAAGGAGAGGATAGGAAGTTGAGTGCAGGTGGGGCCGGCCAGTGAGCTGGAGGCTTCGTTTTTTATAGCCTATAGGATACCGATAGTAAGGGCTCTGTATTTATTCCAGCAGACAGTGTAGCCTAATAGTTAGGAGTGTGGAATCAGATACATCTGGGTTAGAGAACTGACCTCTTCACTTACTTAGGCCTGTGACATTGCACTTAGATAACGTTGCTCAGCCTCAGCTTCTGCTTTAAAAATAAGGAAAATACAGCAGATGCTTATTAGTTATCTATTAGTGTATAAAAATAAATAAAATAAAATTCAAAATAAATAAGGAAAATAATGAAGATAATGCTGCCCCACAGGCAAGGATGAAAAGGGATAACGTTTTAGAATGGTGCCCGCCAGATGGGGAGGACTTAGTTTATCCTCGTCATCCTTATCCTCTCATTCTACCTCCTGTTTTGCTTCCTCCATCGCCTATCGAAAAGTTTGCTCACTTGACTCTCCCTGGGAAAAGCCTGCCTCTGCTCTCTGTCATCACTAAGCCAGTGGAGTGGAATCGGAAGTGCTTTCCATATGCTCCCAGTGACTGGGGACTGGTAGGAATTAGTTACCTGCCTTCTCAAGAAGGAAACAGGGCAGATTCCCCGGGGGTCTGAGCTTATGGAGAGAATGTGGCCCTGCCCTTGATGAAGGTGGCCCGCCCTGGCGTTTTGAGAGCCCAGAGCCAGCTGCCAGTGGCCACTGCTCAAGCCGGGTCGCTGGACCTGTGGCAGAAGCAATGCAGCCGGTGTCCCGAGCTTTCCTCCCTGCACCCACCCCAGCGTCCCTGCCGTCTCAGCCTCCTCCTGAGTTTCCCTCAGCTTCC
Organism: Lipotes vexillifer; assembly: GCF_000442215.2. Taxonomy (NCBI): domain Eukaryota; kingdom Metazoa; phylum Chordata; class Mammalia; order Artiodactyla; family Lipotidae; genus Lipotes; species Lipotes vexillifer. The sequence continues at coordinate 611,498 of NW_006790311.1, forward strand.
TTCTTCCCTGTCCCCCTGTCCCCCATGCAGTCACACACACTAAAACCATAACTTTTTTTTCCCCTTTCCCATTATCTCTAACCCATATACTCCGGGAAGTTTAATTTGTTCTTGGTAGTAATCACCATTAACTAGAAATTGTCTCTCTCTGTGTAAACACGTCATTAGTGAAGCTGGTTTTCTGCAGGATCCAGATTTCATTTTTATTAAAATGAAACACTTTCAGGCGCCTCACTGTGTCCAAGGAGAGAGAGTATAATTTTAACCCATCGGGTTGGCCACAGATAATTGGGCTGGCATTTGATTGGACGATTAGGGAAATATCTTCTTTGCATGCAGTATAATTTGCATTTTTTTCCCACTTACATGAAGCTAAGTCATGCTTTCGTACGCAGGCAGTTTTAATGAGCATTATAAATCCTAATGAATATATTTTCATGTTCATTTTATTGGCTTGTTTTTATTACTAGAGGTCTGAAAAACAGGGCCAGTGAAGGAGCCTCAGAGGAAATGGCAGGGGAGAGAGGCACCTTGGCAGCCTTCCACCCCTCCCTTGGCCTCCCCAGGCTGCCGGGGGGTGGGAGGACTCCGCTGATGTGGGAGGGCTGGGCGGGAGGAGGGCAGCTAGGTTCCCTTTAACCCAAACCAGAAGTTGCTCGGGACCCGAGGGGTTACACAGAACATGCCTCTTACCCTGGGGCCCGCGGAGCTCCTGCTGCAGGCTCAGCTGCTGCGGCAGCAACAGAGCCGTGAGAGCGGTCTGGAGCCAAAGGGGCAGGGAGGTACTTCTGCTCAGGGTCTGGCACGTGCTAGGAACCCCATGCAGGCTGATCAAATGGAATTGGATTGAATTCTGATTCACCAGGAGTTACTATAATCAGAGCACTGGTTTTCAAACCCTACCCTGAAAGACAGTTAGCAAGCGTACAGAGCACGATTTTCTCCTGGATGATTCAGAAGGTTCGTCAATGTCTTAGGATCTCAGCACATCATTATGAGCATCGATTACAGGCTTCCAAGTTCTGCTTCTCTCTCCATTCATTCATTTATTCATTCATTCGACAAACAGTTGGGAGCACCTACTCTGTTCTAGGCACTGAGCCAGGGCACATACAAAGTGGTCCCTAAAATCTCCACCAGCTCCAGCATTTTAAAAAATCCTGTGATAAGTGACCAATAAAATATAAATAAATAAAGTGGCCTGTTTGTTCCAGCTTGTGGCTCTGGTTCTAGATCACTCCATGTGCACCAGGGGTTTGGTCTCTTTCCGTCGGGCACCCTGAGTGCCTCTCTGTGCCCGGGCTGTTCTGCCCCAGCGCGTCGGTGCTCCCCAGGCATCTGCACAGACAAGGCGTTGTGGTCCGGCTCCCGCTCGCTAAGCCTGGCCCCTCGGATTCTCCTGCTCAATGCTTTGCTCCAGCTGAAGGGCACCCTTGGCATCTCCTCCTCTCAGGACCCTGGGGAGGACCTGCCTTCCCTTCCTTCAGAGGACTGACTCAAGCTTGGCTGTGGACCCCGCCGTGGGGAGCCTGGCTGGGGGCCTGCCTGGCCTCCTGTGTCGTCTACCTGCTGATCTGCTCCTCACCGCACACCCTGCTCTCTGCTGACCGTCCCAACTCAAGCCTCATCTCCCACCTACCCCTCCCCTCCAATTTTTGGTTTTTTAATCAGAAAGATATTTGCTGCTCACATGGGTTGGGGGTTTTGAGGATGCTTTAGAAGTGAATTCGACTTAAAACTATAGTTCAGTTTCCTTTGCCACCATCCCTTCAAGATGGCAGCTCAGCGGCTGGGACGACCCTCCCTGGAGGCTGACCTTGCCCGCAGGCTGGGCTGCACCCTCTACCGCCACCCCTGCCACGTGCACGGACACAGCTGAACACGCCTTGCTGTGGCCTTCAGGGCGACTTGTGCTTTCCTGCTGTGCAAGAGATGCTTACTGACCAGCTACCCTGTGCTAGATTCTGTGAGAAACAGAAAACTATCAGAGATGCCCTGTGGTCATGGAAAGGGGACTGGCCCACACGGCAAGGCTGGGTAGAATTCTGGCTTTGCTGCGTTCAGTCCCTCACTTCCCTGGGCCTCTTTCCCCTCGTCTGTAACGTGGGAATCATAATCCCACCCACATCACAGGAGGTGGTGAAGATTTAAATGAGACAGTGATTGTGGAAATTGTAAATGCTGGTCATTATTCAGGCAGAATTTGAACAAGTCCTAAAGTGATTCAGACCGTGGGGCCTGGGTCCTGGCCCATTTCTCACATTTGAAGGGCTGGTGAGAGGGTAAAGAGATGCCTGCTGTCGGGATGGGATGTTGCGGCTTCCTGGATTTGGGTATCTGTGTCTTATGTCCAACTCTGGCTGGAGTTGCACCACTGGGAGGGTTTGGTAGATCTGGTTCTGCCCTCACCACCACGGTTTGCGCAAAGAACCATCGATGCTGAGTGAGTGTCTGCACTTGGCTTTGGGCAGTGGGCAGGAACCCTCCCATGGGCATCTGTTTGGAGAGCGGTACCTCAGCGCCTGTGGCATCAGCACGCAGGGTGCTCCGCTGCTGACTGCTGATTTGTCTGCTTCGTGTGGTAGGTCCATCTTGTTTTCCATTAAGACTGCAAACTTTCCATTAAGACTGGCCACCACACCCACAGTGCCAGGTGCAGGGTCATTGTTCAATAAATGCCTTTTGATTACCTCACTGGCCAGGGGCGGGCTCCGGGCACGTCTAGGGCAGCGTCTCTTACCCCCAAGTCAAGGCCAAGTGTCCATAACTGCCCAGCTGGTCTTGCTCAGAGGGCCAGAGGAGCAGGACACCAGCTCTGACGCTGTACTTGTCGGAGCAGCAAACACAACAGAAATCACTCACGTGAGAAACCAGATTTTTGCTTAAAAAGGTGGTCAATGCAAAAGCAAGCTGCTGGCCTGCCCCAGAGCACGGTCTTCAATGAGGGAGTTTACATTGGTGGCACATTCCTGAGGGGTTCCCATGTCTGTGGAGTGAATCCTTCACAAGGAGAACAACTGCCCAGCATCTCAAAAGGACGAGAGGATGCAGAGCCACCCTCCAGTCTCCTGCAACCAATGATTTTAGGGTGGCTGGAGGGGAGGAGTATTGAAAAGGGTGTAAATTCATCAGGAGCAGTGAGACGGGTTCTGGAGGACAGGAGGGGGGCCACCTGCTCATGACCCAGTTCTAGAGGAAGGGAAGTGGGGGAGGGAGTGGGCCCAGGGCCCAAGGGACCTTCAAGGCTGGGGATGAGGGTCAGAGCAAACCGGGTGTGAGGCAGGCTACTTGACTACTCGGGGAATGGAAAGAACTTGTGTTCTGGCTGCCACACAGGGCTGGCTGGCTGATGGGGCGCCCGCGGAGAGCCATCTCACCTCTCCAGCTGGGGGTGTTTGTTTAGCATCCGTCCTGAGTCTTGAAGCTTCACGCTCGGAGGGGAGGCGGGTTGACGTGTTTGCTTTGGGCCACTTGGGGAGCTCGAGGCATTATGGGATGGTTGGAGATGCTGCCCTGAAACCAATTTTTATACCCCTCCACCGTTGGCCTTCCCCGTCCACCCTCTCTGATGCCTCCTCCAGGCCACGTGCTGGAGGGGAGGGCGGGGCTCAGAACTAGCCAGGACTTAGCCTCATCCCTCATCACGCTTCTCTCGTCTCCTTCTCTGACTCTCTGTGCCGCTTGGAGCTGTCTTCCTCTCCCACTGCTCCCCATCTCACTCCTCCTCTTCGTGTGTCCCGCTTTCTATCTCTGTGGTCAGTGTTTGGTGCCCCTTTTGTTCAGTCAGTGATGCCCCCTCGTCCCCATGCTTGTGTCCGGGAGTGATGCTGGCCGGGTGCCAACCCCTGCTTGTCTGTGGGCCTCAGTTTCTCCAGCAATGCAATGGGCGGATGTTGTACTACACTTCAAGGATGCACCACGCTTCCCTGGTGCGTGCTCTGCTCCTTCCACACCACCTCCTGCCTGGGAAGACTCAGCGCTCCCTTCCCGGCTGTAGGAGGGGGAGGGAAGGCTGTGAGGGGACTGGGGGTGGAGGAGCAAATGCAGGGGATCTGCTGCCCAGACTAGTTCAGGCCAACAGCAGGGACTGCTGGCGGAGGCTCCAGCCCCCACTTGCGAGGTAACAGCTGCAGTCCAGCTGCTGGCATCCCTGCTGGGGGAGTGTGCTAAACCTCTCCGGGGTCAGCACTGTGGTATGTCGGTTTCCATAGCAACCAGCCAACGGGCCACTTTCTCAGAACAATTCCCCTACTCAGCCGGGTTCTGGACTTAGCTCAGCCCAAGGGCATGTGGCTGAGGAGCAAAGCAGGAGGGGGAGAGGCTGCCCGAGGGCCAGGCTGGGCCTCACAGAAAGTGGCTATCTCCAGTCTCGTCTTAGCACAAAGGGTGTGGGCCAGAAGGACAAGACAGGCAGACTTTTTTCCGGTCCTGGCTGTCCCTTGCCCCGCCCCTTGGCCACCCTCCCCCACCATTCCCCCCCACCCCCCCACCCTCCCCCCTCCCGCTCATCCACGGACCGCCTGGCTCGGCCTGGTTGGAAGAAGTGTCAGGTCTTTGTCTGGATCTGGACAACAGCTGCCTTGGCTGGGCTCAGAGCTGGGAGGAGAAAGTCCCGGAATGGTGTCTAATGGGCGGGCGAGGGGGCTTTTACTGGCATCCATCTCTGCACCCTTCCATGCAGCTCCTCCAGGACCATGGGAATCCCATTCACCCCACCCTCAGAGACCACAGGGGAAGACGGGGTCATAGTCAGTCCTCTCCACATTTTTAGAGGATGGGAAAGGTCACCTTTCTCAAGCCCCTTAGGAATAAACTCCCTAAACCTGAGCAGGTTGGGGCCATGCCTGACACTTTCAGAAAGGGAGACTCTTTAGAGAACAGACAGATTAGGAACCACCAGGGACCGTGATCCATTTTCTGGGTGAGGAACTGAGGCCGGGGTCCAGAAATGGATTGCCTGGGGGTGGGGAGGCATGGGGGCCTCACGCCTCCATTCCTGGGCAGAGAGAATCACTTCCCCGCCTCCCTCCTCTCCCTGGTTGAGCTTGCTGTTCAGCTCCAGAAACTGTGAGGGAGGCCAGAGCTCCTTCCCCAGGTCCCTTGGAGCACAGCTGGGGCTACTGTGAACTTGGGGGCTGTGAGGACTTTGTCACTGGACACAAGTTTATTTCTAGAAAGGAGCCATTAGCAAATGGGGAAACTGGGATCAGGGGTAGTGTCTCTGAATAAGCCTAGTAACTTCAGGGTTGGGCCCTGGGGTTGGGACTTGGCGTCCTGACAAGTAACCAGGGTGGTCCCTGCTAAGATCTGTAGAGGCATAGAGTGTTCTTGGGGTGACGTGTCCAGCTGTCTTGCTCCTCTATTGTGTTCAGTGGTGTCTCACTTTCAAGGGGCCTCGTTCTTCCTTCCCCTCCCCTCATCCCATCGTTTACTACCCCACCCCCTTCAATGGAGGGGACAGATGTCCTTTCTTCCATGCACCACAGCTGCAGCCAGACACATTTCCCTAATCCTCGGAAACAGGTGTGGAGGGATTCTCAGCCCCCTGGGGATAAGGGGCATTCAGGGAGGTGGCCAATTTTAGAAGCTGCATCAGTTCCCATCCTCCCCTGGCCCCATCTGTGAAATGGGAGAGTTGCCTTGGATTAGCACTTCCCAAAGTGGGCTCTGCAGCACAGAGGGCTCCGTGCCAAAGCCAAGCCAACTTGGGAAACGCTGCCTGGACACCCCCTCTTGAAGAGTTACAGGGCTTGTTGCAATTTTAAAGATTTTAACAAGTCCAGTGTTCAAGAAAACCCAGTTTAACCTAGGGCTTCCTGGACACTTATGACCGTGGCACCCTTATTTCAAATCCTATGAACAAACCCACCTGGCAAACATCAGCCTCTACAAGAAGTCCCAAGGCCTTGCTCTGCTGGAGCCCCTCATCAGCATCGGAGATGCTCCCCCCAGTTGCCAGCACCACAGATGGGCCCTGTGACAAGACCCCCAACCCTGGTCTCAGCCCTCCTGTCCTCCCCCACCGCCTCACCCCTGGCTGGCTGCTCAGCTTTGCTCAGATTATCTCATTCCAGATGGAGACACTGGTGTCTGGTACGGTCTTGCCCTGGACCCTCAGAGGGCCGGAGCAGAGCTAGAGAAGCGGCTCTGGCCTGTCTCAGGTTTCAGGAGGGAGGGAAGCCCTCACAGGTCCACCTCTACCCTGAACTGCCCCCTAAGGTTCCAGGGTCACCTGTGGTTTTACTGCTTTAAAAAGTGAGGCCGTGCTTCTAGAACAAGGGGAGGAGAAAATTCTGGCTGCCAAGTGTCTAGAAAGAGGACCCCGAATGGTGAAGCTTAAAAATGGAAAAGTGCCCCTCTCTTCCCTTTACTGTCCAAACTCTCAGAAACAACACCTCACATTCTCCAGCCTTTACACTTTCCAAAGGCCTTGCGTGGGCGTGGCCTCATCTGCCCGTCAGGAGACAGCTGTGGTGGAGTGGACACCACGTAGGCCATGGAGAACACCTGGGCTCCATCCTGTAGGCTGGTCACTTCAGCCCTCTGCCCAGTTGTCCCGTCTCTCAGAAGGGAGGAATAGTTCCTTTCTCACAGGGTTCTTGAGAGAATTGAATATGGTAAATGTGACAGTGGCCAATGCACAAGAACTCAGTGAGAATTAGCTTAGGAGACTTAAACCCCTATAAGGTAAGAGTTCCCTGTTTTTAGCAGGAAGAAAACTGAGGCTCAGACAGGTTAAGCGACTTATCCAAGGTCACACAGTTGATCAGTCCCCTGACCCCCAGTCCTTTGCTTTCCCACTTTACCTCATTTCCAGGAAAATGCCTGTGAATGGGTATGTCTCACTGTTTGTGGAGGGCATTTAGCAATTGTGATCTCCTTTACTTTTTTTTTATATATTATTTATTTATTTTATGTACTTATTTTTGGCTGTGTTGGGTCTTCGTTGCTGCGCGCGGCCTTTCTCTAGTTGCGGTGAGCGGAGGCTACTCTTCGTTGCGGTGTGTGGGCCTCTCATTGCGTTGGCTTCTCTTGTTGCAGAGCACGGGCTCTAGGCGCGTGGACTTCAGGAATTGTGGCTCGTGGGCTCTGGAGCGCAGGCTCAGTAGTTGTGGCGCAGGGGCTTAGTTGCTCCGCAGCATGTGGGATCTTCCTGGACCAGGGCTCGAACCCATGTCCCCTGCATTGGCAGGCAGATTCTTAACCATTGCGCCACCAGGGAAGCCCTCCTTTACTTTTGAAGCTTTCACTCTCCCTGAGCAAGTAAAATGCTTGCAAGAGAGAGACTGCAGGACAGGCCTGCTTTTCTGGAGGGTTTGGTTGAGGGTCTGGAGGTGGAAAGGGGTTGTTAGTTCTTCGGGAAACAGCTTTTTAAAAATAAAAGTAGGCTTATGAACAAAGATGATCCCACTTCAGTTTGCCCAGAGCTCTCCCCTGTTTCCTTCCTCTTTCCTGGCTGCCCAGATCCTACACCCTGATACAGCAGGCACCTCTCATTCACGTGCACAGCCACAGAATTTCTTACCGGGTTTCCGCCCCTTTTCTTACAGCAGCAAAACCAATCTACACACAAGAGCTGGGTGGCAAGAGAGGCCTCTGTGCTTTCTTCCTACTCTAGGCGCAGGCTTTAAATCCTTTTAGTTAGCACACGGAAATGAGGACAGAACAGAGGGAAATGAGGAAAAACAAGAATGCCTATAAGGTGCTTCTCACTGCGCTAGGATCTAAGGAGTGCGCCTTCTGCAAACATCCTACCTCTCTTTCGATTTTTATATCGGCGAGAGAGAGACTGTTTAGAGCCCTTAGGAGAAAGGGGTTTTATCCCTGCAAGGTGTCAGCTCTGTGATTGCTATCACCGTGTCTGTTACTGTCACCTGCGCAGCATGGACCCTGATCAGCAGATTTGTTTGGCTAAATTACCTTCTTTTCTGCTACCTCCATTCCCCCGTCATCATCTGAAAAGTTCACAACCGGTGAAGTTGGGAGGAGCGGGTAGACTTGTTGGCGAAGCTCCAGCAGCTGGTCTACCAGACATATCTCCGCGTACACGCGGGCGCGCTCCTGTGACCACACAGACCTCACTCCTGTCCCTGGAGCAAATGGAAGGAGGCGCTGGCCCCAGAGCCTTGGCAGAGAGGGGCTCTCCCAGAAGCCAGTCTTTCTGATCTCCCCCGGTCCTGCCCTCTACCTGCTGGGGCCTCCCTCCCCGTGCCCTTTCAGAAGCAGGCTTTCTGAATAAAGTGAGAAAGAGAAAGAGGGAGGAATTCTGCTCTCCAGACGTTCAGCTGGGATGATTTCTCGCTCTGCTCATCTCATTTAAAGGGCTGGGCCTGTTCAAGCTGGTATCTGGGAGTACAAACAACAAACAACCCCAAACATCTTCAAGGACCAGATCGATAAGCTCTGATCCCACCACAGGCGTGATTTCCTGTTCAGCTTTCTGATGGAGGGAGGAGGGAGCCTGTGTGTGTGTTCTCTGTTGATTTACAGGCACTTTGTGGATCAGTCGACACAAGAGGAGGAGTGGGGCTGGGGGCAGGGTATTGTCTTTGAGCAGAGGGCTGACTAGAACAAGAAGCTAAATCAGCACTATTTATGAAGGTGTTTTGTACAGGAGTTTGTGGTAAGTGACGGGAGGGGGCGGAGAGCTGTGAGAGAGAGAAGGGAGAAAACGCCACATCAGTGTCTGACAACTTAAAGCCCAGAGGGTCAGAGAGATGTTGAGACAACTTTTTTTTTTTAATTTTAGAATTTTATTTATTTTTTTATACAGCAGGTTCTTATCAGTTATCCATTTTATACATATTAGTGTATACATGTCAATCCCAATCTCCCAATTCATCCCACCACCACCACCCCCTCCGCTGCTTTCCCGCCTTGGTGTCCATGTTCGTTCTGTACATCTGTGATGTTGAGACAACTTTTGTCGGCAGCTCTCCTCTGAGGGCCTCTGGCCTAAGGGTCACGAGAGTCTCAGGAGGAATGCGGTGGCCAGGACCCAGCGGACCCTCTAGGTGAGCAGAGAGCAGTCACTCCCCCTACACTGTCTCCAGCTCTGAAGGTGTCACCAGGCCGACTGCAGCTCAGAAGTCAGGGAGTGGCTCAAAAAGCATCTCTCAGTCCAGTTTTCCCTTTTCCCTCTGTATCGAGTACTTGGGAACCATATGCTGGAGAAGCTGCATCGATATAACAGTGGGAAGAATTTTGATTCGGAGTAGGGAACCTTGGACCTGTCACATGGCCTTTTGGAACATGGGTTTCCTGTGTGTAAAATGAAGGCCTGTAACAGCCCCTTGACAACTTCATGGAACCATGGGGTCAAATGCGATGTGGGAAAGTGCCTTTTCAAGGCACACAGATGTATGTTTTGTTAGTATTATGCGCGGGGTTTACTCGCCAGCTTAACGCTGGGCTGCAGGCTGGGGCTGAAGCTGGGAGCTTGCACGGATGCAGGTTACTCTCAACTGCAACCTTCAGGAAGTTATTCCTTCCCTGCATCCAAATTAACTCTGGCTTACGGGAACATCATTTAATGCATATAAAGCTTGGTAGGCCTTAGAATAAAAGCTCCTGGAGGGCACGGGGGTTGGGGGCTCTCTGTGACGGAAATCTCTTGTTTCAAGGAGAAATCGGTTCAGTGGTGGTGTTTCTCCTCTACCCTCAAGGTCTGCACTCGGGCAAGCACTTTAAACCCACAACTGGGCTGCGTCATCTCTGAGAATTCCGTGGTCCTCCCTGGGACAGGCTGAGGAGACCAGGAAGGGGCTTTGGTCCCATCAGTCATTCTGGCGCCCGAGGCCAACAACTGTAGCTGCCTGGGGGCGGGGGAGGGCTCCACGTGGTCGTGGGGCGGTGCTACCGTCTCATGCCCTTTTTAACCTGGGTGCTGCTAAAGGTGGTCCCTGAAACTGTGACTGCGAAGTGTCTCACAGGAGGAGGATGAAAGTGATGGGAATTCTTGTACATTTTTAATCGGAAAAATAAAGTGTGAATTGGAATTAATGCAGGTATTAAATATTTAAACTTTCTGTACTCACTTTCATTTTTAACGTATTCCTCCCTCAAAAGCCTCGATAACGTTCCTCAGATTTGTTCTTGAGATGTTCCTCTCTCTCCACCTCCACCCAGCACCAGCCCAAAGTTCCCCCAAAGAACCCCGAAGGTATATCCTGATGGAAATTTTCATTTTATTTCTCCTACAGGAACTGTCTGATCTCTCTCTTTATATTTATGCTTGCTTTATATGGCAGCGTAAATAATTAATGCTGTTATAAACACATCCTATGCAAAATATTATTAGAAAAAATATCTCTTTAATTTGGCATGTCATTTAATTCCACTTTGTAATCATAACACATGGGCTACAATTAATGCCGGGGCTGGGGAATCCAACCTGCCGGCTAGCATTTGCAGAGATGCAACAAATTCTTCCAGGCAAAGCCCGTTTGGCTCCTTGGCCATTGGTCACTTGTGTGAGTTTGCTTGATGGAAGTAGATGGTGTCCACTGCCCAGCCTGGGGCTGAGAGTGAGTCTGGGAATAAGATGGGAAACTCGCTTCTCTCTTCAGCAGAATGGGTTGGGGGTGGTCTAGGTCTCCTCAAGCGCGTTTGGTATGCTGCATGTCCTGAAGGATGCCGGGACATTTAGATGCAGTCGCTCTTACACATTGTGGGTGGAGGCAAGGTGTGATGGTGGTCCTCGCGTTTTTGTTTTGGTGAGTTCCCACAAAGGATTGGCTTGGGAAGAGTAACAAACAGTCTCCTAGAGATTAGGGTTCACGCTTGCATTTATCTGTTTTTTAATTTACTGAGTGCTTCATCCGTGCTGGGCATTGTTGTTGGCACTAGAGACACACCAGTAAACAAGACAGGCGACAGAGATGAGAACGTCCCCCATTCTCGAATATTCCACCATTGCCACTGCTCATTCCCCCTCCCCATTAGCAATCTTTATGGCCCTTAAGGAACCTACCAGAGCAGCTCCTCCCCCAGGTTTTAAGCACTAGTATTTGAATAGCTCAGTGTTCCTGGGTGTATCAGTTCCTCTGGATTTAGCACAACCTTGAAAACAAGACTGCACTAGCACCGGCCCACCCCTCTCCCCACTCTCCAGGGAGGGATCCCGAGAGCCAGGTGAGTGACATCAGCTCCTCTGCTTCTAGACCCCAGGTGTGGTCCTCCCTCTGCAGTAGGTAAGTGGCTCTATTTGGATGGAGTCTGCTAATCCTGCTGTGACACGCCCCTCCATGTGTCATCTCAGAGGCCCAGACTTTGGGCTGAAGTCATGGGGGTTTTAAGTTTGGTTTTAATGTGGCATTTATCAGTCTCTCCCCTTATTGGACAGCTTTTCTAATTGTCCCCATGCTTGGCATCACATCATTCAGTGTGTGTTCCCAAGCTAAAAATCGCCCATTCACTTGTGGCCCAGACTCTCATTAATTGGTTGGTGGGGTAGAGAATAAGGAGGAGGCAGCTAATGTCTTGGAAGGATCTTTGTTTTGTAGTTAGCCATTTGCTACTCGTCTGGAAGGCCGGCGCGGCCTCGTCAACCTGGGATTCCATTGAGGAGAAAATTGGAACAAGTGGCGCCCAGCTCCCAGCCCACCTTCCCAGACCGGCTCTGCCGATGTTATCTGCACTTCGCGTCTCCCAAAATAGGATGGTGGGAAGAAACATGGAAATCAGAACCAGCACCCACTCTCCTGCCCGCACTTGGGCGCCCGGCTCTGGGTCTGTGGCAGGCGCTGGCTATTTGGGGAGGCTGACGTCTGACTTGAGAGGCCCTGGGGGATGGGTTTTCCAAGCCTGTCAGGGGCTCCCGCTTGGCTGGGATCAAAGAGGCTGAGCCTCAGCTGCCTCGGGGATGAAACAGAAGGTTCGCCAGGGTGACCCCCAGTGACTTGATTTCCGTGGCCTTCACAAGGGGCTGATGACACTTCTGGGGGTTTGGGGGTGGGGAAGAGGTTTGAATAACTTTGCTCCTCTGTGCCTTGTCACCCTGTCCTCCCTATGGCAGTGGCCACAGGATTGGTACCCTCAGACTGGGCCCTAGCCGGTCTCTAGGCTATATATTCACCTTCTCTGCCAGGCTCTTGCCCTGCTTTTAGAAAAATGGGCTTCATCCTTTCTCCTAAGACCACGTTCCCATTTGTCCACTATGTCCTATGGGTAAAGAGATTCATATTCTCTTTCTGGACTTCTCTGGTGCTGAACAATACCTGGACATGTGCTTCGTGTTCTCCTTTCCTGAGTGGACCTTCTCCCATCATTTGCACCTGGAGTGCACGCCTGGCTCAGCTCTCAGCCCCTCCCCCGTCTCATTCATTCATTCATTCACTCAGTTCTCACCATGCAGACCCTGTGCCTGAGACCCTCTGCGGGGTGCTTGGTTTTTGGGGGAGACTCGGTCCCTGCACCCCGAGGCTCTGGTTTCAGTTCTACTTAGTCCATCAATGTCTGTCCTATCATGAAACTAGCAGAGTTAGGCGAAAGACAGCAGTAACTTGACGACTTTTTCAAGAAAAACCCCCCCACCAGTTACTTAAAGAATCATCTCCTCTGCAGGCTCTGCTCCAGCTCACAGGCCAGAGCCTGTTCCTGGCTCCACTCACTTGGCTCAAGGAGCCCCGAGGTGAGGTAACTCAAGTTGGAGTCCCTGAGGGGCCCGGCATGCTGATGGGGAGGCCGCCGCTGCCCGTCCCCCATGACAGATGCACCACCGGTCCCTCTGCCCTGTTGATAAAACCTGCTCTTGCTTTTCTGATGTCTAGTGCCTGGAGTGGCAGGGCCATGGGCCACCAGTGCTACATGACAAACCCAGAGAGCATGACAAGCCCAGAGCCACTCAGGGCCTTTTACTAAAGCTGACAAACACCCAGTAACCCAGGCCTCTTGCCTAGTCTCCTGGAACATTTGGAACAAATTGCATGGAAGCCTGGAGGCAGGGGGCGAGAGCTGGCAGCCGTGGTGCCTCTGGGTCTCAGAGAGCAGGGGTGTGAAGAGAGCATGGCAGGTGTTTTTCCGTGAGTCTGTCTCGACGTGGCTGATTCCGGCTCCTTGGGTGATTGATCCGTTGATGGAATGTCTGACTCTGGATGAGTAATACCTAGCATTTACAGAGCCCTTCACCACTTGCTGATGCTCCCATTAACCGTGAGATAGGGCCTGTCGTCGTCCCAGGTTTATAACTGAGACGACTGAGACACAGAAAATTTGACTTGCCAAGGTCATGGGACTAACACATGGGCCGGCCAACACGCAGTCAATTGACTGCCCATGTCTTTCCCCTTCCCCCCATAATGTAGACGATTCCGGCCCGGTTCCACCCTGGACCAGGCGGAGGATTAAAGAGTTCTTCCTTGGGCTTTGATCTTGTCAAGTAAATAGGGGCCAGGGGCAACGCTCCAGTGTCCCCCCGAGAGGAGCAGCCTTCTTCCTTCTGGCGTTTCCCTTCCTTTGTCGTTCCCACACATTCCCCGTGTCTCCAGCACTGGGCCTGCCGTGTAGAGGCGAGCAGCGGTGAATCAGCACCTTCCTGAGGCCGTTTGCTGGAGGAGAGAGAATCGACTCCTCCGGCTGCCTCACTGCTCCTTGTTTCTGGGGGTGATGAAAGGGCCTCTGAGATGCTGTCTCTTGGTCCTGGCCACAGCACAGGGAGGCCATCCTGCAAGGGGAGGGAGGGCCAAAGGCCCTACATGTCATTGACCCAAGCCAGCCCGCCGCCTCAGTCTTGGATTTGAGAAAACTGGCTGCCTGTTTCTCTGAAAGCATGCCCTGCTCCCCAGAAGCACGGGGTGAGAGGCTGAGCATAGGGCCAGGAGTCGGTGACTGTGCTTGTCAGGAAGGCACTGATAAGATGAACAAACTCCCCGGCGAGGCTCAGAGGTCATGGTTGTGTGTTTGCCTTTGCAGCCCACGTTGCTTCTCACCACTTGAAATGCTCCTAAAAACCCAGAGGAGCAGCTGAAAATATCCCAGGTAATATGAAAATGAATAACGGCTCGGCAAACAGAGCCCAGCTTTTGAGCAAACAGCCGAAAAGGCAGGCAGCCCAGGCGAAATGAGAAAAGAGAATGCAAAAGGAGGGGTGGGCGGGTGGGATAAAAGACCAGGGATGGGGACGCAGCAGGAAGCCAGCCCAGGTTCTCCGCTGCCAGCCTTCTTGGCACTGAGCTGCCCTCTGTCCTGGAGACTCCCCTTCGGCCGCTTTCTTCCTCAAGGGCTGAGGAAAAATGGTGCAAAGAAGCAGTTTCTCAGCTTTGGCCTGGATGGAGAGACTTAGGGGTAAAGTCCCTCGTGGCCTGGTCTCTTACATATGATTCTCTACACCGGAAGGGAATTTGGGAGCGAGGATAGGTGGGTGGGTGCCATCCTGAGTTAGGAGGCTCCAGCTCTCGCTGTGGGACCTTGTAGGCTCCTGTGGGCTAGTTTCCTAATTAGCAAAATGAGAAGGTGGGACTAGATACTTTCAGGGGGCACAGGGAGGGTCCTTTCAGCTCTAACATACCGTAGTTTGGTGGTTTTTTTTCCGTAATCAACGAAGACTTGGGTGAGGGCTTAACTCCTTGTTCAGCTGTGAGATTCAAGAGCGTGTAGGCATGGCTACCCCATTTCCTCTGGGAACTTATCCTCGGAGACACCTGTGACACGGTCCGTCACGTCCCAGGAGCAGAACCAGCAGAATAAGAATCTTCTCCACGCCAAGTAAGACCAGGGTGAGGCCAAATGAGACGTCCCTTCCTCCCAACAGTGGTGAAGGTGGCATTACACTGGCTCCGGGGCCAGAGGGTGGACACCTCTGGCGACTCTCATTTATCGGGGGCTTCCTGTGCGTCCAGAGCAGTACTAAGTGCCTTGCATTAACGACCTCACTTACTTTTCTACTAGTCCTTTGAGCTAAGTGTTGTCATTATCCCCGTTTCACGGCCGAGACTCAGAGAATCAGGTAACTTGCCCATGGTCACGTAAGCCGGGTCTTACCCAGGTCTGAATGACCCACGTCCCTAACCACTGTGCAACCTTGCCTTCGTGACCTTAGGGTCCTGGGGAGGGGAGTGCTTGACCGCAGAAAGGTGAGGGATGTTCAGCAGTAGTAGACAAGACATCCCAGCTCCCAGAGAGGGTCCTGTTCCCTCATGAGACACAGAAGGGGGTCGTGCTGCATGTGGCGCCATCACCTCTGTGGTGCTGGGCTTGTGCACGGCAGAGAGCTCGTCACCAAACCGTGGCCGGTTTTTATTTTTATTTTTTCACTTTTTGATAAACTACAGAACCAAGTAGACACCAAGCACACAGGCAAGGACGTGCAAACAGGAGTACGGGCGTTGGGGGGGGGGGGACACCCACAAAGTGCAGTCTGCAAAGAGGAAGACTGACCTGGGGCTGTGGGCTGTCCCCACCACCCCCAGGCCAGGCTCTATGGGCAGTGGCCCCGGCTACCCTCTCAGTTGCTGGGCTTCCTCACTGAACATTCGGGGGTCTTGGAAGGTTCAATGACCACCTGACATCATGGGGATGTCAGAATACATGGAAAATCCTGCTTTAGGTGGAAGGTTAATCAGGGCTGCTAGGAGAACATCCAACTCCAAGATGCTATGCATCCCACGTATTCCTCGTGCACTGGCTGTGAGCCGGGCGCGGTGCAGGTCGGGTCCTGGCACAGAGGTGAGTGAGACAGCAGGGCCTGCCCTCACCACCTCTGCGGTGGGTCTCAGAGTTCCTCTGCCCTTACATCTAGCCACAGATTGCTTCCTTCAGGCAGGCAGTCAACAAATATTAAGTTCCTCCTGTGTGCAAGGCCTTCCTTGCGGTAGGTGCAGGGAGGAGTGCTGAACAAGACAGAGTCCTTGCCTTGAGGGACTCTCCATTCTAACTGGGCAGGGAAAGA
>NW_006790311.1:627393-642654 GCF_000442215.2 Lipotes vexillifer
AGGGACAAGCATGGAAATAAGAAAATGTTAGGTCCTGATAAATGCTGTGACGAAGATGAAGTGGGTCCGGGATGAGAGTGCCTTGGCTGGGGTTGGGGAAGGCTCTCTGAGGATGGGATATTTGTATTGAAACCTTGTGGATGAGAAGGTGGCAGCCATGTATAGATAGGAGGGAAGAGCATCTCCAGCAGAAGGAAAAGGAAGAACAAAGTAGCCAGGGTGGGCCTGAACCTGCACACCTGGGAATTAGTAGACGAGAGGGAGAATGAAGGGAAATGAGATCAGAGAGGCAGACAGGGCCATGCAGAGGGTCTCAGCAGGCCACGCCCAGGCGTTTGGCTCTGACTGCACATGCAGTGGGAGCCACTGGAAGGCTGTGAGTGGGAGGGAGGGGAGAGCTGACTGTGGCCAGAGGACCAGTGTGGCTGCTGGGGGGAGTCAAGGAGACCTGGCGGGAGCCTCTGTTGACGTGGTCTCGGCCATGGCAGTGGGTAAAGAGCACAGTGGTTGGATTCGTGGTTCTGCTCCCGTTGACTTTGGGAGCAGAGCCGAGGGGACTTGCTGATTAATTGGATGCGGTTGAGGGGACCGGAGGAATCAAGCCTGGCACATAGATATTTAGCAAGTGGGTGGAGAGGGCACTTTCTGTGGGGAAGGCTTGGCAGGAGGGGAGTGTGTGGATTTGAGGAGGGAAATCGAAAGATCTGGTTTGAATGCGCCACGTCTAGGATGCCTCTAAACACCTCGACAGAGGTGTTGAGTAGATGGTTGAATACAGTTGTCTGGAGACCTGGGAAAGATACAGCTGGAGAGGTCGATCTGAGAGCCCTGTGTGTGCGAGAGGTTTTGAGAGCTCCAGTGAGATCACGCAGGGAGAGAGGGTGCAGGGAGGAAGAGTGCTGAGGACACGCCAGCGAAGGAGACGGAGAAGGAGGGCCAGTGAGGCATAAGAAAAACCTCGCGAGGGAGGCGTCACAGAGCCTGGGGAAGAAAGTTCTTTGAGAAGGAACAGTTGGGCAACTGTGCCAGCTGCTGCTGGGAGATCCATATGAGGACAGAGAACTGACTCTTTCCTTCGGCAAGATCTAGTCCTTCGTAATCTCGGTGATTAGTCATTAGTGGAACGGTGAGTGGAGTGGGCTTTATTAAGTGAGAAGAGAACCACAGGTGAGAAAGTGGAGATGTGAGTAGAGACAACTCCTCTGAGTACATGTGCTGTGAAGGGAGCTCAAGACGAAGCAGAAAATGAGGACAGAGTGCGGTCAAGGGAGGAGTGAGGTCAAGGGAGTGTTTATTTAAAGGAGGTATGTTTGTATGCCTGTGGAAATGACCCAGGAAAGAGGGAGAAACGGTAATGCGAGAAGAAATAGAGGAGTTGCAAAGAAACAAAAAAGTTTGGAACGGCACAGGAGAATGGATTCAGAGGCCAATGCAGGTGCTGACCTTGCACAGGAGCCAGGATTCTTCTTCCACTGGATTTGGGGGGAGGGGACGGCAGCGTATGTGGGTTCTGATGCAGATACAACGAAGGACTTGTCGATGGGAGGATGAGGCAGTTCTCATCTTACAGAAATCTATTTTCTCTATGAAATATACAGCAAGGTCATCAGCTGGGAACGGGACAGGGGAGGGAGGGTTGGAGACTTGAGGGGAGGCAAGGAAGTATGATAGTTTCCCCAGAGACTGGGAAATTGAATTTTCTAGGGAAGTGTAGTAGGTTTTTCTGACAGTGTTCAGTGAGATTTGTGGTCATGTTTATAGCAAGTCTAGTCAGTAAATCTGTGTCATTTTTCTCCAGCAATGTTCAGCTGCCCTGGTGCAGGCCCCGAATAAGTGGCTAGGACACCAGGCTGGAGTCCCGCTGGACCAGTACAGTGGAAGGAGGGCGGCTAGAAGGTTCGGGCTGTTGGCCAAGGGAGTAGCTGGAGTGTGGATTGTGGAATCAGAGCCGGGCAGGGAAGAAAGTGGCCGCAGGTGGCGAGTGGTAGCAGTGGATGACAAAAAAGTGTTGTGTTTTTTTTTTTTTAATGAAACAAAGGTCTTGATGAGGTTGGAGAATTGCTGGAGTGGGAGAGTCAGGGAAAGCTAGCCCTAAGGAGGGTGGTCAGAAAGTGGGACGTTGAAAATCTACATCTAGTGGGTGATTCAGTAATTGGTGTGACCAAGTCTAGGGAACGACCGTGTGAGCAGAGCAAAAGCTCATTGGAGCCAGGAGGGTCCAGGAACTAAGAGGCCAGCGTATGGAATGGATCGTCTTCATGGATGTTGGAGTCTCCAGCAATGATGGCGGGAACAGTAGCGGAGGAGGCCTCAGCGATCTGGGTGCTGAAGTCGTCCATGAATGAGGGGGAATGACCAGGACGTTGGTAGAACGATAGCGGTCATGAGGTCTGATGATGAGCTCTTCAAATGAGCTTTGGGTTTTTGAAAGTAGAAAGAGACAGCTCAGATGGGGAGCAAGGAAGATACATACCCCGCTTTCCATTCCAAAGTACATCAGATGTGGGAGACAAAACTTCCACCAGGAAGAAGGGCTTCCAAGAAAACACATCCTGGGGCCAGGGCAGGGCTGCTGTGGGACGCCAGGATTCACTTACAGCAAGAAAGTGAAGGAGATAGTCAGAGCGGACCGGCATTTCCAGAGGGCATAGTGAGAGGACGTGGGGAGGGAAGAGCGAGGGGGAGGTTAGGGGGACATACACAGCATGGAGTTGAGTGTCTACACAGCGCTGCCGGATCTGGGAGGTTTAGGATACTGCTGGCGACTCAGGTAGGCGGGAAGCTGAGGCACGATGGGATTTGTCCTCAAAGTCATCGCAGTGTGCGGTTGAGGGCAGTGGCACTGCGGGGCTTGGCTCGTGATGGAGGCCTGAGGGGCGTGTGGGGGCTTCAGCTGGAGACCCGAGGAGAGGGGCTGACTGGCTGCAGTTTGCGCTGTGTGGTGACTGCAGATCTAGGTGGTAACCCAGTCCACCCCTGGACATGTGTTAGCTGTTTGCATATGGGAATGGAAGAGTAGAATTGTATCACAGAGAATGTCATTTTAGATATCCCCGGTCGATGCCTTTATCTTTCAGATGAGAAAACTCGGGCCCTGTAAGGTTAAACGATTTGTCTGCGGTCATCAAGCTAATAAGTGGGGTTGGAATTTACTGAGAACAGAGGTAGGTGTACAGTTCGTGGGCGCTGCTCGTCTAAGGCTGAGGCAGAAGGAGCAGGGGCAGAGCGGCTGCGGCTGGGAGGACACTTGGTCTCGCTGTGCCTTCTCTTGCCTCGTGGCCGCCACGTTTGCTCCAAGCAGGGCCACGTCCCTGGCTTGGAGGGGCCACGGAGAGCTTGGACTAGGGCCTCCATCCCTGTCACCCTCTGTGGCACCTTGGTCAAGTGCCCTTGCTTATCCTGCTTTAGGACCCCCGTCTGTGATTGTGGGCACACCTGTGTGGCAAGAAGTAGGTGCAGGGCCTGTGACCTGCAGTGGGCAAGGCTGTACCCAGACCTCTCAGGACCGGGCTGTGGTGCGCCCCGGAGTGGGCTCCTGTCTGACTACATGAATGAGTCGTTTACTGCGTGTTTAACCCAGAGCCCAGCGCTCCTTCCGTGAAGTTCAGAGTCTGCTTGCACACAGGACTTGCACATAGACTTGTGCATAGACTTGCACACAGGACTCCGGCTTAGCACTAAAAGATACCTGAGAGCTCTTTGGATTCGGTTGCCTCATGTTTCAGATGAGGACGTGCACAGGAGCAATAGAACAAAGACCCTACCCAGACCTCTTAACTCTTGGTCCAAAGCTTTGCCACCCACGTGTGCTACATTTTTATTCAACCTGCAATGGCTACCGGATGGCCCAGCATCTGAGGGGCTGCCTGGTGGGCCCTGTCCCTCCTTTTTCCTGCAGAACTCCTCAGAGCCTTCTCCCTCAGCCCTGACCCAGGAGCAGGTATTGAGTGCATCATGGTGCCTGGGGCGCCCTCAGGATAGGATGCTGGTGAACGTGGTCCGATGAGCTGGCTCTGCCTTTCAGCCCCTCTCTCCTTTCAGCCTGTGCAAGTGTTAAATACAGCATCAAATTAAGTAAAATTAAATACACTTCCATGCACCATTTTTCTCTTGACTGAATCAAACAATGCAGGTTGCCATAGGAACAGCCTCTTCCGAAAAGGTCACCTACAAGAAACTGTGTTTTAGGTACAACTCAAGGAGATTATGGGGGATTAACTCATCTTATACATATATATTAAATATATATTTTTTTCTTTAAAGTGGCTGTTATGAAGGAATAATATCCAACTGAGCTGGAAGATACCCACAGAAAAAAATTTAAGTCCCTGATAAAGGATTTTTTTTTTTTTTTAACCAGCATGCAGTGGGGGTGATATCTGAAATGGCGACTCTGTTTTTACTTGGCTTTAATTAAACCTCAGTCGAGGCTGAGAAATGTGGTGAAGCGAGATAATTGCACTATTCCCAGTACAGTTTTTAAACTCCTGCTTTGATATGCACCTCGTGACAGGCTGAACCTGCACCCAGACTCCTGGGGCTGCTTGAAGCTCAGCTTATAACCACCCCTCTTAACCTGCAGGCATCTGGGGAATGGCATTTGGGATCTTGAATGGGAAATTAGAACTGGAGGAGGGGGGGCGGCCAGACCATCTGCTCAGAGGCGAGGGGAGGCCATGTCTCCCCTAAAAAAGTTCCTCTCTGGCATTCGGGAGTTCTCCTTCAGACTTTAGTATCAAAAATGTTCGGGAAGGACAAGCCCAAGCCAGTCTAAGTTAGGGAGAGAATGGGATGGGTCTTCTCTAGCTTTTTTCCATAACTTAGAGAGTAACTGAACTATCTCTAGGAAATCCTTACTGGATTTGAGTTCAAGTGGGCTGCCCTGGTGCAGACTCCTTTGTGAGTGTCACAGGGAGTATTGGGGAGGAGGGGGAGATACGTGTTTCTACTCAGTGCTCCCAATAAAGGGCCTGGCTGCAGTCCTCCCAAGGATGAGGCTCCAAGTTTCACACGCTCACATGCCCCACACATCCCCCCTGGGCTCCCCTTGGCCCTCCCAGCCCAGCCAGTCACAGCACAGGCATGGCAAGGTCTGGCTGTCCCTGGTGCCAGGGCGACTGGACACCTGTGGCTGAGTTGTGCAAGGATTATGCCTGGCTCCTTCTCTCCCCCTCCCCAGTCCTGCTTGCTTTCCAGGAGGGTAGAGGGTGGGACCTCTGTCTTAGGCCAGGAGGCGGAGGGTCTCCAAGCAAGAGGGTTAAGACAGAGGGGGAGCCAGAGGAAACCGGGGATCTGAGTGGATGCACGGGCTTCCTGGGCACTGGCTACACAGCTTTTCTGGAACCAGGGGTTGCTTACAATTTAAAGGTAGCTCAGAACTTGCTGGTCAGCACTGACAAGCCCAGCTGTCACATCAGAGTCGCCCAGGGGTCAGTATCCTCTGGAGCTCAGGCCACTTTCTGGGGCCAAGCCTCCCCTCTGGGGCTGTAAGAGCTGATGGCCAGAATCAACTCAGAACGACCTCAGGAGGAAAAGGATTGAGAGCCTGGAATATATACATGGGATTCGGTCAAGTGTGATTCTAGGAACGTATAGAACAGGCCCAGTGTGTACAAATCCCTTTAGAAATATTCCTTCGAAGCCTTCCCAGCGGCTGACTTGCCGTCACATAGAACTTCTTTCCCTTTCTGTATTTATCCGGCTGCTGTGCCTGAGATTTGCTTGTATTTGTCCCCAGATCCCCAGAGTCCACTCCCTTCTTTAATTTACTCCAGTGCCAGACAGAGTCGGCTTGTGTATGTCGTAAAGAATGAGAACTTGCAAAATGGGCAGACCTGGCTTTGAATTCTGACTGGCCACTTCCCAGGTGAATGGCTGTCTTTCCTCATCTGTTAAATGGGGGTAATAACAGCCACTGCCTTAAATAACAGGCCCTTAGACGGTTGTTCTCAAGATTAAATGAGATGGCCTGAGGGAAAGTATCTGGATAACGTAGGTCCTCCATGGATGTTTGTTGAATGTTTGGGGAACATGACATTTGTACAAAACAAATCACATGTTTCCTTTGCTGTGAAATCCAACTTGCCAGCCTAGGGACCACTGCGGAGATTAAAGAATAACAGCAATTTCTAGCTCTAATCCCCTACAACAATCACGGGAGGGTTTCTTGAACTCTTAAGAAAAGCAAATCTACAGTTTTCCAGGGAAGAATTTTATTTTTAGAGCAATTCAGCCCTCCGAACTCACATGTACCCTTAAAACAAGATGCCTGAGTTTGGCCTGCCCAAGCCAGAAAGATCCAGAAAGATCTACTGTGCTGAATGGGGGCGGGGGGGTTTCTGGCCTTTGACTCATTTCCCCATTTGGGACATCTCCCCATTTGGAGCTGTCGTTGCCAGGATACTGCTGTTGTCGTGGCTGCTACGTGGGAAGTTTGGCCTCATCCCTTTTCCCATCTTGGGTCTCACTGTTCAGCTTGTCAAATGAGGAGAATCTCCAAGTACCTTCAGAGACAGGAGGAGCTCTCTGCTAGCTCCAAACGAGGGGCTGGTAGCGCATGGGCTTTGGAGTCAGACCAAATGGGATTTGAAAACTGCCTCTGCCAATTTTTAAGCTGTGTGACCTTGGGCTAGGTGCTTCCAATTCAGAGCCTCAGTTCCTTATCTGTGAAATGGGACTACGAGGTTTATCTCACAGCATCTTTGCCGGGGTAAGGGAGATAATACTTGTAGGTGCCGTGGCCGGCACACAGCAGTCTCTGAACACGTGGCATCATTATTTATCTACACAGTCAGCCCTCGGTATCCACGGGTTCCTCATCCATGGATTCAACCAACCTCTGATCAAATACATTCCCCCCCAAATCCAGAAATTTCCAAAAAGCAAACTCAAATTTGCTGCACTCCAGTAGCTATTTACATGGCATTTACATTGTATTAGATATCATAAGTACTCTAGAGATGGTGTAAAGTTTATGGGCACATGTGCATAAGTTATATACAAATACTATGCTGTGATATATAAAGGACTTGAGCATCCATGGATTTCGGTATCCACGGGGGTCCTGGATCCAATCACCAGTGGATACCGAGGGATGGCTGTACCAGTGTTTGGTGAGCATCAGAGCCCCTGGAGGGTTAAAGCACAGATTGCCCGAGCTGCAGAGTCTCTGATTCAGGCCTGAGATAGGGCCTGAGGATTTCCATTTCTGACCAGTTCCCAGATGATGCTGGGACCACACTTTGAAAAGCTCTGGCTATACTATCCAAAGTGAGGGAAATAGTTAACTATAATCCATTAAATTTGCACCTTATAGGTATCCAACCTAGTTTACAAAGGCTTCCAAGTGGGTTTAGAGGACTGAATTATCTAGACTAGTGCTGTCCAGTAGACCTTTTGGCAATGATGGAAATGTTCTATATCTGTGCTGGCCAGTTTGGTAGCCACCAGGCACATGTAGTGATTGAACACTTGAAATGCGGCTGGTACAACCGAGGAACTGAATTTTACATTTACATTTCAATAACCACATGTGGCAAATGACCACCGCATTGGACTGAGCAGACTAGAGTCTCATAGGTAGAGCTTAGTGAGGGCATATCTATTACCCAGGAAAATAACTGGATAAGTGGATGGCACCTCAAGAACCATGACACAATATTACAGCCACCTCCTCCTTCAGTGAGTTCCGTCTACCTAAGGACCTTCTCTGGAGACTTTAGGAGTCGAGTAATGAAGCTTCCGCCTTCCCTCATATATGTGAATATCTAGGTATACTGCTCTCTGGAGGAGGCAAAAACAATTGAACTATGAAGTGTAGGATCTGAACATCCAGGTAGAGTAAATGGATGGACCTCTTAGGGACAATGTCAGATCAGCAATATACCAGGGCCGTGACCTATGTGTTTCAGGGATAGAAAACAATAAAGACGTTTTCTGGAAGGAAATAGGAATCAGAAGGCAGTATGATTCGTTCATGCTTAAGATGGGAAAACAGAAGGGTCAGGTGAAAAGGGAAAAGGATCTTGTTCAAAACCAGCACAGTGGTTAAGAATCCGCCTGCTGATGCAGGGCACACGGTTTTGAGCCCTGGTCCGGGAAGATCCCACATGCCGCGGAGCAACTAAGCCCGTGCGCCACAACTACTGAGCCTGTGCTCTAGAGCCCGCAAGCCACAACTACTGAGCCCACGAGCCACAACTACTGAAGCCCACGAGCCACAACTACTGAGACCACAAGCCACAACTACTGAAGCCCGTGCGCCTAGAGCCCGTGCTCCACAACAAGAGAAGCCACCGCAATGAGAAGCCCGTGCGCCGCAACGAAGAGTAGCCCCCACTCGCCACAATTAGAGAAAGCCCGCGTGCAGCAGCAAAAATAAAAAAAAAAAAAAAAAAAAAAGCCCAGCTCTGCCACTTCCAAGCCACAGGGCCTTATGCAAATTATGTAACCTCTCTACGCCTTAGTCTGTCCGTCTGTAAATGGAAATAATAATGGTACACGAGTACAGGGTTGTTTTGAGAATGAAATGACATCATGGGTCTCATGTGCTTTACATGATGTGCTTTTGAGATGGCAGCTATTATTTTTTTCCACACACCACTGACGTCACTCAGCAGCGAGTGGCCCCATGGGCTGTCCCCTAAAGGCA
Source organism: Lipotes vexillifer (assembly GCF_000442215.2). Taxonomy (NCBI): domain Eukaryota; kingdom Metazoa; phylum Chordata; class Mammalia; order Artiodactyla; family Lipotidae; genus Lipotes; species Lipotes vexillifer. The sequence goes on from NW_006790311.1 coordinate 636,044, forward strand.
GTATGAGGGTCCGGCTCTGGGAGCCTTTCCCTGGGTGAGTTGATAGGGGAAAGATGTCTTATCCTGGTCCCTTCCTTGGGTAGAGGTGACCCCTCAGCCTGCAGCCCTGCCGGGAATGAGCCTCTACTCTGCAACGACAACCATGATGGATAGTGGCGCGTGTTAGCGCCAAGACACAAGAAATAGCATCACCAGAGAACCAACTTAAGCCTGGCCTGATTTAGTACAGAGAAAATGACAGCTGCTGTGCTCGGCTGGCTTCCACCCAGCAGAAGGCTATTTTTTGCAAATAAAATGGTAAGTTGCTAATCAGAAAGATAAATTAAGAAGCATTAAGATAATGATGGTCTAATCACCGTCCACACAGAGAATTGCTAGAGTGAATATCCAGGCTACCGAGTGCTTGAGCGCGTTTGGTGATTATTTGTATTATGAAGGGAATGATGGATTCCAGGCCTGGAATCCATCTAGTTCGGGAAACCCACGAGACCAGCACCCTCAGGGAGAGGACACCAGAGACTTCTGGAGGTCATCTGATCCTCTGCCCACCTGCAGCCCCAGATCTGCCCAGACCACGCCTCATTTATGGCTGTTTCACAGACGAGGTCCCCCAGCTTCTGTGAGGGCACGGGTTGGTCCAGCTTTTTAGGTACCCAGTACGCTTCTCCTTGGAAACTGACTGGGTGGGGATCTGCTCTAGTTTGAGAGCAGCAAGCCCCATCTGGGAGTGAGCCGGCCACATAGCAGAGAATGGCATCCAGGCTTCCCCTGGGGCTTGCAGTGGGCTGGTAGGCAGACACACTGTCCCATGGCAGCCTGAAGTCTGGAGGGAATCAAGACCACGGGGTCTGCTGCTCCCCCCATTCTTCAGCTGCGGACCCCAAGGCCTAGGGAGCATGACTGGTATCTCAGAGACATGGCCAAAGCTAGAACCCAGGCTGGTGCTCCTATACAGCCCTTCTGCCTTGAAGAGGGCTCTCACACTAGACAGAGAAAACGTACCATATATTCCCAGTTCTCTCCCGATGCCCACTGGGGATAAGGGCATTGAATGGGGTTGAGAAATGAAATTGACGAAGTGAAAAAGACCCAGCCGTCCGGTTCATAGCCTTGACAGTTAGACTGAGGAGTTTAGATTTGGTCTAATATTGGGCTATACGTCATTTAACTTCTCTTAAGCTTCAGCATAGCCTCACCTGGATCCTCGTCTGTAAAATGGGAATAATAAATGACTTAGCCCATAGGTTTGCAATGAGGCTCCCATGAAAGACTGCATTTAAAATGCTGCGCTTGACCTCATCATTATTCCTGTGAGTAAATGCAGCAGAAGCAGCAGAGGTAGCAGCCCCACCTTAGCAGTAGTTTGGTCCTAGGCAGTGGTGCGCTGGGGCCAGCTCGTACCCGCTTGCAAGAGCGGATTGGTAAATTTTCAGGAATTTTGCAAGCCAGTGGTTAAACGTAGCTATTATGAAAATTAAATTATGTAGGCTTAAATTAAATAAATTATATTGAACATAAAGGTAATAAATACTCAAAACTCATGGGCTCCTGAGCATTCTACTGCATTTTACTGTTATCTATGCCTTTGAAGTTATTTACGCCTACTGTGTCTGAATGGTGGAAATACTATATGATGGCATGCTACTTACTCTGCCTGTCTGCCCTCATTGGTAGGTTGAAATTGGCCGTGTGGGAGTATTATTCCAGAGAGCAGGTTGTTAAATACTCAACAGCATCCCGTGGGTCCTGGGTGTGCCACGAATGAGGGATGGGGCGTGGTGAGGGTCTTGTCATGAAGATTAATGAGGGACCATTAGATAAGCCTCCATCCCAGTGCTGGGCACACAGTACACACTCAGTTAATGATGGGTGGAACTGGGGAGACAGGGAGGAATAGAGGAAGGGTGAAGGGTAGAGCTTGGGGCAGGACACTGTTGCTTACAGGTGGGTTAAAAATGCAGAGTTGGTGCCTGAAAGAAATTTTGGTGTTTCACAAATTGGAAGTCCTGAAAACTTTGTGCGTCAACTGGGTTTTGTAAAACTCAAGTAATATCCTAAAGGAATTAGGAAGCTGTCATTGAAAAGTCTCATGGTAAACAATTTTGTAACGAAAAGAGTCCTTCTGAAATAGAAATTCCTCCCCCCAAACTGAAATTTTGTGTAAAAATGGATTTGGACTCAATTCCTTCAAAGTAAAGTTCACCAGACTTCATAAAGAATTGTGTCCCAGGTACCGGTGGGTGCTGACCGACTCTGCCACCTCTTGCTGCCCGCTGAGGTTCTGGCAGCTGCTCTCCCCTCTGCCCCCTGCTGGCCCCTGGGGCTGGGGGCGCCCTGGTGTCAGCCTGCCGGGCCTCCCAGCTGGGTACCCGGCCGGCCAGCTGCATAAGGGCCTGGGCAGTGCTTTGCAGTGTGGCTTTCCTTCCTCTCTCCCCTGCAGTTCCCTGTGAACCTGGCCTCAGATTCCCTCTGGGAGGGACATCTGCAGGGGGCCCTTGGTCCTTTCCTGCTCCAGGGACTGGCAGTGCGGTTTGGCCAGAGTCTCCGAGGGGTGATTTGGCCAGAATGCGCAGAGAAGGACAGCGAGTGTTGTTAAGTGTCAGGCAGAGTATGGCTGGAGGTTCTTCTTGTCCCTTCCTGAGAGGAACAGTGTCGCCGATGCTTTCATCCTGGAAAGTACATGCTGCACGTGGGCGCCCTCCTCCAGCTCACAAGAGCAGGCCCTTCTGAGTTCCCTAATGCCCAGGAGCTTGCCACCTGGGGATAGGGAGACCCTCTTTGACTCGGGCCTTTTTCTCCCTCAATATGAACAATCTTACCACATTAATACTCACCATCACCTTTTGAAGTGCACGTTTTATTCTCCCATTTTGTAGATGAGAAAACTGAGGCACAAAGAGGTTTGTTAGCTTGCCCAAGGTCACCTAGCTAGTACACAGTGGTGTGGGGACTCTGCTCCAGGGCTGTCTGTCCCCAGGGTTCAGACCAAACCACACACTGTGCCATTTAGGGAGTGGTCGGTGGGAAGAGAAGCAGCATCCCTTTGGGGAGGATTCAGGTTGGGCTCAGACTAGAAAGTCTCTATCCAGGCTGCTCACCCACTCCCAGCTCCACCAACCTGACTTAGCATCTCTGGGCCTGGTGGGGCGACTTGGCAAAGACCAGTCCCCCGCACAGAGCTGTCATGGCTGCAGCCTGGGGAGAGGATGTGTTAGCAGCCAAATACTCTGGGGTCCTTCTGGAAACAGAGTTCGACTCCTCCACCTGTGTTGGCAGGGAGGAAGGGGTCCTCAGGGCCTCACCAGATGGGGTGGTCACTCCCTCCCCACTCCTTCCAAAGCCTTAGAATCTTTAGGCAGACAGCAACACGTGGCATTGGGCTAGTGCCCAGCTAAGTGGGTGGGGTAAGGACAGGGGCTAGAAATTCCTGAAGACTCAGTCTTTTGGGGAACAAACAAATCTCCTTCCTCTTGGGTCTTCTCGACAGCTGCTGAGCTGCAGAATTTATCGAAGGCCTTCACGCTTTGTGACAGACTGCCAGGGCTTCTGCATCTGCCTTCTTTGGTTTCTAATTTGCCTGGGATTCTGCCCCCAAGAGGGCACAAGTGACTTGGAAGCCAGGAGGGCCCCACAGAGCCCTGTGGCCTGTCAGCAGGGCTTGGCTTGAGAAGCCCCTGCCGAGGGCCACCCAGGGGGCCGCTCCCAGCTCCAAGTACCTGCCAGGGATGTGAAACATGCCCTGGGATTAATGGGAACCATACGGGCAGGACAACCCCTCCACCTGGCCTCCACCAGAGAATGCTCAGATTTCTGGCATTGTGGTGAAGCTTTTCTGAGGATTTCTCTAATACTGTTTGTTTGTTTTTTTTTTTTGCTCCAGGCCACATGCCCAGGAACAGAAGTTGGGAGTCCTGGTGCTTTCTGTCCAAATGTAAAGATGAGGAGGTTAGGAGGGACCTTTGAGGTCACCCAGTGCAATGGTCTCCACCCAGGCTGCCCCTTAGAATCACCGGGGAGCTTTTTTAAACGACCTGGGCCTGAGCCCTACCCCAGACCACTATATTAAAACCTCTAGGGGAGGATTCCAGGTGTTGTTTTATTTTAAAAGCTCTCCAGATGTTCTAATGTGCTGCCCAGGTTGGGAACCGATGAACTTTCCCTTTGTGGAGGAGGAAAATGAGGCCCAGATTGAGGTAGCCAGCAGCCCACGGTCCCACGGTCGGGACTGGTTACTCTGCCTCCAGTCCCGGCCGGGTGTGTGTTCTACCAGGCCACAGGGAGCCCTCTTCTGTGTCCCCGTAATCCCTCGGCCCCCAGAATCTCTACTGAAGTTGGCTGTAGCCGTTTTCCTTCTGTCTTGCCTGTGTCCCTCCCCTCCTGGGAACAGGGCATCAGTGCATCTCCTCCGGGAAGCTGACCCCCCGAGCTCCTCTGGCCTGTCAGAATACGGACCATCCAAAGCCTTGCTACTCAAAGTGTGGCCTGAGCGCCGGCAGCACCAGTGTCACCTGGGAGGTTGTTAGAAATGCCTCCGCCAGTCTCAGCTCCCAGCCCAGACCCACTGAATCTGCATTTCATGGAGATCCCCAGGTGGTTCGTGAGAACCCAGCCCAGACGCACTGAATCTGCATTTCATGGAGATCCCCAGGTGATTCGTGAGAACCCAGCCCAGACGCACTGAATCTGCATTTCATGGAGATCCCCAGGTGACTCGTGAGAACCCAGCCCAGACGCACTGAATCTGCATTTCATGGAGATCCCCAGGTGATTCGTGAGAACCATAAAGGTGGAGAAACGCTGGTGTTTGTTCTTTAACGGACACCCTCTAACAGTCATTTGAGACTCTTCTGTCTCAACAGTAAAGTTGCCTTCTTCTTGAGAAAGGGGCCCATGGCTTTGGTCTCACACAGAACATGGAACACATAGCACGGTACCAGGCGCACAGCAGGTGCTTTTTACCTTTTTGCTGACCTGAAACAATCTCTCCCAGCGGCCCAGGGTGTGAACATCTCAGGAGAATGGACACGGATTTGGGAATGCTCAGCTCTTCAAGCCATGTCCGTAGCCACCAGGGGCCCTGTTGACCAGGGAAGTCATCACGGCTGCCGGCTGGGAGGCCCCCGCAGTGGAGCGAGTCCACGCCAGGGGAGCAGGGAAGGAAAGAGTATCCCTTCTTCACCAGCTTTCTGCCCACCTCAGCCCCTGGCCTACCGTGTGATCTGGACAGATACCACAACTTGGTCCTTCATATTCCTTTTCTCTGAAATGGGGGTGATAATATCTGTCCCACAGACCTGCTGGGGTCACCTCGAATTTGGGGCACCTGGTAGGCAGCCAGTAAATACTTTGAATGAGAATTAAGTGGGATAATGAGCATGAAGGCCCTTTGCTACCTCCAATCTTAGTTACATATAAGGCCATTTTCTTATTCTTCCCTTTCCCATCTTCTGGATGAGCAAACTGAGACTCCATTCTCAGCTCCGAGCTTTGGGTTCTGGGTCAGATTTGAGCAGAAACTTTTGCCCCTGGTGCGGCAGTTGGAGGCTCCGTGGGAGAAGGGGGTACTCATAAAGAAACAAAACAAGGGTCACCCCGGCCAGAGCACGGAGTGCACCTGACCAGGTCCTAATGGGAGAGGAGCTGAAGGTGGGATGGAAGACTAGGACCTTAAATCGCTTAAAAAAATTGCTGCTTACCACTAGCGTGCCACGCGGTGCTCATTAGATGTGTAAAAAGCACCTTCACCAGAGGCCTGTGCCGTCTGGATGCTTTATCCTTTGCCCGATAACCATTAATCAGCCCACAGCAGCAGTACAAGCCCTGCGAGGGCTGGGTCTTGCCTGGCAACCACAATCTGTCCCTATTTCATCTAAATAATAAAATGGGGCTTCCCTGGTGGCACAGTGGTTAAGAAATCTGCCTGCCAATGCAGGGGGCACGGGGTTGAGCCCTGGTCCGGAAAGATCCCACATGCCACGGAGCAACTAAGCCCGTGCGCCACAACTACTGAGCCTGCGCTCTAAAGCCCGCGAGCCACAACTACTGAAGCCCGCGTGCCTAGAGCCCGTGCTCCGCAACAAGAGAAGCCACTGCAATGAGAAGCCTGCGCACCGCAAAGAAAAGTAGCCCCCGCTCGTCACAACTAGGGAAAGCCCACACGCAGCAACAAAGACCCAACGCAGCCAAAAATAAAGATAAACAAAATAAATAAATTTATTTTATAAACAAATAAATAAAATAAAATAAAATGGATAGGATGTTGTGTTTCTCCCCCACCCCTTGATGAAAAATTAACCAGCTGTGCAGTGAGAATGAATCCCTAAAGGGGAATGAGGTCTCTGATGTGAGCTGGGCTGGGTTCTGGGAGCTCCAAAAATCCTCCTGGTCGTTAATTCTCCGGCCCCTGCATCCCCAGAGCAGCACGGACTGGTGTGCAGCGTGCTAATCGCCCCTCCCGCAGGCAGCTGTGCCAGCAACTGATGGAGCCGAGAAGGCCCCGATCTGGTTTCTGATATGATGGAAGTCCTTGTGTGCTTTGGGGGACGTAGAGTCGCTTGAAACTCACTGCTTCTTTACCTTGGTCTCCTTCTACTCTTCTGTGGGCTTCCTGC
>NW_006790311.1:642715-656146 GCF_000442215.2 Lipotes vexillifer
CTGACCGAGGCTGAGCATTATTTGCATCTGAACCCCAGTACCTAATAAAGTCTGTCACTTAGCAGTGATCAGAATAAATGAATGAATACATAAGTGAGGGCTTGACTGTGAGCCAAGCGTCTGCTCCACAGGCGCACTCAGTCCTGGGGATATCATTCATTCATCCGCTCACTCATTCAGTCAGTCAATAAGCATTCCTCAGGCAGTATGGTTACAAAGAGCATGCAGTTCATTCATTTATTTACATTCATTCATTCATTCATTCAGCAAACACTAGGTACCAGGCCTTGTTTGTCCTAGGGATGCACAGATAAAATGCTCCTTCTCTGCCCCCAAATTGCTCACAGGATGATGGAGGACACATCAGTAAGCTGAAGACATCAGTGAGTGTGTGATGACAGCCTTGACAGTGAATTTCTGAGGTGCCAAGAAGCCCAGAGGAGGGTACCCAGCTCCATCGAGGAGATGGGGCCTTCACTGGGGGTGGTAACACCTGAGCCGAGCCTAGAAGGGCACACAGGAATTAACCAGGCAGCACCTAACCAGGCAGCACCGCTGGGAGAAGAGGTCTCTGAGAGGGAGCGGAGCTGGACCCAGGACCCAGAACTAAGACCCCAAGACCCCGGCCCGGCACTGGCAGCTGGTACAGCAGGAAGAGTCAGGTGCACTCAGGTCAGGTGTTGGCATCTCTCTGGGCCTCACTTTCTCAACGTAGAGCAGGAGGCAGGTGGGACCCTAAGATTCCCTGCCCCCCACACTGGGGGGTTGCAGTGGGCCCTCCCCCAGGAACTGGCTGGGCACCCGCGGAGTGGCTTGGAGGGCCCGGCCGACCAGGCGCTGCTCTGAAGCCTCGCAGCTCTGAACTCTCACCCTGGCCAGGCCTGAGAGGACTGGGCGGTCTCCTAGGACCGAGGTACTCAGAACGCCACCTCCTAGAGCAGGCCCGAGTCATCCTCCCATGTCTTAGGCTAGCCACTGTGAAAACCGATACGGCAGTTCCTCAAAAAGCTCAACGTAGAGTTGCTACATGTCCCAGCAATGCCACTCCTAGGGATACACCCAGAAGAATTGACCACTGAGACTCTTAACACAGCTTGTAGACCCATATTCACAGCAGCGTTATTCACAATGACCAAAAGGTGGAAGCAACCCAGTGGCCATGAACAGATGAATGTACAAACAAGATGCAGTATGTACATACAGGGTACAGGGGAATAGCATTCAGCCACAGAAATGAAGTTCTGATTCTGCTACAACATGGATGAACCTTGAAATCATTATGCCAAGTGAAAAGAACCAGACACAAAAGGACAAACGTTAAATGAATCCACTTTTATGAATTATCTAGAATAGGCAAATTTGTAAAGGCAGAAAGCAGATTAGAGGTGACCAGGGGCTGAGGGGTCACGAGGCTGGGGAGTTATTGCTTAAAAACCAGTACAGAGTTTCTGTCTGGGATGATGGAAAAGTATTGGTAACAGATAGTGGTGATGGTTGCACAACAGTGTGAATATAATTAATGCCACTGAATTGCACACCTAAAACTGGCTAAAATGGCATATTTTATGTGGTATATGTGACCACAATTTTTAAAAGAGAATCCTAGGCTGGCTTTTGCAGAAGGCTAACCAATCAATACTTGATCTGACAGCCCCTCTCCAGCCCGCCTCCCCCGCAGGCTTTTCTCCCCCCCTAGGATTTCTCTCAGCATCGCATTCTGCCAGGCTGGTGTGTTTCATTTTTGTTTTTATTTCCTGCATCTGCATCTGCTACCGCCAGAATCTATTATTGCTCTCCGGGGCTCCGTGCCCCTGACAGTGATTATTTGTACATGTAAATCAGAGAGCCCGGGACAAAGCTTTAATGACAGTCTCTTTGGTGGAGGCGGTGGCGATTGCATGAGATGAGTGAGTGCCAACTCCCACCAGGTCCTCTTTGGTGCGTGTTCAGGAATGGGTGGGGGTGAGAGGCTGACCCCAGCCGGTTCAGTTTCAAGGAACCCTTTCTGGTAGTAACGTTCATTCTAGATTCTGCGGGCACTGCCGCGGTATCCTCCCAAGGCAGGCTTCATTTTCAAATCCCCAGATCCTACTATGAGGCTGGGCACCTAGTAGCCCTCAGTTTAAGACCATTGGGACTTAGAGCATCTAGTCGTGCTGGGAAGGTGGCTTCCATCCCTGACGCTGGCTTCAGTCACCCCTCCCTTTCCTTCCCTCCTATCTGTCAGTGACTTTGCAGTCCCAGAAGGCCGGCGGGGGGTTCTCTCAGACCTAAGTCCAGGCTACTATATACAGAAGAAGCCCTTGCTCTGAAAGAGAGGAAATACAGCAGGTCGAGACTGGGGACAGTTATCGACTCTTGATGTGCGTGTGAACTGCGGAAGCAGGGAAGAGGTCCAGGGTGAACCAGAACCCAGAGAGCAGGGCAGACTGAGGGTGTTACCAGGCTTGCTTTGGGGAGGGGGGGTCAGTCACCGTGGACCACCTAAGCTATTTACAGGCCAACACCGAAGGGAACAAGCAAGGTGCAGAGCAGCAGTGTAGAGCACCCTGCTATTTACGTCAAAAAGATACATGTTTGCGTGTGCACAGAACATCCCTGGGAGGGGGGCATAAAAATTGTGACAGTAATTTCCTCTGGCCGTGAGGTGGCAGAACCGGGATCCAGGGTCAGAAGTAGGAGAAAGACTTAGCTTTTCATACTTAACATTTTATGCTGCTTAAATTCTTTACCTTCTTTGCCATATGCTTTTAAGTGCCTAATAACAAAAACAAATTTTAATTTTTTTTAGGCCAGCGCCATGTATTGTAAGTGGGCAGGTGGCTATCGGGGCAAGTGAGGGAAACGTCGCTGTCCCTCCCTGTGTGTCCTCGTGAGCACTCTTCCAGGGAGGGTGGAGACGTGGGTGGAGAGGGGCCGTCTGTCCCTGGGGAGCTCACCCAGGTGTTAGGTGTTCCTTGAATTGCTTTCTGGGGAAGAAAAATTCCTTTTTCAAAAGTTCATTTCGTTGCTCTTTGTCCAGCCTCGTGGAGGAACCCCTCTGGCCTTGTGTCTGAAAGACTCTGCCTCGCACCCTCTGGGGTCTTTTGTCTTCTGCAAATCTTTTCTCTTTAAATTTTGGGAAGAATCAGGCCTTACCAATGATCAGCCTCACGTGGAAGTTAGTTTTTGTCAGAGTAGTTGTACCACACACACGCACACGCACACACGCACACTCACACACGCGCGCACATGCACACAATACACACATGCACACACGCGCACACGCACACAATACACACATGCACACCTGCGTGCACACAGACACACACATGCACACCCGCACGCACACACACAATACACACATGCACACACATGCACACACAATACACACATGCACACACACATGCACACAATACACATGCACACCCGCACACACATACACAATACACATGTGCGCACACTCACACATACACACGTACATATACACGCACATACGTACACACGCACATGCACGCGCGCACACATGCACAGTGCACATATGCACACAATACCCACTACACACATGCACGCACACACATACACACTGTCCCTGGGGAAATACAACATCTCCCTTCTCCCTCTAACCTTCTTACTGAAATGTCTTCAAAATGGCTGAGGATATTACTGTTAATCTCATTTCCCCAGACATTGATAGAGGGAGGAAAAAACTCAGAATGTTACAGAATATTTTGAGCAGTGGAAACTGTTTGTTAAGGAAGGAAGTTGTCTCCTGAGCTGAACTCTGTAGTTCACTGCCATTAACGTTGTAATAATATTTTTCTTAAATAACCAAGCTTCCTAACATTACTATCCCACTTAACTTGTAATTTCAGACAATAATTTCCATGTTAATTGGAGGAAATTAAGACGTTAAACCGAAATACATATGATTCTTGCTTGAAGTTGTTTTGAATATCCCCGTTAAGGAACTAGTTGTTATTGTATTTTCATTTCCACAAATATTTATGGACCATCTCCTTTGGGCCCAAAGAGAACTGTGGGATATTCAGAAGTCTGAGATAAGCGCCCTCCCCCTCATATGAGCTGACTGTCACCTTGGAGACATTCTCTACCCGGGTGGCCAGAGGAGAAGTCCAGAAAAGAACCAATGTAGGCATGAAAAGAAAGGAGAAATCCGAGCTGAGTAGGGAGGCTGGGAGATGTGGAACTGGGTGGAGAAAGAGCCTTGGGAGCTGGGCCACCAGGATGGAGGATAAAGGGGAGGGGAAAGGGTGGGTGGAGAGGTGGCATGGCCAGGCACTGTGAGTGAGCAGGGAAACAAGAGCCAGCTCTCCTCATGGAAAGATGAGTGCATGTCTAGGACACAGTGTGGTTAGGATGGAAAAGGTGTAGGCTTTAAAGTAAAAAGGCCTGAGCATCAATCCTGCGTCTGCTACTCACCAGCTCTGTGGCTTCCAGGATGTCTCTCTTACTAAGAATCCATTTCTTCATCCGCAAGTGAATACGGTGAGGGAATATCACGCAAGGCTGTCGTGAGATTCCATGAGCACATGAGTGGAGTCGCTAACTTCCTCCAGCACCTGCCGCAGGTGGAGTATTGGGGCCCAGTAAGAGTTAGGAGGGAGTTGCGATTACAGGGAGAAGTGAACACCAGGCTGAGGAATTGGAGCTCTGTCTTGCCAGGCATGAGAGCCCAGAGAAGTGGGATAGTAAGGGTCATGCTTTAGTTGGGTCCATCAGGTAGTGGCCTCTGGGAGGACTGACCAGGCAGGGAAGCTAGAAGCAGGGCCACAATATTGCAGGAATTCAGTCGTGGGATGTAAGGGAACATCTCCGAGAACATAGGGATGGGGCTTAATGACTTAATGGATAAAAGGATGGGTGGAGGAACGAGACAATGATGAATCTAGGCCTCGGAGCCAGAGTGTTGGGACAACCATGATGCCACTGGCAGAAAGGAGCAAGGCTGCGTGAAAAACTGATGGGAGGTGGGTACTGAGCACAGCCTGGCATGGGGTGACAACCGGACGTCCAAAGGAAACATCCAGCTGGGAGCAAAGTCCTAGGGAGAGTGGTCAGCTCTAGAGGTAGATCTGAGAGTCAATCCCTCTCGTGGATCATGCACAGGTGTGCACGCACACGTGTGCGTGTGCTTGTGTATGCATGCATGTGTGTGTGTGCATGAACATGTGTGTGCCCCTCTTGGAGCCAGAGAGTATTGTGAAGGTTCGGAGTGGCCTTTGGTGGACACCAAAGGTGTTCGCAGTGAACTGGAGCAGCGGGGGAGGGGCCGCACTGAATAGGGTGGATCCTGGGGTCAGATGGGACACCGAGTTAAAGGGAAATGAGGTCAAGACAAGGTCACTGGATTCTGTGAGAAGGTGGCTTTCAAAGAGCGCAGTTTCAGAGCCTGAGCCAACACAATTGCCCCCCTTCCTGGCCAGCCATAACCTTTCTTGCCTGGGCCACACTAGCATTTGGCTTCATTTGGTTTATTCTTTCATAGATTGCTATGTCCTGTTCCACGTGTGATTCTCGCCCTGCCTGGTGTGTGCACGAGCATTTTGAGAACATGCTTGTGCTCTCTCTACCTCTGCGCACCTAGCATGTAGGAGGCACCTTGTCCACCCAGGGCAGGACGAATCCCTGCTCCCAGGTGCTCAGGAAAAATACCTAGAGGTCATCCTGGCCCCTCTCTTTCTCTCACACTCGACATCCATGAATTCAGAAACCTCGTCGGGCCAACCTTGTCACCAGCGTGCCCACCCTGGTCCATGTCTCCATTGTCTCTTGCCTGGATTGTAGTAAAAGCCTCCTAACCCATTGTCCCGCTTCTCCACCCTTTTCCTTTTCAGTCTGTTGTCAACCCCATTTAGATGGAGCCAGGAACTCCATCTAAAATGATAGGCAGATCCCACCACCCTGCTGCTCCGAGGCCTCCAACGGCTTCCCATTCTGTTCAGAATGAATATTCTAGTCTGGCCCAGCCCTACCTGACCAGGTCCCTGCCAGCTGTGCTACATCTCCCGGCGTGCTCTGCTCCAGCCTCCTCGCTCTTCCTCCAATCCCCAATCCCTCCTGGAACACTGTTTGGCCGCTTCCAGTCTGCTGTGCTGTCATCCAACCAATGAGGTTTCCTGACCACCTCATAGAAAAGAGCAACCCCCTTCCCGACTCCTAATACCCCGTCCTTTTTATTCTGCCTTCTTTTGCTCCAGGGCTCTTATCTCCATCTGGAATACTATGCATTTGCTTGTTTATTTATTATCTATCTCACCCAATTAGAAGTGTCTTCTGTGAAGGTAGGGAGTTTGTTTTCCTTAATGCTGTGAACCCAGTGCCTAGAAGAGCCCCTGGCACATAGCAGGTGATTAATAAATATGAGCTGCATGAAAGAGAAGGGAAACTAAGATTTGCAGGGTGCTTACCATGTACTGAGCTGTGTCTTAAAGCACTTTCACTGATATCGTTTACTCCTTGCAACAATCCATAGAGTACTATTATTCCCATTATATAGACGAGAAAACAGATAAATACAGATATAAATCAACATTTATTATTTAAACTGAAGATTCAGAATAGAGGCAGAGAGCAGGGTAGTGGGAATGAGGAGATCGTTTGATTTCAGTTTGCTCTCATTCATTCATCCATAAAATATTGAAACAGAAAACTATTCTCAGTGTCCAGCCTGGTGGTGGAAACAGCCATTTAAACAAAAACTTAGAGCAATGTGCTAAGTGCTGTAAGAGAGGTAGAAACTCATCATTCAGAAAGCATGGGCAGGAAAATGGTTCATCTGGAGAAGTCAGAGAAGGCTCCCTGGAGAAGGTGACGTTGGAGGTGAATCTCTGTGAATGAGTGCTATGCATTCAAGAAAACTGGCTATTCCTGGAAGGATTCAGGCCAAGCTCTTGAACCTGGCACGTGAGGGCATAGCCCAGCTTCCACCCACCTCACCAGCCTCGTCCCCTACACAAAGTTCTTATTAGTTCCTGCATCACGATGCTATTTCCTGCCCTTGCAAATGCCACTTCCTCTGTCTGGAACGCCCTTCTACCCACCCTTCAGTGTCACCTCCACCCCAGGATGGACCTGTGCCCTTCTTTGAGCCCCATATTACCCTCCGGATAGACTAGCTCATTGTCACACTTGTGTGACTCCTTCCGAACCAGAACCCCTCTGAGGACAAACAGTCTTAAACACGTCATTCTTGCTACTGTGTGACATTATGGGGCCTGTCACAGGGTGGACATTCAACATATGATTTTTCTTTTTTTTTTTGGTTGAGCTGTGCGGCTTGGGGGGGATCTTAGTTCCCTGACCATGGATCGAACCCGTGCCCCCTGCAGTGGAAGTGCAGAGTCCTAACGACTGAACCGCCATGGAATTCCCTCAACAGAGGATTTTTGGACTGAGCTGAGCCTGGGCTGGAAGGGAAAAGTGGACTTTTGAGGCTTGGGAAGACTCACGTGAATGAGGGCAGCTGGGGAGAAGCGGCTGAGCAGGCCTGGTGGAATGAGCCGCAGAGAGTGAGGTCAGGTCCCTCAGGAGGCGGCGTCAGGGAAACAGGAGCTCCTGGGTTGTGGAGTGTGGATGGAGCACGCAAAGGGCCCTGCCCAGGGCACACTTCCAGCTGCCCGTGAAGAAAAGCCAAGCCTGCTGAGAGACATAAGCCTTGGGGGCCATCTGTGCACATGAGGGTCCTGGCTGAAGACCCACGTGGGGTGCCTTGGAGCCAGTGGCTTGGTCACAGGGCTGCGGGAGCATCACTTCCTGCTCGCTGCGCACCTGGGCTGCTGACCCCTCAGCTTGGCCACCTGAGTGGCGGGATCTTTCTAAAACTGGAGTGAGGCACAGAAGCAGTAGCTGGGGGGCTCTGGGGTGGATAAGAGCAGAATCTGTGCCTCCTTCCTGTGCTCCTACAGTTCTGGGGGCATTTAGCCTTGGCCGTGTGCATGAAGGTCTCCCAAGCACCCAGTTCTGAGTTCCTGAAAGGGCAGCTGTTAGCATAGCATCAGGTACCGAGTAAACACTTGGAATGAATAAAGGAATGAATGAATGCATGCATGAATGCAAGCTAAGCTTCAGGGCTAAGTCAGAAGTGGGCAAACCTGGCGCTCATATTGGGGCTCCTGACCTTCAACTTATTCCCGGGGTCGCCCCGTTCTTCCCTTTCTCAGTCCTTACCTGACCGCTGATTATCATGTCAGAAGTCCAAGAAACACCTGTCAGGTTTCCCCAGGTCAGGTTCTAATCCCAGCTACAGTCTGAGTGGGTAAGTCAAGTTGCTTACCTCCCTCCCTGGGTGTGGGATGGGCATCAGTTACTGAGCCCCTCAGCTGCTTCCCTGGGGAAGTGGAGAACTGACCACTTGGCCCAGGGGCAGGGCAGGGTGGTGGAGGGCAAGTGTGCTTGACTAGGAGTCAGCATTGGTGGATTTGAATCCTGGCAGCACCACTTACTCATGACCTTGGGCAAGCTATTTAGCATCTCTGAGCCTCAACATATTTATCTGTTAAATGGGGTTGATTATATCTGCCACATTTATTTCCAAGGATCTCTGGGGAAATGAAAGCCTATGTAAGTGTTTCACAAATAGCACTGGTAGAAGTCTGAGGCTGTTGTCCTGAGGGTCTCCTTCTCACCCCCCACCCCCCAATCTCAGAGAGCAAGAGTGAGGCGCCTCGGAGAGGGGGGCAGCGCTGGTCCCCTCGCATCCTCCTGCCTGCTGTCCTCCCGGCTTTCCTGAGCTCAGGCTCTGGGCCAGAAGTGACCCTGATGCTCCCTCGAAGCCGCAGAGCAAACCCAGAGGCACCCAAACCAGCCTGGTCTCTTCCTGTGTCTCCATTTGTTTCTGAGACTCCATCCCCCGCCTTCCCCTCAAGGCTGTGCTGGGGTTGAGAGAGGTGGGCCTTGCCTGGGAGACAGAGGACTCTCCTCTGTAAGTGACTGATTCTCAGTCATCCCTGAGCTGACTGCCCAGGGCCAGGGTCACTGTCCTCTGCTTTTTGTCCTGAACTCTCTCCAGGGGAGGGAGAGAAAGAAGCCTACAACTGCGCTTTGAAGCTGTCATGTGGCTTGGGGGCGTGTGGGGATAAGAAGGGGGCAGAAAGGAGTGGCTTCCACCCTGATTTTGGAATCACGTCTTTGGAACAAAGCTGGCCAAGCCTAGGGCTGGAGATTTCTCTATTCTCACGCCCCATTAGCCCTCTTTGGGTCACTCCCTATCAGACTGATAATAATAAAAATAAAATAATAATAGCAGCAAGAGGTTTTTGAACACTATGTACTAGGCACTGTGCTAAACACTTTGCATGTGTATCCTATTCAGTCCTATCTGGGGGATCATTAGTATCAACCCCATTTTACACATGCAGTCACCGAGGCACAGAGGGTCCCCCAGCTGGCAGTAGTGGAACCAAGATTCAAACCCCGGCATTTAGAATTACATGGAAAGGAGAGGATAGTCCAATAAAGTAGCAGAGCTGCCTTTGGGAGCTCAGTGTGCTTGAGGGTGGCTGGAGTGCGGGTGAGTGAGTGTGTGTGTGTGTGTGTGTGTGTGTGTGTGTGTGTGTGTGTGTCTATGTGGTTGAAAGAGAGAGAGGTATGTGCAGGAAGGGGGAGGGGAGTTGTAGTGCCTGCTGATGTCAGGGATTATTTGTCCTGACAGAACATACCCAGGTCCAAACAGGCAGAGTCCCACATTTCGTCTCTGTGGGGAAACCCGAAAACAAAGCCTCTAGACTCAGGGAAAGCTTCCTGGGATCTGAACACATGCCTGGCACATGGCGAGCATTTAATATTTGTTCGGTGACTCAAAGGATGGATGGACCCCCAAAAATAAATTTCTGACCTAGGGGTCGGAAGATGAGATTTCAAGTTCTAGCAGATGTGGCGTGTGGCCCTGGGCAAGTCTTGTCCTCTGTCTAGTCCCCGGGCCTCGTTCTCCGGGAAATGAAGGGGCTGGTAATAGATGCTTATTTCAGCCCCAGGCTGAAACACGCTGCACAAGTTGAGAATCCGAGCTCAAAGGCATCAGCTTGCTCTGCTCACCTCCAGGGCCCTGGCCTGGCTCTGGCTCAGGAAGCTTTTGTTTGGAGTCAGATCAGATGCTGCCAGTCTGCTGGGGGGACTGGGAAAGGACCGCGGGCAGTGAGGACAGAGGCCAGAGAGAAAATGTCTCGGCTCATCCCCGACACCTCAGGGGTGCAAGAGTCTCCAGCCCATATCCCCTGGGGAGAGGGGGGCACCAGGCCGTCCTTCCCCTTGGATTGATCAGACAAAAGGTCCTAAACTCTCACTGCCTAAGACCCTTGGGAAAGGACAGGGCCCCCAGAGCGGGACTGACTTCTCTGCATGCAGGAAGGAATGTGGCATCTGATTTCACTTCCCACAGCTGCCAGCATAAAGTCGGTATTTTTTTGTGGTGCAGACAGTAAAGAGAGAATACAGTGTTGAATTGTTTGGCATTATCAGGGATTTCAGCTCCCCAGGACTTCTGCACAAAGAGATGGAAACAGAGCTGTCGGGGCCAAGAAAAACATAGAAGTATATGAATTTATTACATATTATCTTTCCTCCTTCCAAACAGCCCTGGAAATGTCAAAAGATCATCTATTGTTTCATTGTTGATAAAAAAAAAAAAAAAAAGTTTGGGTTTGGTGGGCTGTGGGCTTGGGCATGAGGCTGAAAGTAGGAGAGGAAGACACAAAATGTTTCCCCAGGGCAAGCTTCAGGAGGCCCAGCCATCTTTCTAATTCTTCCTTTCTGGGTGTGAGTTTCACAGATGTATTTAGGCCAGGGCAAGCATGTGAGTGCACATTTGCTCGCTTGTAAATGTGTAAGTGCCTACTGTGTGCGAGGTTCTGTGCGTGGTCCTGCTGGAGATCCCTGGGTCAAGCTCATCGCTGCAAGGGGCTCAGGGCCTGGTGCTGACCGTGCACTATGTGGTCATGGCATCTCCGACACAGCTAGCTGTCTGCCCGGAGAATCCAGAGAGGGGCTGGCTGTGCCACGTGGAGGAGTTCCAGGAAGGCTTCTCAGAGAAGGTGACATCCGAGCTGGACCTTGAAGGATGAGTAGGCTTTCTCCTGGCACAGGAGGGGAGCAGAGGCATTGCTGGCGAAGAGGAGAAAGCATGATGACACAAGCTGAGAGGCCGCCCTCAGCCATCAGATCTAGAAGTTGGGCCTGAGGGCAGGGAGTACCCGAGCTAACTCTCCGGCCCTGAGCTGGCCCAGCCCCTGGCAACCCACCGAGTGACTGAGGCCTTGTCTGATTCGAGATCTGCTTTTCTCACTCTCCTCTGATGCTGACATGGGTGTAATTCTCCACCTGTGACGCTCCCACTGACCACCCTGCACCACTGCCTCCAGCAGGCTGGCCTGGCAGCTGGGCTCGGGGCCCTCCGGGGAGGAAGCCGGCCCCTGGCTTACCTCCTAGCCGCCCTCCTCAGGTGAGAGAGAGGCTGGCTGTGGCGGAGCTCTCGGCCACCCCATGTACCGGGGGTACCACAGGGCCAAGGGGATTGGGTCAGGCCCTCCAGGGTCAAGACTTTCAAGGCTCCCAGCGCCAGGAGCCTTCAGTCTCGGGTACAAATGGTGCCTGATGAGGAAGCAGGGCAGACAGATAGGCCAGGAGCCTCCACGGCTTTTCCTCTTCTGGCCGGACACCCCCTCAACGGGAGGCTCAGCATCCCCTCCTCCCTGCCCTCCGCACCGCTCTTTTCCCAGGAGGTCGCAGAAGTCAGGGGATTTCTGAGTCGTGAGCAACCTTGGGGACCCAGAAACCTCTGGAGCAGTGTGGTTGCTCAGCTCCAACCTGAACCCCCAGCTCAAACCCTGGCTTCCCAGCCCACAAGATGCTCCTTTCACAGCTGGTCAGCTCTTCCTTTCGTTAACCTAAAGCCTTCCTCCCATGGCTTCCTCCTAAACAAGGAGATCTGTGAGAGGCCGCTTGCTCAGAGGTCTGGCCTCTGTCAGCTCCAGGCTCTAGAAGGGACACAGGCTGAGTGGGCCCAAGCCTCTGCTTGGTTTCCCCAGCAGCTCATGTTGGTGCTGCTATGCTGGGTACAAAGAACCAGGCAGAAGAGTCCTTTCACACAGACGGCTGTGTCTCCGCATCTTCCAAAACCTTAACCCCCAAGTAGGTAAGAGAAACCCCAAGCCCGGGAGAAAAGCATAACCTCAATCCCATACTTCTGAATTCTGCTTTTCAGTTTTCATATTCGTCTTGCGCTTGTTTCTCTTGTGACCCTCAAACTACCCTGAGGGGTAAACAGAGCAAGCACTGCATTACTCTCACTTTTATAGATGAGCAAACGGGGGTCCAGACCAAGTGACATGCCTGAGCTCATAGAGCTCGTTTGTGGAGAGCTGGCACTGGGCCCCCGTCTCCAAGCTTCTGTTCACAGCCCGGCCACCCCACCACGTCCCCAGGCAGCCCCCAGGCCCGGGAAGGATGCAGGTGCAGCGGTGCGCCCTTCCCTGCCCAGAGCCAGCGCTGATCTGGACCTGTGGGCAGTGCGACCCCACGCCTGGCCTCGGCCTCCTCCACCCCGAATCAGAAGTCCAGCGTCAGGGCCTCTAAGATTCCTCGAATCCTCAGGGCTCCTGTTTTATCAGAAAACTGCCACTTAAACATTTCTCTTTCTGCTTTGGGGAAACGTTGACAGAAATGGAGGACAGAGCTGAATCAGCATCGCAGAACCGTGGGCAGAATTGAGTGTCCGGATAGGGACAGGCGCTAGGAAGATGACACAGAAAAAGACCCCATCTATGCCCCTTACCACTGGAGCACAAGGAGGCTGGTGGGCGAGAGCAAGTACAGGGGTGTTTACGGTAACGTGTTCACTGCCTAACCCTCTACCCGCCCTTCATCCCCACTCTCTTCCTGCTGCCCCAAGACAGACATGTGCTGCCTGTCTGAACTAGCAGCTTAATACAGACCAATCCCAATAGGCTTCTTGAAGAATGCACGGAGGTTGCCAGGCCCTGGAAATGGCAAGGAGCACGGCTGGAGGGGACCCTCCACACACACAGGGAGCTTGGCAGCCTGATGGATCCAGGAAATGGTTCTGGGCCTCCACAGGGAAGGCTACTCAGGTGGGGCTGCTCAGAAGTAGGTTTGCTTGGGTAGAGACCGAGAAGAGCTGATAATGCCCTGGACGGCAGTCCCAGCCCCAGCTCCAGGGACCTGTCTCGCCCAGCTCTGGCCCTGAAAGGAAGACGTTCTGTTCCCCTTCCCTGGAAACCCCCTCAATTACAGGAAGCTGGGTGTTATCTTAAGGTCTGTAAACGGCCTGCCTGCTTTTCCAGCTGGAGCTGTTCATTCAGAACAATTAGTGCACAGTTTAGAGCTGGAATGGAACATATGGCAGGGGGTCCCCAGGAGCTAGCGTGTGGCAGCCCGAGAAGGAGGGAAGTGGCCTGGGGAGGGGCGGGTGGGGGG
>NW_006790311.1:656633-695173 GCF_000442215.2 Lipotes vexillifer
GGGGCGGGTGGGGGGGGAGAGTTGGAAAGGGGGTGCTCCAAGCAGGTACACCTGCTCTCAGTGTTGGAGGGAACAGAAGTGTGGGCTTGTGCAGACGCCTTCTGCATCCCAGGTCATGAGTGCATCCAATGTCCCTTAAACTGACATTTTATGTCAAGAGACTTGAGAAGCCCCATAAGCCTGGGGAGCATCCTTCTCTGAGGAGCTTTAGGGCGGATGCCCAGGGGCAGTCCTGGGGTGAGGGTGGGAATCCTGAGGAGCTCGTATTTACCCAGACACCCTTTGACGTTCGTTCGTTCCCTAAACAGTGACGGGGACGTACTCTGTGTCAAGAACTGTCCTAGGCATTAGAGAGACATCTGTGAAGAAGACAAACCAAGATCCCTGCCCTCGTGGAGTTTTCACTCAGACACGGCACAGCGGTCAACTGCTGAGCAGGTTAGAAGGCAGGTTAGCCTTCCCAACTGACACGGTCAGCCCCGTGACGGCCTTTTTACACGCAAGGAAATGAAAACTCAGAGTTTGTGAAAACCTGTTCAAGTTCTCTGAGCTAGGAAGTGGTGAGGTCTGGATTTAAACCCATCTGGCCCAATGCCTGTGGCACTCACCTTGCCTCAGAGACAGACAAGATGCCCCAGCCCATACGGGCAACCTCCAGATGGTCTGCGAGGCCACAGAATCACTGACTCCTGCGCAGGGAGATGTACAATTGCTCGGGCCCTCAGCCTTTCCCGGAGGAAGGGTAGCTCCTGGAGATTTAGTGTCCTGCCTAAGGTCACATCCGGTCACACTGTCGTAGAACAGGAGCCTGGAGGTTCTTTCTATGGAACCGTGCCAACTTGTCAGGTCTTCCCGGCAAGCCCGCAGCTGTGCTCTCAACAAGAGCCAGCCTCCCGCGATTCCGGAGACCATGCACTGCCCCCCAGGCCCACCTGCCCCACCTGTCCCAGGTCAGAGGGACCCATGGGCTGGACGGGGCTGACTCATGGAGCCTCCCTCGGGCCGGGATGTGGCACCACTGGGGAGGGGGCCGCCGAGCAGCGTGGCCACGCCACCCCCAGCCTGAGTTTCACTGTGCTTGAAGGAATGGCTGTAAACAGGCGTCTTGCTGGGTCAGGAGCTAAACAGCACTCTGTCTGGAAGAAAAATGGCAGTAACAGCAACCGGGGGCAACTGCGAAGGTGAAAGGGAGGGGAGAGAAGAGGCAAACTGACCATAATACGGTGTTTATGGGACTTAAATTGGAGCCCAGGGCAGGTAAAGAGCAGAGCTATAAATCCAGCCTCCTGAAAGAATATTCTGGAGGTAGGAGACACAAGCTCACTTAAAATATGTCTGAGATGAGAACCTAAGATCGTTATTTTTGAGTAAGGATATAAAATGCTAAACAGTGCCTTTATTAGTCCTTTCTAAAAGCCAGGTGTAAAATACTGCCATTCCCAAGGTTGTGTTTTTCCTTTTTTTGTCTTTTAATGGCAGAAGTTAAAATCTCCTTAAGCCATTAGCCATCCGTCCCCAAGGTGAGCCCCCAAAGCGGTTCTGCCAGGGACCCACTCCCCTCACCCAGGGGGCAGGGTGGCCGCCCCGCTAAGCCTTGCACACCCCTCCCCAGCCCTCCCTCGGCCCCCACTAGCTCCCAGTGCCCGCCTGGCAGCAGGTGGCTGAAAAGGCTGAGAAGTTTTATGGGTCTGCCCCAGTAGACCCTGTCTCCCACCATTTGCAAGTTTGGCCGGTTGCTCCCCACTCACAAATACCTAATGCTGAAGATATTCGGCCACTGGAGCACTGCCAGGCAGGCCGGCCCCGGGGTGAGTGGCGCTCACTAGCTCAGCCCGCGGTGCTCTCAAATGGCATTTCTTCTCCCCGTGCCGGCTCTCTTTCTTCCTTCCTTCCTTCCTTCCTTCTTCCTTCCTTTCTTTCCTTTTCTTTTCTTTTCTTTCTTTTTTCTTTTCTTTCCATCAAAGGCTGATGCTACCAGAGAAAAAAGTTCATAAAAATGTTATGTCCACCATAAAAGCCCTAATGTGGCATTCTGCATGATCCATGCATTAACATTAACATTTCCCAGACAGTTATTGTGAGATAATGGTCCCAGCCATAATTCAGCGGCAACGTTCCTTCGAGCAAATGTTATGGAGGAATAAATGACTTGCCGAGTGTGCTGCTGCAGTGGGGTGGGGAGAGGTGAGCGGCTTGAAAATGCAGACTCTGGATCTTAGAGACCCCAGCACGGCTGTGGAGGGGGCTGGGGCTTATTCTAGGTCTGACCACAGACTCTCTATGGACCCTGAGGCCAGGCCCTCTGCGTTCTGTCTCTGTTTCACACAAATCCCATCTTTCTTCTCAGTGCTATATTGGGAGAATTGGCCAAGAAAAAGGATTCAAGGCATCAGGCTCACAGGCAGGGCTGAGAGGGTGATGAGTGGCTTTGGTACCTTGACCCTCAGTATCCTCCTCCGCATCACTCCCCCTGTGGTCCCAGCACACTTCACCCTCACCTCTGGTACAGCACTTATCGCCTTGGATTTTCATTACAGTAAGTCCCCTACGTTACGAACCTTCAAGTTGCAGACTTTCAAAGATGCGAACATGCGTTCCATCGACATCAGGCGTGAGTGACATTGTAGCTTGCCTTCCATCTCCTATGGCTGACAATCCTTCAGCTCTACCGTCACCCACCTCCTCTCCCTCCTCCAGTCAGTAACTCTTCTTGCCTGTTCACTCAGTGCCAGCCCCTGGATGCCAGCTCTTGTACTGTGCTACTGTACTTTTCAAGGTACTGTACTGTAAGATTAAAAGTGTTTATTTTATTTTTTGTGTTTGTTTTTTATGTAATATTTGTGTGAAAGGTATTATAAACCTATTCCAGTACAATACTATATAGCCGATTGTGTTAGTTGGGTACCTAGGCTAACTTTGTTGGACTTACGAACAAATTGGACTTACGAATGCACTCTCAGAACGGGACTCGTTCGTCTGTAGGGGACTTACTGTATTTGTTTACATGGCTGTGTCCCCTGCTATAACCATGCCCTCCATATGAGCAGCCAAACAGGCCTTAGTCTTTTTGGTGACCTAGCACAAAGCAGATGTTCATTACGTGTTGGTTGAAAGTGGGGATGCATGGATGGATGGATGGATGGATCGACGGATGGATAGATGGGTGGATGGATAGTTGGATGAGTGACAGCAACAGGAAAAGATCCAGAAATGAAAGCAGACCAAAAGATGAACAGGATTTGACATTAGGGATAAAGGGGGAAATACCTAAAACAACCTTTATTTAACAAAATCGTAAGGGTGTGGGCTTGAATGGTACTTAGGGGTCTGCCTCTGTGCTCATTTTACTCTTCGGGAACATGATACCTAGAGAGTTGGGGTCCAGGCCAGGACTAGAACTCTGGACACAAGTTCAATGCTCTACCAGCTACCATCTTGCTGCTGACATGCAGGCTAATAATATGCAAAGAACCTTTTCCTACTCTCAAGGAGTTGCTTCCTAGTGAAGGGGACACATCAGGCACAAAATCAACTTACCACAACTCACGTGGAGTGCTGCAGTGGGAAATGTCTTCAACTGGGAGACTAAAAGTCACGACAAAGGATAGGGGCCTTGGAGGATGAACAAAACCAGAAAAGGCAAACTGGGAGGGAAGGGAGAACATTTGAGAAGAGGGAACAGTGTGGACAAAGGCACAGAGATGGCTGGAAATAAGAATCCCTCACAGATACTTAATTTGTATCAGTGGGTGTTGAGTGCACGATCCCGGGAGACCACTTGACTCTTGGGTTGAACTTCCTTAGCCCATGCCCCTTTACTGCTCCTTGCTGCTCCTCCTGACAAGTTATCAGCTTGTGGTGACACTCTTGGCCGCGTGGCCAGCTCTCTGGCTTGTGCCTGGCTGGGCCTTGCCAGCTCCACTGGCCCTCCCAGCTCCAGGGACGGCAGCCACATCCCGGTCTTGTTTCCTACCTCCACCCAGTCATCAGGAGCCACCTTCCTCCCAGAAGTGTTAGGAGGGGGGAATCTCTGTGAGAAGCACAAGGGAACATGTGGGCGCTTTACCAAATGCCACTATGACCACTATGATCTCTCCCGAGAGCAGTTGCCCAGAATGTGGGACCAGATTTATTACACCGGCGAAGGAAATGGGGACCTCTGCCATGCATTCGAAGGACCCTGGAGAGGCTTGGCCCCAATCAGAAGCATCTTCCTCACTCAGGGGTCTCATCACGTCCTAGAGCTGGCAGGGGCCTCGGAGGTCGACTGGTTTAACCTGGTGAGCTGTGAAGGCATCTCCAGTAGCAGACTTTCGTTCTCTTCCTAATAAGTCCTGGTGGGGACTTATTAGGGCACCTCTTCCTGCTGGGGCAGCTCTCACTGGTAGAACTCCCTCACATGAAGGGGAATTTGTCTCTATCACTTCCAGCTTTTCTGTCCCAGTTCTGCTCTCCAGGCGTGCAGTGTAAGACCAATGCCTCCTCTGCAGAGCAGCTCTTTAAACACTGAAGACAGTACGCACGTCCGTCCCTAAGTCTTCTGTTCTGCAGGTATATACCATTCTGCAGCATCCCAGCCTTCCTCCCCAGACGCACTGCAGATGATCAGTGCTCCCCTTCGGAAGCAAACACAATCCTCCAGAGTAGTCTGGGCCATCGCCTCCTTCACCTGGACTTGTAGGAATGCAGCCTCTGACTGCAGTTACCTTTTTTGTTTTTAATTTATTTAATTATTTTTGGCTGTGTTGGGTCTTCATTGCTGTGCGGGGCTTTCTCTAGTCGCGGCGAGCGGGGGCTACTCTTTCGTTGCGGTGCACGGGCTTCTCATTGCTTCGGCTTCTCTTGTTGCGGAGCTCAGGCTCTAGACGTGCGGGCTTCAGTAGTTGTGGCACGTGGGCTCGGTAGTTGTGGCTCGTGGGCTCTAGAGCGCAGGCTCAGTAGTTGTGACGCACAGGCTTAACTGCTCCGCGGCACGCGGGATCTTCCCAGACCAGAGTTCGAACCTGTGTCCCCTGCATTGGCAGGCGGATTCTTAACCACTGTGCCACCAGGGAAACCTGCAGTTACCTTTTTATTGTTTTGGGCAGCCACATCATAACACGGGTACCTATTGAATTTTCAGTCAAACGTCCCTATTTTTTCATACGTGATGCCTTTAAGCTCCATCTCTCTCACTTATACAGTCTGCATTTCACTCTAACAGTATAAATTTATACTTCTCTCTAGTCAACATCATCGCCTTGCTTTCAGCCTGTGTCTCTTGCCTCATGAGCTCTTTCTCAATCTTAATTCTGTCTTTAAACACAGTAAGTATCCCTTCAGTGAGTGGAATGATAGCACACCTTCTATAATGTTATGCAAATGGTTGGTAACAATGCTCAACAGCCCAAGCTGTTTATTTCAGTGTGAAAGACAGCCCTCCACACTGAAATCAGCTAATCAATACTGATTGGGGACAATCCCAATCCAGCTAGAAGTCCACCTACCACTCTTCCCATCCAGCTTACTCTCTTTAATTGAAATACAGTTGACAATATGCTGAAGGATATCATGGAAGAGGTTGTCGCATATCTTGCTGAACAAGGTACTTCTCAGAATTTTCTTTATCTACCAACCTAGGAATTCTATGTGTTTTTAAATGCAGTGAAGTTAGTTTGACATGACTGTTTTTCAGTGAAGCTATTCTGGTTTTTGGTCACCACTTCTTTCTTTCATAAATAATCCAATTTAGAATTTTTGTTAGCAATTAATGTCAAACCAACTATCATGTAGCTCCCAGAATCTGATGTTTACCACTTTACGAAAATACAACTTTTGCATGTTTCCATCTCTGAAAACTGTTTCTTTTCATCAGTTCACAAACAGCTAACAGTGGTTCTCCAATCCTATCTTGAAGTTCTTCCTGTACTCTAAGATGTGATTTGCTGGTGTCCGCAGCCTTGATTTTATTTAAAGCTATAAGAGGCTCGTTTACCATCTCCTCACCTATCGCAAACTTGAAACCTTCATAAATCATTTTTCTAGTTTGATGGTCGTTGTCCTTGAAGAAAACAAAGCAAAGTGGGAGTTAAATCATTTACTTGCCTTCTGTCATCTGTAACCTCCTACGTCTGACCCGGGCTGTAGCTGCCTCCATCCCTTATTTTTGTCTCTTTCTGTTTTGCTTCAAGTATTGCTTTTTAAGAGAGAGGAGAGGGAGAGTATGTGGCAGGGTGGGTAGGTTGGGGGAGGAGGTTTCCAGACTCCACTTCATTCTGGTCTGTGGCCTTCCCAGCCCACTGCTGACGGGTTCAGGCTACTCTTGTGCATTGCTTCTTGTTTATAAGCCCCTCCTTTCATATTCTGCACATGTGCTTTTAAGTCATCACGGAGCTCAGATTTGGAAATGCGGACAAAAGATGTGATGTCCATTACATTTCACATTTACCGTTAGAAAGACATGGGTCAAAGCCTCCTCTCTTAAAAACATAATTAGCTGGGCTTCCCTGGTGGCGCAGTGGTTGAGAGTCCGCCTGCCGATGCAGGGGACGCGGGTTCGTGCCCCGGTCCGGGAAGATCCCACATGCCGCGGAGCGGCTGGGCCCGTGAGCCATGGCCGCCGAACCTGCGCGTCCGGAGCCTGTGCTCCGCAACGGGAGAGGCCACAGCGGTGAGAGGCCCGCGTACCGCAAAAAAAAAACCCAAACACATAATTAGCAATGAAATTCAACCCAAACAATATTTTCCGATCACCTCTTATGCCCAAGGCGTAGTTCCAGATACAGAGGTGAGCAAGAATTGTCCCTGCTTTAGACACGATGGAGGAAGCAGACACACAAACTACCATAGCCCTAGACAGGATGAGACGAAGATGACAGTGCTGGTTTATACACAGTGTTGCGAGAGCCCAAAGGGAAGGGGGACCATTTCTGTCTGAGAAGATCCAGGAAAGCTTCCTGCAGGAAGTAACACTGACGTGGTCACGGCAGGCTGGGGAGTGTATCAGAAGTCAGAGGTGAAGAGGCCACAAATTCCTTAGGAAGGCACAAAGGTAAGGAAGCAAGATGGTGTCTGGAGAACAGCAGATGGCTTTCTGTGGCTAGACCATATGGTGGACTGGAGTAGACTACAGCCCCAGACATTCGTTCCAAGCTTTCTCCTCTACCCTGGTGTCCCATCAAAACGCTGAGCACAACACACACCCTCAAATAAACTCACCAGCACCTCCTCTAAACCTATTCTTCCTCTGTAATCAGGATGGTGACGTTACCATCCTCCAAGTAAACTGAACACTGAACTTAGAATCAAAAGATCTGCCTTTGAATCTAGGATCCAGCTCTTTCTTTCTCTGAGCTTCTGTTTCTTCATCTGTAAAATGGGGGAACAGGGCCTAACTTTCCTCCTCACATAGGAGAGTTGTGAGGATGAAATGAGAAAACGTGGAAGGAACAGCTTTGTAAATGGTGACGTGCTCTGTACAGGCAAGATGTCACTCTGATGACGCTGGTCCCTGGATGGGTGCACTGCACAGGGCGGTAAGTTGTCGTGAATAAAACTGAGGTTTCCTGTGAGCAGTGCCTGATATTTCGGTTAGTGCAGCGCCTTGTGGAGGGAACTGGGAAGCTGAGGAGGCCAGGGTGGGGAGGCCGGAGGCAAAGCAAGAGATGTGAGAAAGGCTGTTTGCAGGTGGCAGACCCAAGCCCGTTTTGGTTGGAGCTGAAGCGGGCTGTATTTGAGATTCTTCAAAGCTGTGGGAGTTCATGCTGAGTGCCAGGCTCCGTGGGAAGTCACCCTGCCGTGCCTACGGAGAGCAGGCTGTGAGGTGAATCGGGAATGTTCCTCTCGGCACCTTCCTGCGAGACTCCTAATGCAGAAAGATGGAGCGTGGGAGGTGGGGAAGGCAGGGGCAGAAGGTGCTTCGGGTAGACACACCCACACCCGTCCTGTCTACCTCCTGTCACGTGCTGCACACTGCAGGCCCTCTGAACACAGAGATGACAAAGCCACCGTCTCCAGTATCAGAGAATGCCATGGGAAATGCCGGTACTTGTAACCCAAGGTGGTAAGCGGCATAAAAGAGGAGAGCCCAGGGTCACACGAGCGCAGAAGTGGAAGTCACCGTTCGCCAGAGAGGAATGATGCTCAGATTAAAGCCTGCAACGGGAGAGAGCCCAGAGAAGGCTCTTTGGGAATGCATAGCTGTCCAAGCAGATGAGGCCGGCAAGGGCATCCCAGGAAGAGAGGACAGCAGATGCAAAAGCACAGAGGCAGCCATACGTCTGTTCTCTATATCTGTCTCTATTTCTGCTTTGTAAATAATATCATCTATACCAATTTTTTCAGATTCCAAATATATGCATTAATATACGATATTTGTTTTTCTCTTTCTGACTTACTTCACTCTGTATGACAGTCTCTCGGTCCATCCACGTCTCTACAAATGACCCAGTTTTGTTCCTTTTTATGACTGAGTAATATTCCATTGTGCATATGTACCGCATCTTCTTTATCCATTCCTTTGCTGACGGACATTTGAAAAAGAAAAAAAAAGCACTGGGGCCTGGGAAAGCGTCTTGAGCTCCTGGAGATGACTGTTGACGCCGTGCGGCTGGAGCACAGGGTGATGTGAGAGAGGGAAGAAGCAGGAGCGTGAGGGCAGCGGGGAGCTTAGACGATGGGGCTGGGAAGGGGAAGGTATTTAAAGTACACTTAGGACGAAATAGCAGCATGTGATGGAAAGGAGGTGAGAGACAGGGGAGGAAGGAAAAAGAGAAGCTGAGAGCGTCTCCAGGTTTCTTTCTTGAGGGCCTGCAGTGACAATGATGCCATTCATCCAGAATGAGGAGCAAACGTCGGGGGAGAGTGGGCAGAGTGGAGACAGTGGGGCTCATAGTTGGGCGTGGCGGAGTTTGGGGCGGGGGTGCCATGGGGTATCCGGACAACATCCTACCTCCTTCAGTTTTGCACCTCAGTCTCGCTGTCCCAAGTAGAATGTATTTGTCTTTCATCTGCACTATAGCCCCTTGAGGGCAGAGACTGGGTCTCACTCACCTTTGTACCTGGTGCTGGGATGCAGCACGAGCTGTCCACGGTTACACACCATTTCTTTATCTTCTCTGCCCGAGTTTCTTCACGCACTTGATAACGCCTCAAAGGCAGCACGGGAAAAGCAGACACACCCGCTGAGTCCTAGCCATGCCCCTACCAGCCGCGTGGTATGGAGTGTGCTGCTTGACCCTGGAGTCTGTGCTGTCTTGTTTGGTAGCCACCAGACACACATGTCTATTAAAATTAAAATTAAATTAAATTAAATTAAATTACAAATTCAGTTACTCAGTTGCACCAGCCACAATCCAAGTGCTTATTAGCCATGTGGTGTCTACGGTCCTGGATGCTGCAAACAGAGGACACCTCACTCAGAGAGTTCTGCTGCGCAGTCCATAGGGTCATCACCTCACATGGTCGGCAAGGGTCAACTAGATCACGTGCATAAAGCTGGGCGCCATGGCTGGCACACCGGAACCTTCAGTAAACATCGGCGGTGCAGTGGTTAGGACTCCGCGCTTCCACTGCAGCGGGCACGGGTTCGATCCCTTGTTGGGGAACTAAGATCCCGCATGCCGCTGTTGGTGTTCAGAATGAACTGGGAGACAGAGCCCAGGGCGCAGAGCCACAGGTGCCTGGGGCCAAGACGACAGTCCCTGTCCTTGGGGAGAATAAACAGTCGCGTTGGGGAGAGCTGAGGGGCCTCAACGTACACTTTGAGAATCTGGGGTTGATGTGAGAGGCAGCTCCTTGGGAACCTCCAGAGAGAGGGGTTTGGAGGACTTCGGATGATCTCGGGAAAACAGAGGGGTGGTGCCCACTGTGACATCACTTCCTTATGGATCTGGGGGTGGGTCTAGCTCTGGGTCCTGGGCTGCAGCAGATGGGCTGGGACCTGGGGGTGGGAGGGGAGTGGGGAATCCTGGCTCAGAAGTCCATCTGCGTTGTAATAGCAGGAAAGGCACAGAGCTGGCGTCCAGATGGCCCGGCGATGTTTCTTCCTGAGCACATGCTGCGTCTCTGCAGGCTTTTGCACCTCTTTTGTGCCCTGCATGTCTGGGGCCAAGTGGCCAGGTCCATTAGTGACCTGCAGTCAGCAGGGAGAGGGGGCAGGTTGTTGCAGGAGGCCGGGCAGCTGGGACAGAGGAGGCAGTGATGCGGGGAGGCTCCATCACAGAAAGCCTCACCTTCCATCCCTGCGCTGGGAAACAGCCTGGACCGGAAGGCAGAGATTTCCTGATGAGGATGCCCCTTGGTCCCCCAGCCCAGCGGATAGCCCCAGCTGAGGGCCTCGGATGGAACAGACGGATGGACAGTGGCCTATCCCTGATGAGCAGCCTCCCTGGAGGGAAAAGCAAAATATTCACTTTGGCTGGGCAGGGGAAGGCGGGGAGGGGATTCTGGTGCAGGGAGAAAGCCCCAGGCCGCGGGGCTCTGGCCTGGGCGCGCGCTCTCACAGATCCTCCGTGTGGCCACAGAGTCACGCCCCTCTGGTCGGCCGTCTGACCAAGGGGCTGGATGGGTCATCTCGAAGTCCCGTCCAGCCCTCTGTTCTACCACAGTGTGTGGAGGTGGAGGGGAGAGGGTGTGAGTGGGCTGCATTTTTTCTTGGGCTGCAACCTGCTCAGAGATCAGAGGTTCTGTCTTCTCATCGAGCGGCTCTCTGCAGCGCTCCCGTCCCACCGCCCCCCTCCCGTCCTCCCTAGGAGGATGGATTGAGGCAGTGTGGAGAAATCCGAATAACTAGTCAGAGTCCT
Source organism: Lipotes vexillifer (assembly GCF_000442215.2). NCBI lineage: Eukaryota > Metazoa > Chordata > Mammalia > Artiodactyla > Lipotidae > Lipotes > Lipotes vexillifer. Next base: position 667,415 of record NW_006790311.1, read on the forward strand.
CATTAACCCCCTGCAAGGATGCTCAAACATTCACTTTGCTGTTTGTGAAGCAGAAAGAAAACCCCTCTCCCTACATTAAAATTGATGCCTTATTAATCCCTGTGCTCCCGACCTGGGGGCCGCTCGCCCCATCCTGCCTGAGGCCCAGCGGCTCCGTCGCTACCCTGGGCCACTTGCACTTTCTATTATTTATTGGCCCAGTGCAGAGATGCCCCTCTTCACAGGAGCGAGCTTGGTGCCAGCTCAGAGGCAGCTGCTTTGTTTTCTCCTTGGTGGGGCTGGACCCCACCCCAGGGTGCAGTTGCCAGGCTGCCGCAAGGCTGCTGTGGTGGGTGGGTGAGTGAACGGTGGTGTGGACGCGTCTTTCTCCAGCCTGAGAGGGCACGGTGAGCCGCTCTGCTCTTCAGATGAGCCAGCCCAGGGAGCGAGCGGCAGCCTCTTAGTCCAGTGGTGGGCTGGGCTATGAAGACCTGAGCGTTTGCCTGGCCCTTTCTGCACACCTGGGCCCACAGTGCCCCGTGGCCTCCCTGGCACTACCCCACACCAGGCCTTAAAGCTGTTCTCTGGCCCTCCACCCAGGCAGGCAGCCCGCATTGCACACCCTCCACGTCAGAACAGAAACCCACAAATACGCGTCATACGCTGGACCTTGAACCAGGAGCTCTGGGGGATCCAAAGCCATTCGAGGCACAGTCCCTACCCTCAGGGAGATTGACATGCCCACACACACACAAAGGATCCTGGTGAAGGGAGGGAGGGAGGAAGGAGGAGACCTGAGCAGTGGAAAAGACTCCTCTGGGTTCTCTGAGCCTAAGATGCTGTGGAGGAAATAAGACCTGCTAGGAGACCCTCATTCCTTCCTTCTGTTTGGTACTGGCTCAGCCTTCTTACTGGCTGCCGATCTGCCCTGTTAGGGTCTGTCCACATCTCTTTCCTGTCTTGACCTATGAGCTCACAGCCAGTGTCTAGCCCTGGGTAAACTCTATTTTGTGGCCCTCTGTATAATAGGTCCCTAAAGACAGCTTTGTGAGGAAAAGGAGGAAGAGCTGAAAGTGGAGAATGAGAAGAGAGGAATTTAACCCCAGCTCTTATTTCCAACCACTTTAATTTACGACACTGAGCGATGGCCAGAGGTCACCTTCCTGATCGTTGACTCAGGCTGGTGAGGATGATCATTCAACCAATACCTGCAAGTGCTGCTGTGTGCTAGGGATTCAAGGTGGGCCGAGCAAACCTGGGTCCCTGCCCACATGGAGCTTATAGCTTAGTGCAGAAAACAGGCATTACCCAAATCATCACAAATAAGTATATAATTATAAACCAAGTTAAGTGCTCAAATTGAATCCTGAAATGCAATATACAAAGGAGGCCTCCCTGGTCTGAGTGGTCAGTGTAGCTCCTCTGAGGAAGCGGCTCTGGCTGACATGTGAAAGTGAAGCAGACTTACTAGTCAAAGGTGGATGAGGAAAGAGCACCTTCCAGGAGGATGGGATGGCTGTGCAAAGGCCCTGTGGTGGGAAGAAGCAAGTCCTCTTCGAGGGACCAGTGCCTGGGTGGCTGGAAGGCCAAGAGCCAACTAGACGAAGCAGGAGAGCTGGGCAGAGCCAGACCACCCTGACCTTCTAGGCCAAGGTAATGATTTTGGTCTTGATCCCAAGAGGAATGGGAAGCCAAGAACTGTTTGAAACCAGGGAGAAGAGGGGGAGGGGGTAGAATGGAATTTTCACTTCAAAGAGGTCTCCCGGCTGTTTAGTAGAGAACAGATGGCGAGCATCTATAAGTTAAATGGGTCATCTTATTCCCTTGCTCTTTGTTTCCTATCTCCCACTTTGGTGAGCTGAAGTCTGTAGAATGTGCTGGAGCTTTATGAAGGGAGATGTATATCTAATTTCTGATCATCCAGTATTCAGCCTCAGCTCAGAACCTGCCAAAATAAACTATCACCCTTGAAGTGGGGCCTCTCCTTTCCTAACTTGCAGAGACTCAGGCAGTTGTGACCACTCTGACCATTGCAAGCCTCCCTGAGAGGTGCCAGGAGGGGAAGCAAGCTCCATGAGCTGCAAGCACCTCCTCCCCATTTGGCTAATGGCTCCTCTGTCTCGGTTATTCCAGCTGCTGCTGCTACAGAAACTGCTTTTGTTTAGGACAGAGCCCTTCCTTCTTTTATTTCAATGAACATTAATTGATCTTAGCCTATAGATAAGGATACTCTGAGGGTCAGACCCCACACTGCCCTTGCCCTGGAGCATCCTGCCTGTTGTGGGAGCCGGGTACGTGAACGGTCGCCCCATAGGAGGCAGAAGGAACTAAGCACCAAGGGTAGAGCCACCGGACGACCTGGTTTGCCTGGGATGGTCTCAGCTGAAGCCTGTAGTGTCTGTGTAATTATTAATCTCCCTCCCCTCTCAAAACTGTTCGGGTTTGGGTGGTACCTTATGTGGTCACCCTAACAATGGGCCATGGCCGTACAGAAGTGCGCGCCATTCTTTGCTGGAATTCAGAAGACATCCCGGGGTGAATAACGTTTCACCTGAGCCCTTGAAGGATGAGCCGTATTTCAGCTACTAAAGAAGGGAAATGGAGCATGTCTGTCCTGGAGAGCAGAACCAGCGGCAGGCCTAGCGGAGGGAGTGAGGAGTGACTGTGCAGGAGAGGATGCGCACAGCTTACCTGCAACCTAGACCAGCTCAGCAAACTTTTAATGGAATGTTTTAGACAGTACATATTTCAGGGTTTATGTTGTGTTGCAGCTACTCAGCTCTGCCACTGTTGTGGAAAGCAGTCACAACATAGGCCATAGTGAAGGAAGGGTGGGGCCGTGCGCCAATAAAACTTTATTTACAAAAACAGGCAGCCTTGGGATTTGACTTGGGTATCATTTGCCAGCCCCTGACCTAGAGGTCGTGAAGGACAGTTATGAGACATAGGCCTGGAATGTTCGGTAGGGGCCATATCATGAGAGCTCTCAAATCCCTGACTTATTTATGGTCATCTAAGGTCCCAGGGTTTGGAGGGCACTGGAGAGAAGCAGGGAGCAGTGAAGAAAGCAGACTGTCTGGGGCCTGGCGCCTCCCTTTGAGTCAGGTCTGTGGACCTGCAGTGCTGATGTGCCCGGACACTGGCCGCCTCCTGTAGAACCTTCCCTTTTGCTCTGGACATGTGCCCCCCCCCCTCCCCACCGCCACTCCCTATCCTCAGGGGGCTCATACTCTCTTGGGCAGACACTGTGACGAGGTGCTACCCTCTCCTTTCCCAGGGAGCAAAGGCAATTAGAGACCACCCTCCCCTCCCCTTCTGACTGCGCTGGGCTACTGGTCAGGGTCTCATCCCGGCAGGGCCCAGGGGCTGCCCAGCAGCTCCGCCCCCAGAACTCCCGATGGATGGACTCTGGTGGCTTCTCGGTTTAATTATTACAGCGGACCCTTGGCTGCAGAGCTGGAAGAGGGAGCAGTTAGCCACCTGCCACCACCCGTGTGTCCCCCAAGCCCACCTTTCCTGTGAATATCCCTAAAGAACAGCTGGAGATCTCCTCCCATGTTGCAGAAGGCCCAGCTTCCCAGGAGTCCCAGAGAGGAAGGCTGTTTAGGTTCTCCTGCTCTTGTCTTGCTGCAGGGTCCTGCCAGGGAGCAACTGCCCCCCTTCCTCCCTCCATCCTGGGCGTGCGGCCTCCTTGGCCCTCCCTGCCCAGCTCTCCCCACTGTGGGTGCGGCCCCTTCTCTTTCTTTCCCATAACAAAGCTGCTGCGTGGGTACATTTTTACTACTGTGGTGGCTAGGCCTCCAGGCTCCCTCACCCCAGGCGTAACATTTAAGGGGGCGCCCCCCAAACTCAGCAATCAAGAGAAATAATATTTTAATGCGATATTTTTTAGACATGAAAATTAATGACAAAAATGCATGATAAACAAAACATCAACATTTTAAACGCCGGGAGGATCAGTATTACTGATTTTTCCTTTCTCATTGAATTTTGTTCTGTCTAGTCTGGGCACAGTTACGGGTCCTGTTTTCATCCCCATTACTGATGTTTGGGGTGCCCCCTAAAACTTTGTGGCCAAGGCAAGTGCCACTGGTCCCAGCCCCAGGAGATGCCAGAGGCAGGTATGGCTCTAGGACAGGGAGCAGAACACGTTAAACGACACAGGAAATAACGAGGTAAGGTCTTCAAATCCCTCTCCTATCCCCACAGAAGGAATTTCTCGCTGTCTGTTTTCTCCTACACAGACTGGCCTGCCACCATTTTACCTGTTCTCCCAACCAACACCTTCTTTCTTCTACCTTCTGCTCTGAGTTTTATGCTCCTCCATGCTCGTAAGACTCTGGCCTAGATTCGCCAGGAAGTTAGTGGGGGAACCTTCAAGTCCTCATACTCTGCTCCCTTTCATTTACCTTTTCTCCTTTGCCCTTATTATCTGACCCTGTATATTTTCCTTACTATCTTGCTATTGTGTGTCCGCTGCTCCCGTCTCCACCCAGACCAGAATGTACACCCATTGAATGCTGAGATTTTTATCTTTTTTGTTAACAGTTGTGAACAGTTCCTGACACATAGCAGACACTCAATAAACATTTGTTGAATGAGTGGAATACAACTGAGTTCCCTTTTCTTTCATCTTTCTCCTCCCAGAGTAGGCCTGGCCTCCTCTTTAATAGCCAGAAGACATTCAATCTTTTTCCTAAATGAAAGAACATCTGCCCTTGGCCTCCACCCTAAGCCATGCAAAAAGGCAGCAGAAGCTTTGAAATCACAGTTGTTATTATTACACTTAACAAGTCCAAATGAGGGAATAGAAACAAATATTTTCCAGAGCAAACTTAAGCGTTTCCAAGGTATGTTGTACATTTTTTCCCTTTTAATAGGGAGTAATGTCCAAGGGACGATTTGAATTTCATGTAATCTGAATGAATACCGATTCTTTTTGTGACCTCGGCCAAGACACTTTAAGTCTCAGTGTTGATTATTCCATCTGTAAAACGTGTATGTTGACTCCAGTACTACCGACTTTACGAAGTTACTGTCAAGCTCAAGCAAAATGTTAACCGCTGTGGCTGGACATGCTTTGGGATGTATAACCATTGTGCGTACGTATAGGTGTGCAAAGTCTAATTAGCACCTGGCCAAGGCAGAGCAAGGGGTCTCCTAATGAGAACACAGCAGAGGTGACCATCTAGTCCTAACCTTCCTACTTTACAGATGGAGGAACTGAGGCCCAGGCGGTGATGTGCCCAGGGTCACACCCTGAGCTCATACAGGAGGGTTATGGACAGAAGCCAGGTGTCCTGGCTCCCAGTGCGGTTCCTGGCCTCTCTGGGTTTCTCAGTTGCCGATCCCACAAGAACAGGGATCCTGGGCGCTGCTCTCAGCTCTCAGCCATGGGTCAAAATCACCATGGCTGGAGGGGAATTCCTGACTTTCCGGTAACCTTTCGAATCCCAGCCCTTCACAGGCAGCCTAGCGAGGAAGATATTTTAAATAAAATCCCTTTCCCATCCTTGCCATGTCTGAGATTCATTTCTGAGAGACATCTGAATGAGAATTTTACAGACGTTTCATTTCCTGGCCTGGTTCTGTTTCCTTTGCTGTCTTCCATGTGCTGGTTATGACTGAAACCTCGGTGAGGCAGGCGGTGTGAATCCGGAGTGGGGACTTGTGCCTGGGGTGCAGGTCATCCGGTTGGCAGCCTCTCCAGACGCAGTGTGATCATTGCGGGAGGGAACAGGGCCCTGAGAAGGGCAGGGAGGCACGGAGAGATTAATCTCTTCAATGTCATGCTTCCTGTGCGGTTCCTTAATGACTGAAATTTACACGTGTGGGGGAACATCGCAATTTCCCTGGAAGACATGAGGGGAAGTCACAGCCATCAGGCTGTTTTGCAAGTGGGCGTGTACACAGGGCTCTGAACTGACCACACTAGCAATCTTTTGGTGTTTTATGAGGTGTGTGGCCATGGTCGTGACCGAGACCTGGAATTTATGCCTTTGCTCGTCTGTAAGTGTCTCTGGGGTTGTGTGTGTGTGTGTGTGTGTGTGTGTGTGTGTGTGTGTGTGTGTGTGTGTTTTCATCACTTCTGTCTTTGTGACCATGTGTAGACCAATGTATGTTTCTTTAAAAAAAATTGTTTCTCATTTCCTGCATAAATTACTCTATGTAAAAGGCCATCCGGAGCTCAGTTCCTAGCATCCTTTTTCAATAAAGCAATATTATCACAGCCTAGTCCCAAAACTGGTCCCAGGAGAGACTTTTCCTAGATTCTTTGTCAAACGAAATGTCACCGACTCACCAAATGATGAGAAGAATTCTTCTTGTTTATTTCCCAAGTGAGGCAGAGCAGACGCAGCTCAGCCTCTTCGTATCCCCTCCCTGGCTGGGAAGCAGGTGGGCAGGTGGGCAGGGGAGCGGAGGAGGCCACCCTTGAACTCTGCCCTTTCACTTCACGCCTTAACCAGCTTTGTGACTTTGGGCAAGTCTCTTTTCTAACCTCAGTTCCCCGTTTTAAAAGTAGGACTAGGGACTTCCCTGGTGGTCCAGTGGTTGCGACTTCATGCTTCCATGGCAGCAGGCTTGGGTTCAATCCCTGGTCAGGGAACTAAGATCCCGAATGCTGCACGGTGTGGCCAAAAAGTATTTATAAGGCTGTGGCAAGGATAAATAAAAAACCAGGCAATATAATTCTTTGTAAGGGACATTAGCATGTTGTGTGCCATACATTCCACATCTCCTCTGCTGAACGGATACATTTATTTACTCCTTTCTTCAACCAATATTTATTGAACACCTAATATGTACAAAATGCACATTAAGCTCTAAACACAGTCAGTTTAGGTTGATCTGATCTAGTGGGGAAGGCAAAGAGATAATCACAGTTTCACAGGATAAGTGCTAAGAGAATTGTGCATAGGATGCTCTAAGCTGCTAGAAACATCCTGTGGCAGCCGAGTGGAGGATGGGGTAGGCCTCAGGGAGACTGATTAGGAGGCTGTTGCTGAGCTGAGGTGTGGCAGAGGAGACAGAAAGGAGGAAAATGTAGCTCACTCTGCCTGGGGGCAAAAAAGAATGATTAGCTTGTATCATGATGCACTGACCTTCTGCTTCTGGATTGGGAAGGCTGTCCTAGAACCCAGGGTCTTGCAGCAGCCCAGTCGGGTGAGGGAGCAGGGGCTTCGAAGCTGGAGGGTCTGACCGCTGGGGGAGGAATGGAGGGGCGCAGCCAGAGAAGGACTGAGCCCAGCTGAGGGGAGGGAGGGGTGGGCAGGCAGAGCTTTGCAGAGATGTACAAAGGGCTTCTGACGGGGCTGGTGGCTTCCCCAAGGAAGTTAATCCAGCTGGAAAAGTTAAGCAACTTTAAATTTGGGGCTGGTCTTAGTTGAATTTCAAGGGACACTTGCTTTCCATGATGGATTCCCTATGACCAGGCTTTAACTTGTGTCCTGTCAAATTCTGCCCGGGTCTCCTCACTGCTCTTGGCCTTCCTGCTCATCTGCTCATTTCTCTCATTTAATAAACGCACATGGAGCCTGATGCTCGGCCAGAGCTGGAAGCATAAAGGTGAGGATCTCCTTGCTCAGGAAGCTCAGAGCTGAATGGGAGGGACACCTATAGGGATGCATAATAATAGTTTAGTAAGATACAGCCTGAAGTTCATGGCTGGGAACTTTGGACTTTATCTTATAAGACAGGCGCTCCCCAACCTCTTTGTCACCAGGGACTGGTTTCGTGCAAGACAATTTTTCCATGGGCTGGGGTGCAGGGGGGATGGTTCAGGCAGTAATGGGAGCACGGGGAGTGATAGGGAGCGATGGGGAGCGAGGGGAGCGACGGGGAGCAACGGGGAGTGAGGGGGAGCGACAGGGAGCCATGGGGAGCCATGGGGAGCGACGGGGAGTGAGGGGGAGCAACGGGGAGCGATGGGGAGCGACAGGGAGCCATGGGGAGCCATGGGGAGCGACGGGGAGTGAGGGGGAGCAACGGGGAGCAATGGGGAGCGACAGGGAGCAAGGGGGAGCGACGGGGAGCCATGGGGAGCTATGGGGAGCGACGGGGAGTGACGGGGAGCCATGGGGAGCGAGGGGAGCGACGGGGAGCCATGGGGAGCCATGGGAAGTGGCAGATGAAGCTTTGCTTGCTTGCCCGCCGCTCACCTCCTGCTGTGTGGCCTGGTTCCTAACAGGCTGCGGACTGGTATCCGTCCGAGGCCCTGGGGGTTGGCCCTTATCTATTATAAGAGATACATTCCCAGTTATCAGGGGAGCAGAAAGGAGGGAATGACTTGCCTTGTGTGGGGTAGCGCAGTATTGAGAGAAAACTTTACAGAGCTGAATCTTGAAGGATGAGTATGACTTTGCCAAACAAGATCTAAACAAACTATTCTTACTGTCATTGTCTTAACAGATAGTCACCATTTATTACAGGCTTTGTCTGTGTCAGTGCTGAGTCCTTTATTATCTGCTGAGCACATCGCATGTCTCATGTAACACCACTAAATCCCTATAAACACCCTGTGAGTTGGGTGGTCATACAGCTAGGAAGAGGGGATCTAAGATTTGAATCCAGGGTTGTCTGACTTCAAAGTTTTTCCCCCTGTACTATGTCTCGCACATTCACTTATTAATATTAGTGTAAGAGGCGTATGAAATAACCCATGGTTTGGTCAGATCTTTCAATTCAGAGACACACTGAAGTATAGAGGATGGTAATGCCTTTGACAATGAGTAATAATGACTAAATAGGCAAAGTCTAGCTGAACTGGTCAAGCATTGATCCGGTTTAGTATTTTCCAGCAGTGGTTGCCCTTCATGTGACAAGACAGATTCTGTCGATGATCTACATGGGCACACTACTAACCTCAGTGTATATGGAGGCATAGGAGAAACTGAAGACACCCGTCTTGTCCTCAAACACTTATGATGCCATTGAGGAGATTTAGACTAACACGGAAGGCAGAAGTTCACAAAGCTGAGTAAGATTCAGGGCCAGTCATAGGATGGGGGAGAAAGGGTTTGACTTCATTCCACTGCAGGAGTTCAGAGAAAGGTAGGACTTGAGGGTCGGCTAGGACCTGGGTAGCAGAGAGGAAGCGGGGGCCCAAGGCCCACCAGCGGGTCATGATGGCCTGAGCAAGGCGGGCAGAGGACCCAGACATGGCGTGGGCTGGGTTGTGAGACAGGGCAGCCTAGCACAGCTGGAGAAAAGGCTCAGGTTTGAAAGACGGGGGGATTAAGTAAGAGAGATAGGTTGAGGCTGATTACAAAGGACAAAAAAGGAGGCTAAGAAATTTGGATTTTCTCTCTGTAGGCCTTGGCAAGTCATTACAGACTTTTGAGCAGGGGAGAAACAGTATAAACAAGGCTGTAAACTATTTTAGCCTCCGAGGAGGCCCTCTCTTCCTAGAGGATTGGAATCTGGTCTCTTTGAGATGGGTCTCATTGCTCTGGTGAAATCTGAGGCTTTTGCTGGGACAGTTGAGTTCAATTCGCTGATCAAGAACAGTCAGAGAACAGGGTCACATTGTCAGGTCCGGCCTCTTGCTTTACAGACAGCAATGACGAAGATTGATGATGATGGCAATGGACCAGAATTCAGAGGTGAAGGGTTTTGTGCAACATCACGGAGCAAACCTGTGGCAGAGCTGGAACCAGCCACCCCAGCAGGGAGGTGGGAAGAGACTCTATCCTTGGGGAAATGCCTGGGGGTCCTGGGAGGCAAACCACACATCCATCGCTGCACTTATGCGAGAATAGGGCCTGGGAGGGTCTCCAGAGTGAGAATGAACTCTTCCAAGGCTCTATGGCCAATGAGGACAAAGACTTTGGTGTTTTTTGCTCCTGGGATGGATACCAGGGTGGGAAAACTCCCCCAAAGTGGACAGGGGGAAGACCTTTGGTTTGGGCCTCCGGCCAGAGATTCCAGAGGCTCATTCCTCAGTGCTGTCCTATTCATCTGCAAAGTGTAAGTCAGGTTGGCTAAACAGGCAGAGGTGTTCTCTAGGGAAGCCTGCCCACCCGTCAGAGGTCAGAGGGTGCCCCAGTAAAATGACCCTGATGAGGCAGGGAAGGGCCTGATCAGAGCTAAAGAGCAGAGGTGAGAACACTCCATTTCTTGGGGATCTCGTGGGGACAGAGGGACTTTATCTTCAAGATGAAGGTCCTGCTTCCTCCTTTGTCCCTGAAGCATCTGGGCCATCGGTCACACAGGGCCCATGTCTTCCCATCCATCTCTCTCCCTGTCTCTCTGTCTACCTCCCTGCCTGTCCAGCTGCTTGTTAATTGGGCCCCAGCCCAGCCTCAAGATTAGGGCAGCGGTGTCACAACCTGCCTGCCAGCCTCTGTATGGCCACAAAACAGAGGGGGCTGGGTTTTCTCTGGCAAGATCTAAAAAGGCACACTCAGGACCCTCCTCGGGGCGAGGTGGGCGAGTGTGGGGGAGGGTGGCCGTGACCGTGGGCAGTCTCCTTGTCCCCCAGCCCAGACTGTCTGTCATTCTCCCCAGGGCCTTCTGTCCTGTGAGTTGCCTTCGTTATGCTCAGAGGAATAGCTGGCTGTGACAGAAAGAGATTACAGGCTATATTTCTGCCTTGGAGCTTTCTCCAGGCTGGTGGGAACCAGGCAGTTGTCAGTTCTGGGAAAGGGGAAATGTATGTAGATTGCAGTCCTGAAGCGGTGCCCTGCACAGGGACCATTGCTGGGACCATCCTTCCTCTCTTGACTGCGTATTTATTGGTCTCTGAGTGGGGGTGGGGGGAGAGGTCAGCTTCTCTCCCCTAAACGGGTGTGATTTCCCTCTTAGGGGCTGCACTCCTCAGTGCCGTCTAAGGGTGAGGGCAGGGGGCAGAGGCACAGCTGGAGCAGAAAGACAGAACAGCAGGCACTGCAGCAGGTCATGGGGAGGGAGCTCCGGCCCCCTCAGCTCGAGAAAGGACACAGTTAGAAGGAGGGGCTGCAGGACACAGCAGGTCCCCCGCCCCTGGCACCGTGGGCACTGGCAGAGGAGGGGTGGTAGGGCCAACAGCCAGAAGCAGCGTTGTCACACGTGACAGGGTACAGTTATATCCTTATCATTAGACTGTGAGCACCTCAAAGGCAGGGAGACCTTGTGTGTGTGTGTGTTTTTCATCTTTGCATGCCCAGGCCCCAGCACATGGTAGCTTCTTAATACATGGAGTCTAAATTGAAGCAATTTGCATCTGCCCAGAAGAAGGGAGGAGGGAACAGTAAAAAGCTACCCAAGAACAGAGCTGTCATCTGCCAAAATATGTCTCAGACACCCGGGACACGAGGCTCGGCAGAGGCCCCAGGAGTGGCCCACCCCACAGCTGAGGGCACATCACCTCTGCCTCATCCTTCGGGAAGCCCAGCATTTACTTAGCACTTATACTGCAGCCTCTCCCTTTGGACTGTAAGAAATATAAGAAGAAGTGGGGAGGTTGGAAGAGCGAAATGTCTGGAGTCAGAAGACATGCTGCTCGCTGGCTGTTTTCTTAGGCAAGCCCGGTGCTTGACTTTCCTAAGCCTTGTTATCAACCTCGATAAAATGGGGTCCACTACCTGGCAGGGAAAAAGGCATCTCTCATAAACTGCAGATGCGACGTAAAACGGTGTGACCTTCTGCAAGTACTTTGTTAAAATTCTTTAAAATGAATAGACCTTTGGATTTGGCAACGCCATATCTAGAAACTTATCCTAAAACAATGATCAAGTCTGGAGCAAAGCTCAGCTACAAGAATGGGCATTATTTCTTTATAACAGCAAAAACTGGAAATAATCTAGATAACAAATAATAGACATTTGTGACTGTAGTACATCCGAAAATGGAATGCCACATAGTCACTAGGATTATAGTGTATATTTCCCTTATATGCAAAGGTATTTATGGTATGTTGCTAAATATAAAAGGCTGCTTCCGGAGCAAACAGAATGATACTGTTTTGAAGAAAGAAGAGTTTTACTCTGCATATTATCTGTGGTTATCTTTGTATGGTAGGATCACAACTAACTTGAAAATTTCTGGGAATTCCCTGGCGGTCCAGTGGTTAGGACTCAGTGCTTTCACTGCCGGGGCCCGGGTTCAATCCCTCATCAGGGAACTAAGATCCAGCAAGCCACACCATGTGGCCAAAAAAAAAAAAAAAAAAAAAATTCCTCCCTCTTCTTTATTTTGTGCAATAAGCATATATTATTTTGTAAAGGTAGTAAAAATTAAGTTATTATATTGAAATATCGCCCTCTAAAGATTGTTTTAAGAGTTAAAGAAGAGGGCTTCCCTGGTGGCGCAGTGGTTGAGAGTCCGCCTGCCGATGCAGGGGACACGGGTTCGAGCCCTGGTCTGGGAAGATCCCACATGCCGCGGAGCAACTGGGCCCGTGAGCCACAACTACTGAGCCTGCGCGTCTGGAGCCTGTGCTCCGCAACGAGAGAGGCCCGCGCACCGCGATGAAGAGTGGCCCCTGCCTGCCACAACTAAAGAAAAAGCCCTCGCACAGAAATGAAGACCCGACACAGCAAAAATGAATAAATTAATTAATAAACTCCTACCCCCAACATAAAAAAAAAAAAAGAGTTAAAGAAGATATTACGTATGAAAGTACTTTGTAAACTAAAAAATGATGCAGAGAGAAGACAGGGCCTCTGCCCAAAAGGAGCCTCCAGTTTGGAAAGAGACGAGAGATGTGTAAGATAACCAGAGCATGAGACAGAACGTGGCGAGGGCTTTCACAGGATGACAGACAGCGTGCTACTTGGAAACACAGAGGAGGTAAAAAGACATCTGGCTGTAGAGGCAAAAGCCAGAATGTTCAGGTTGGACACTGAAGAATGGTGAGGGTCTTGCCTGGTAGAAATGTCGAATTGTGGCAGTGAGAGCAGTGGGAGGTTATGGGGCAGGTCTGGGGTTGCGTTTGGATGGAGGGAAGAGAGCCTATGGGTAAAGGGTAGAAGCTGGGCCCTGAAGGCAGTTAGGGCAGTGCCAGGTCAGACCGTAGGTGCCTGTAAGGAGGGAGTCCCTGAGAATTCTGGAGTAGGGTGTGACACAGCCATGCACCCATCCCAGGCACTGTCTAGCACGCAGGAGGCCCTGGATGCAGGGTGAAGCCGGCTGACTGGGAAGCTCAGTCCGGGGGCGGCTAACAAGCTGGAGCGGCTTGGCCGGCGTCGCCAGGGATGAGGACCCTCTCTAGGTGTGTCCCAGGGAGTGGAAAGGCGGAAGACCACCTTCCACCTGGACTGGACTGGAAAGCGTGGGAAGTGGGAAAGTGATGGGGGAGGGAGTGAACTGGGCTCGGGGAGGGAGGAAGCGGACTCGTCCCCCAGGTTTGCTGCCTGGGGCGGGCAGAGTACTGGGAGGCACTCACAGAAGAGTCACAGGCAAGGCCAGCGGAGAAGGAACAGGCTGTTGCAGGAGTACCTTGGTGCTCACAGCATCCTCTCCGGGCAGTGGCCAGGGGGGCCTCAGCCTCCTGCCGCTTTGAATGTGTCTCATATCCATCCGTCATCTCCTCTTGGGAGGAACCTGGGCCCAGGGTGGCGAAGGGCGTTTTGTTTCAACCCAGAGAGATTTTGTTCAGGGAAATTCATGAACTGCCCTGCCTGCTCTTGGAGCCCCTCTCAGCTCATCCCATCTCCGGGCTCCCCCACTTCCTCTGCCCTGCGGCCAGGAATTCATACACCCCTCAGGATCCTGGATGTTGTGTCTCTGCCACCTTCGCCTCCTAGCAGTGCAGGTGTGTGCGCCCGGGAAGCGGGAAAGTCTTGTTCAAGCAAATGTCTGAATTTCCATTTCCCACTGCAGCTCCCAGCCTGGCCACTGTTTAGCTCCTCCTGTTGCCATGTCACTAATTACATTCTTTACTGAGGTGCCAGTTGTTTTTACAGGGAGACTAAGATGGTGTTAACTAGGAAGGAATTGTGAATGTTGAAGAGGCATTTACCTCTGGTTGTAGGGCTGGGGCTCTGGGCCGGAGGTGCTCCCTGCAGCCCTGAAAACGCAACCCAGGTATCAGCAGCCCCCCTCCACCCCCATCCCACAACCCCGTCATCCTGGCCCCAAGCACAGCCTCATTGGAGTCAAATTATCAACTCGATCCAGAAGGAGAAATTGACATGTTTGGGAAGTGTCAGGCCAGGCCTTATACCGGTGCTGACCACCAACCTCACTTCTGGATACCTTGGTCCATTTCAAATATTGAGAAACAAAATTAATCCCCTTTAATCTAAAAGTAAATAGTTAAGTCATGCAGCTGAAGCCCCCTTTAGGCCAAGGCTGTTTTTCATGGCTTTGGGTCCACCACCCTCCTGACTGTTCCTCCCTCCCCGCACCCCATCAGCGTCCAGACTCCCAGCCGAAGCCTCCCCCACCCCTGGGAAAGCATCTGAAACTCATCCACACACCTGAGCATGTGGCAACTGCTGCCCATTCCCTGAGTTCCCTACACTTTAAAGCAAGAAGCCAGCTGTGGCTTCCCGGGACCCAGGATCACTCAGGGACCTGCCCGCCCTTGCGAGAGAGGGAGCTGCCTGTGTGCCTGGTGCCAGGAGAAACAGACGGTGACCACAGGGCACTTCCCGCCGAGACAAGGGTTAGGCTCTAACACAGCTCCGGTGGGTCTGAGCAGACAGTGAGGAGAGGGGCGTGGTAGGAGTTCTGTAGAGCACAAGGAGTATCCTTTACCGCCAGCCTGGGAGAAGCGGGGCACAGAGCGCGTCCCCTCGCTCCCTGCGCCTCGAGCCTCCCCTCCTGAGCGCTGCTCTGCCCTTTCTCCCAGGTGCACTGGCTCCAGCCAACAAGGAAGAATTGCTGGCCCAGCTGGAAGTGAGAAGAGGGGAGTGAGTCTCCTGAGGGCCATCCCAGAGGCCACCGGGATCACCCGAACAGTAAGAAACGTTTCTCCGTCCTTTAACACAAAGTTAAACCCTCCAGGCAGATGATCTTTTCTTCCGAACACCTCGAGAACCAGCCCATAGCATTAGCTGACAGTTAGCGCACACACGACCTCAGAAACCACAGCACTGTATTGTTTCTGCTCGGCTCCTGGAGGATGGGATGAGGGCTATGCCTCGTCCCTGTATACCTCTCTTTTCTTCTATGTATTCCATGAACGATAAACTGTTGTTGCTACAGATGGATGGGCTGCTGCTTGCGCGTACGACGACGACGGTAACACTTGTACAACCCTCTGGAGCAAGTGTTATCACCGGGGGGGGGGGGGGGGGGGTGGCCCTGCCAGTTGGGGGCCCCGGGTGGGTTTGTGAAAAATTCAGTTCCTGGACCTCACACCAGAGATCCTGATTTGTGAGTCCAGGTTTAGACCGAGAATCTGTACCCCAAGTGTTTTTCATGAACACGGAGGAAACTGTATCCCAAGTGTGTGTGATGAACTATGAGAAATAGTTCCTTAGAGTGTATAAAGCATTTTGAATAGAGAATCTCACTTAATCCTCTTATCAGATAGGGTTTTTTAAATCCCCTTAAGTAACTTCATGATCTCACAGACCTAAGTATCAGTATAGGCAGGGATTTAGAAATCCAGTTATCCAAAACAAGCCTTTTTTCTTTCCAGTATACCATGATAAGGGCTGGATCTGTTATGGTGAGATGGGCGCCCCCCCCAACTCCAAAGGACCCTGCCCAGGATTTTATAAGTTTCCCTGATGTCTTAGGGCCACCATGACCTTCTAGCTCCCCGGTCTTCGTTTTGGGGGGGCAGTAATCATTGCCAAATTCCTCACAAAAGCTGGTTTCTCTCGAGAGAAGGAGAGGGAGAGAGGCAGGTAGTTAGAAAAGCCATGGATATCGAAGAGGACCGCCTGTCTGACAGTGGCAGATCTGGCCAGACATGGCCATCTGCTTCCTGTGCCCTCTGGCTGTTTGGGGAGCTCTGTTTTAGGTGTGTTACAGGGTGGGGAGCACGCTGGGGCTCCTAGAGGTGAAAGCCAGAGAAGAGGGCATATCCCAGGGGTCAGGGCTTCCCCCCAGGTGTGGGTTGAGTGATGCCCACTTGGGGGACAGTCTTTTCAACAATCTTCAGAGCCTGTGCACACAGTGACGTGGAAAGGAATTCACTGCAGACAGTGGCTGTGGTGAGGGCTTGGCGGAGATGGGGCAGATGGTAAAAGAGAAAAAGGAGGTTAAGGGTTAGAGATTCCTGGTGAACCAGCGTGGATGGGTGTTGTTGCCCAAGTCCAGTTATTTCTCTGGGTCTGGCGAGAGCTCCCTCCTGCCGAAGTACATATTCCAGAGGCAGTTCAATAGGCAGAGCCCTGTTTCTCTCCAGGCTGATGCTGCGGATGCTGGCGTCTAGATGCCTGGGAGAATGGAGGTCCCCCCGGCCCTCCCCACGTGGAAGAGAATACGTAGAATCTGGGGAAGGATGGACGTGGGTTGACGGACTGCTGAGTCCTGCTGTGGGTTGTGTCTTTCCATAGAATGGAAGACGTCTATGGATGAGATGGAGGCAACCTCAAACATCACCCTGATCTTCCCCCTCACTCCCCAACACACACACACACACACACACACACTGAGCCATCTTGCCAGGGGAGTGCCAGTCTGGTCTGTTCTGGGGCCTCAGTACAGTTGACACTGTTGCTTGGGTGGGTACAATCGACAAGCACAATTTTTGCAGCTAAGCTGGAAGTGTGGCAATCAGGGAGCCGCCAGCTGTCTCACTTAAATTCTTAGCTCTCTCGCTCTCTTTTTTTAAAATCATTTTGCTTACATAATCCACCCCCTTTTTATTTTCTAATTCTCTCCTTGCAAAGCTGGCACCAGAGGGGAAAGGCTGGGGTGGAGTGGGTAGCAATTACACATCAGTTTGGGGAGCATTTACATTTTGCAATTACAATTTAAAAATAAGCCTCGTTAATGATCTCCACGTGTCAACGACAACCCCTAACTGACATACATACTCTCCTGGGCCTGCCTGCCTCCCCCATGAAGTCAGAGGCTCAATGGGGGTGGAGGTGCCTAGGGAGATGTGGGGGGAGTAGGGACAGCATCTGAGGGGGGGGCGAGAGCGATGAGGGTGCCCTTGGGGTTGGCGGAGGGCAGGGACAGAGCTGAGCACCAGAGACCAAGGATCCAGGCTTGCGGCTTCTCTCCTCCCCACTGTGCTCGTGGTCCGTCCCAGCCCACCTCCCTCCACGCCCGACACAGCAGGCTCCGTGTCCTCGGAGGCAACGTCAGGGCTCAGAGCTGGGAGAAGTCGAGCCCCAATCCTGTTCGCCTCCGAGGTGGGCATTTTCAGGGTCCTATTGGGCCAGTAAACCCTAGTTCCCCAGAGCCAGCAGATGTCCTCGGATATTCTTGGATTGGGTAGAGGGCCTGAGTCCATACGCAGGATTCTGGAAGGAAAAAGGATTAGCTGTATCCCAGTTTGGGAAAGACACTTCTCTCATCGATTGGTTACCATATGTTTATCGACGCCCTCTGATTCCTTGAGCAGGGACTTTGGAACAGACCAGCCCAGACTCAGATTCTAGCTCTGCCATTTGCTGGCTGTGGGATTTGGGGCAAGTTACATGACTTAAGTTTTCTAACCGTCACTGTCTTGATGTTACTGGGATAATCACGTTTACCTCACAGGGCTTGTGTGAGGGTGAAAGGCTGTAACTGCCGGATGGCACCTCACGTGAGTCTGGTGAGTCTGGCACCTGGTGGACGCTCAGAAAACCTCAGCTCCGCTCCCAGCCCCTCCCCAGTGTGCTCCCTCCTGCCCACAGTGAAGCTCCTTCTTTCCAGCTTCCGTGGACACTAAGGAAGGATGATCCAGTCCAAGCCATCTGCTCCCTGAGCAGCTCCTGAAGTGGACCCCAGCCCTACACACCCCTGCCACCTCTCGGTGGGCTTCTCTGCGGGGCCCTGGCATCAGGCCTCCACTCCAGCCTTCTCACAGGCTCCCTTCCTGCCTCTGTCTCGTAGCAAGCCCAGCTCTCCCTCTTCTGGGCGCTAATTCAATGGAACGACCTTCCATCAGGCCCCCCCCCCCACATATGTTTATCTGTGAGTGAGGGAGGTGGACCAGAGCTCTGTGAGGTGCCTTTTAGCCTCGGCATCTGTAATTTTCAGATTTTCCTTCCCCACTTGGCTTTCCCCCCACCAAAGCTTTACTTGTGTGTGAAGCTTTCCTCTCCTGGGCAGCTTCATCCAGGCCAGTCTTTGGACTGATGACTTGCAGTCAAGAACATGCATTCGTGACTTGAAACATTACAGAAAACAGCTCTTCCCTAGGACAGAAAGAGATCTGCATCTTGCAATAATCTGAGCGACGGAGACGATCCAGAAGTGGGCTGCTTGGTGTAGGGCAGAGGACACAGAGAGGGGCTGCAGACAGGGGTTCCTTGAGGACAGGGACTGCATCTTATTGGTTTGGGTGTTTAGCTGAACACATTTAAATATTATGTTTTCAATACTGTTCTAAAAACTTGCTTTGTTAACCTAGGCTATATAATGGAGAGTTTTCCAGGTCAAAATACATAGATCTACTCCATTATTTTTGACTGCTGCATAGTATTCTAAAAAGCCTCCCTTCTTTCCCACACGTCTACCCACTAGGTTCACCATCCAAAGTTAACCCCTGACGAACAGTTTCTGATTTAGCTGATTTTGTGGCCGCTTATTATGTCATATAATATGCGTCAGTCCTTTTTTTTTTTTAAGATATTTTATTTTATTTACTAATTTTTTTTGCTGCTCCACACGGCACATGAGATCTTAGTTCCCCGTCCAGGGATAGAACCCTCGCCCTCTGCAGGGGAAGCACAGAGTCTTAACCACTGGACTGCCAGGGAAGTCCCTCAGTCCCTCTTTTTTAATGTACGTGTTTATTTATGAACTCCCCCCTGTGGAAGCTGGGGAGATGAGCACACATTCTTCTCCTTCCAATTTGTATCAGTTTGATCACACTATATTTGATATTATTTATTTTTAGTCTATAGTGTTATACATAATACAATGCATACATATTACATAGTGTTATACTATTTAGTATAATCGTCTGTGTGCTACCTTTACGTTGAGATTTAGAAGATTCATATTCTGTTAAATAACTGTGTTTACCTCCGCATTCTGACTCTAGGTTGATTATAAGGTGGAAATGTTATTCAGCCACCGAACTACATCGTGTGATTTGACCACAGAAAAGGGAATGGGATCCTGTCACCACCACTTGACCGCTGCCTGGAATCTCCCGGGCCCCCAGGTTGACAGCCGCCCCTCACTCCCTCCCATTGGGCTGCTGCTCTATCTTGTTTTCTGTTGCCTTCTTCCTCCGACTTCTTTGTTTTGCTGCGATACCACCTCTAGTTATTTTTATATCGATGGGAGGGAAGTAAACTCTGAGTCTTCACGTGTCCAAAACGGACTTCATCTTGTCTTCGAGCTTGACTGATAGAACACAGACCAGGTCCCAAGTTCAACACCTTTTTCTCATAGATCTTGACGGTGCTACTCCACCACCTTCTTATTTCCAGTCTTGCAGTGAGAATCTACTTTTAGCTTTCTTTTCTTTTTAAGGTTCTGAAATTTCACCACTACGTGCTGAGGCTCGAGATTTTGTTTGATCCTTTTTTTATTTCTCTTCCTTAGCCCTTGGGTTCCCTTTAAATGTGAAGTCACCTATCTTGCTTCATTTCATATCTTTATTTATTCCACTCAGTTGTCTCTGTTTTCTTCTTCTGGAACGTCCACTGCCCAGCACAGAGCCTGGCACATAGTAGGTGCTCAGTAAATGACTATTGGGTTCTGGTTAGGACGCCGGCTCAACTTGCTGCGTGGACTTGGATGGGATCTCTCCTCTGTACGGGGCAGCAGTCAGACCCACGACTGCTCTGCCAGCCCTCCGGCAATCTGCTCTGGAGAGTCTGCTCTGGAGCCTTGGGTCCAGCACTGCTCCTGGGCTTGGGGAAGAAGATAAGAATGAGGAGTGAGGGGAAAGCTGAGCTCGAGCTGTAGGGCAGCCGAAGCGGCCAGCCTCCCGAGAGAGTTCCCTGAAACCTCAAATTTCTTCGGCATCCCCTGAATGTCCCCCTTGGGGACCTCTCTCCTTGACCTTCCAGATCATTCTTACATGGGCCTTCTCCCCTCTTCATCTCCCTCTGCCCATCTCCTCTACTCTCCACAGTCTCAGCTCACATGCACACACAGCTCCTGTTCCATGAAATGATCCCTCACCATGGCAAGGGCCTCATTAGGTGGGATCCTTTTTTTCACTTTTATGAATTCCAGAACAAAGAGACAGCAGACTTCTCTTCCCAACGCTGCAGAGCAGATGCTCTGACCCGAGACAGCCAGGTCCTAAAAAAGATCAGAGAGGCCTGCTGTTAGCAGGGATCTACCTCAGCCTGGGACCACCTGTGCCCTTGGGGAGGCATCTTGGACGAGAATTCCCATTTATTCTTCCTCCCCTCCCCAGAGATGGGCTCTGGGAGCAGATGCCTCATGTGCAGCTCCCCTGCCTACCCAGATCAATCTGCTCTGGACAGAATCTCTACATCTGGGAGCTGAGATGCTGCCCTCCCTCTCCCTGAACCGGCCAGATGCTGGAAGACCCAGATCGACAAGCGCTCAGATCCCAGAAGGTCATTCTCTGTTCTAAGTCAGAGCACCCTCACTGGTCCCCCAGGGCCAGAGTCCACTGTGTGAAATTGTCTCCTCCCCACTGCACCCCCCCCTCCTGTCCTTGTCCTGCCGTGAGAGTTGGGGTCGGTCTGGCTTAGTGGCACAAGTGGAGGCACGATCTTGAACTTCAAGTCCACAAAGATTCTGTACTGAAGGCAGGACTCTTTCTTTCCGCTGAGACCACAATGATAGGGAATGGGTTATCATTGCAAAGGGCAGAATTAAGGTTTGATGCGCGTTATAATTTTCAGACAAGCTGCTAGTACTCAGAGATTCTGCCGCTAATCTGAAACACTTCTCCTTGGTTGAGTGCAGTGGAAAGGGCCAGCCTATGACTAAGTTTTCCCTGTTAGAAACCCGAGAACTATAGACCCTTTTCCAAGGCTGGAGGTTGAAGGGGATAGAGCTTGGCAGGGGACAGCCAGGAGCCAGTGGGAGGTAGAACACAGCTCTGGTGCTCTGCACTTCTGTTTAATTGCTTCCTGCTTCAGAGGGTGTGGGTAAAAACCCCACTGCTGGCCTGCGAAGATGTCTTTACTTGTCGCTCTTTCAGAATGCTGCCTGGAACCTCTGGGCTGAGAGAGGAAGGAAGCGACTCTGAAAAGAAGGTTTGCAGGAAAGGGCTTCTGCAGGGGGATAAAGTCAGGACCCAGGTAGATATGACAGGGACTGGTTGCTCCCTAAGGATGGGGTGCCCGCAACCTGAAAAAAAGCCGGTATGGCCCAATTGGACAGGCTTTCCAAAGATAGAGCCAGGTGCCCCTTAACCTGTGAGTCACGGCGTATTTCTCTCCAGAACGGGGACTTCTTTTCAGCTGTGGGTGGTCCCCGGAAAACCATGGGTGGGGTGGGGAGAAAAGGCCAAGCAGAGATAGTCATAGGGAGCCAGCTGACTGCACGCCCCCTTCCACCCCGCCCCGCCCCACCTGGGCCGCAGCTCGGGGAAGGAGACACTGCCTGAATCCCAGCCAGTGTGAGTCAGAGCCCTGGCCCCGAGCTGCCTTCGGCGTGTGGTGTCAGGGCACAGGCAGCCCCGCCTCCACCCAGCTCCAGCTCCAGCGTTCTGCTCCCACAGCTGAGACACTTGATCAAATTCCCCATTACACACGCCTTTTACATGCAGTCTTCAACCATGTGTTCCATCATTTCACGTTCGTTCTCGAATTTTGTTCTTTCCCTTCATAATTGAACCCACAGTCCAGTGAGTCCACGATGGAAGCTCAGACCTGCCTCTCTCAGGGATGATGGAAGCATCTCTGTCTTGGTTGCATCGAGTTTATGAGGCCCTGACTTCTTATCGCTGCTATCAGCACTTTGTTTTCCATCTTCCACTCATTTTTATGCAATAATAAGAGCAAATGCAATACAGTATTTAAATAAATTTGCACACACCCTGCTGTCCAAAGAAGACAGGGCTGAAGGAAATGAACGGTTGCTGTTAGGAGGCCCCACCATCTGCAGGCACAAAGTGCGTGCTCGTTGGTGAGGTACAAAAGCCCAAATTGGGCAAACGGGGGGCGTTTAGGTGTGTCGATACAATGCGACTCTTGGAAATTCGAGGCATGTAGAAGTGAAGGGCAGGGACTTCCCTGGTGGCGCAGTGCTTGGGACTCCACGCTCCCAGTGCGATCCCTGGTCGAAGGGCTGGATCCCACATGCATGCTGCAACTGGGAGTTCGAATGCCATAGCTGAGGAGCCCGCGGGCCACAACTGGGGGGCCAGCGAGGCGCAACCGGGACCCGGCGCAACCAAATAAATAAATATTAAAAAAAAAAAAGAAGTGAAGGGCAGCCCATGTTGGGTGTCCTGACTGCAGATGGTAGTATTTCCACAGTCAGCCTTGTCTTTCTCCTGCTCCATTTCCAGGGCTCTGCCACTCCGCTGGTGTTCCCCACCTCCGCCCCAAGACCTCTAGGTTAACCGTTTAGACTCTGAAATCAGGCCCTGTGTCACATTTGGAAACTCTCAATTTCTCCAAGCCTCAGTGTTCGCATCCTTGAAAGGAGACAACAATCACACCTACACCATATGGTTGTTGGGAAAAATAAACAAGGTTATCTGTGAAAGAAGCTTAGCATAATGCCTGGTGCATGGTGAGGGCTCAGTAAATGGCAGTCGTTAATAATTCTGGGTATCATCTCGCCCTGAGCAAAACTGGCTCCAGGGAAACAAACTCATTCTCACTGAGGTGTAAATGATTGCTGGGGCTTAAAGATTTATCCGTCCCAGATTTGTTTGTTTGATATTTTAACAGTAAACCAAAGAAATTTCACTGTAATTGTATATATATCCAGGCTCTGTAAGGAGGTAGACCTTGTGAGATCATATTGCACAGACTTTCTTCCCCCAGAGTGAAATGCAAGGCAAAGCCATGATCTTGTCTGCTGGGGGGGGGCAGAGCGTTCAACGGGCAAGATGGGACGTGGCTGGGAATTAGTTTTTCCATAACGTAGAAACACGCGTCCTGCTAAGTCATGCTACGTGCCCTCCTTCTGCCCAGCGGCAGGGCTCCCGGTGAGAGCATGGCCCAGGAGTGGAAAGTAAAGATGTCTTCGTGGAGTAGGCTTCTGAGCAAAGTTTTGCTGAAGGACAGGGTGCAGTAGTGTAATATACAGGGCCTTGCCGGCAGAGAAGCCCAGTAAGAGGCGTGGAGGAAACGTTTCTCAGGAGGCAGACAGCGCTTGCCTGCTCAGCTGGGGCTTGGGTGGCGATGCCCAGGAACGGACTCGCTGCCCTGCATCGCCACCTCTCAGTGGCAGCCTCCATCCTCCCCTTCTCCCCCTCCCCACTGGGGCTGCCTTTCCGAGGGATCAAGAACACGGAGCCAGTGTACCTGCTCTCGTTCCAAACAGCAGTGAGGACCAAGGGTTGAAGGAGCCCAGCTGGCGTCCTTTCGTCCCACAAGCTGACCTCATTACTGTGGACTCTACCTGGTCCCCCTACCTTTTTTGTTTTGCGGTACGCGGGCCTCTCACTGCTGTGGCCTCTCCCGTTGCGGAGCACAGGCTCCGGACGCGCAGGCTCAGCGGCCATGGCTCACGGGCCCAGCCGCTCCGCGGCACGTGGGATCTTCCCGGACCGGGGCACAAACCCGCGTCCCCTGCATCGGCAGGCGGGCTCTCAACCACTGCGCCACCAGGGAAGTTCCCCACCCCCTACCTTTTTCTCACGAGCTCACCTGGGTCCCCACAGAGGCCCAGGGGGAGGACAGCTGTTGGCTGAGTCAGGAAGCATCAGGGATGAGTGGCTTTTCAGTGATAAACTGAGCCCAAAGGGCCACTTGCTTCCACAGCCCTGATTCTTGATCTTTGTTGTTGTTTTTTTTCTGGAGGCAATTTTAAAAAATGGGACCAGATATCATCCAGCCGGAGGACGTGGTGCAGTCCTTCTCAGAGAGAAAAAGGGCCTGGCTGACCCTTTTAGCATCCTCTGCTTCCAGGAGAATCTGAGAGCATTGCGGGTGACACACCCGATAGGCACCAGGGTCCCTTACGTCTGTGGACTCCCTCCGACCCAGACCCCTCCCTCCCCTTCTTGGTCCCTCACTTCTCCTGCTCTCCTTCCTCTTCCTGGTGCCCAGGGAGTGGCAGCCTCCAAGGCAACTGCCTCCGAGAAGAGAAAGACTGATGGGAGAGAGCAGGCAGGTGGGGCAGCAGAAGCAGAAGCTCTCCTTCCAGCTGGGGTCCCCAGCGTCTGAGCTGTTTGTCTGTCTCTGTTGTATTGCGAGCCTCAGGGACCCAGCCCAAGTTGTTTTCTCAGCTCGGTTGCCGTCAGCTCTCGACAAATAATAATAAACCTGGGAATCAGGTTTGTCGAGGGGGATTTCAGTCCCTGGGTTCATTTTTAGATTTGTTTCTCTACACATGTGTGCAGACAAGGAGCACGTGACGGGGCGCCAGAGGAGAAGCCCGGGACTCCCAGCTGCCCTGGCAATCCACCTGCACCGCTCCCACGGCAGAGCTGCAGGGCCCTCCTCTGCCCCGGACCACTAGGGCTGCCTGGATGTTTGAAAGAGAAGAAAAATATTTGAATGAAAGGCCTCAAGCTCTCTCCTTTCTCTGTTCCTCCCCACCTCTCCCACTCATGCTGTTTGGATAGAGATGAAGGGGGCTGGAGATGAAAAAGAGAGGGCAGAATCCTATCTCCAGGTTCGAGAGCTGCCTGAGGGATGGGCGGGAAGCTGGTCATGGGTGTGGGGAGAGGCTTCAGTGACTGGAACCAGCGATGGCCTCGTGACCCCCATTCTTGTGATGCAGTGACAGGGGAGGGGGTTCTTGGAAAGGGAGGACCCAACGGTGGGTGAGTGTGAAATTTAGGACCAGACTGATGGTGCCTCTGGGGCAGAGCAGCACCTGCCTTAAGGCAGATTGGAGGTGACCATTAGAGGTCATTGCTGTCATCCCCCTGCCTCCCAGCAGGAGAGGCTGCAAACCACTTCTCTGTGAGAAGAATGCAGGGCTGTGCTTACCCTTATAGCTAGCATGCTTTTTTTCCTCCCTTTCTGTTTTTTTTTGTTTTATTTTGTTTAAAGGAACCAAAGGGGGAAAAATTGCCAAGTTGTAAAGTGCTTAAAGAGGAGATGAGAATCTTCACCAGAATGCTAAAAGCTGGAGGGGGAGAGTAATGTGAAAACTCTTGCCTGCTATTTATGGGATTGATTCTCAGATCAAGAAGAAGCAAGCAGTCAGATGAAAGGAATTATTGTCAAGCTCCTCGGTAGGAAGATCTAATGGACAATTGCCGCTATCAGGGGGAATTAAATTGCTGTTTCAGTTTGTAAAATATATCAGCGGCTTTTTGAAGCCAGAAAAGGTGTGACAGCCAAGGCAGGGAGGAAAGCGGGGGACTCTGTCACTTTCTGGTCCTCGTGTGAGAAGCGAGAGCAGGCAGGAGAGATGCCAGGGCCAGAGCGAGGGCTGCACTCCTAACTCTGACCCTGGTCCATTATTTTTTTGAAGCCAAAATGAAAACGAGCTGCACCGAGGGAGTAAAGGAGAGAAAGCTACAGCCCTGACTCTGGACCCTGATGTGCCGGGGGCCCCCATAAATCAGAGGCAGTGGGCCAGGACGGGCCTCCTCCCTGGGAAACCGTCAGGGGTGTGGAGGCTGACTGACATGGGTCTGAGATTCCCAACAGCACCACCCCACGCAGGGAATGTCACCATGAAGCTCCCCCCACTACACTGTGGACACACTGGGATCCAAGGTGGAGTATAATCCCCTTCCTTCCAGAACTGGGTCTCCCAGTGAGCTCATCCCCAGGTCCGTGAGTGCATAAATGACCCCGTTGACCCGCCCCCACGGGGGATATATTGTTATTCCAGATAAAGAGCAAACAGCAATATGGCCTTGGGCATGGGGAAGTGGGGGGCGGGGGCCTTGGACAGGCCGAGGAGGGGGCCTCGCTGCTGGGACGGTTCACAGTTGGCTCCTACCCCTTCCAAAGACCACATGGTGGCTCAGGGCTGAAGGAGGAGAGAGAGGTGGGGAGAGAGGGCGATTTCCCATCTCGCGAGGAGGCGGAAGCCGGCAGAGCTGGTCAAACTCATGCTGGCCCCTGCTGGTTCCTCTGTTTCCTAGAGACCAGGACCATCGCAAGAGGGCGTGACCTGGACCACCTCCCAAGTGGGCTTCCCAGAAAAGTAGTGAAGCACAATCAGAGCAGAGGGCTGTGGGTGGCCAAGGGGCCTGAGCTGCCTACTGTCTTGGTTGTCATCTCTGCTGCTTCTCAAGTCAGCAGAGAATTATTTCCCGCTGAGAGTTGCAAGCAGGAACCGGAGGGGCACCAGGGAAGTGGCCCTTCTGACTGGGACGTTCTGCCAGGACTTGGGCTCTGTGCCTGGTGCAGTGGCCCCCGGAACCCGGGTAATGGGGGAGGTGTGACCTCTTAGCCAGCCAGCCTGCAGCACAGCGAGTGAGCCGGGGATCTGATCCTGAGTGCAAATCCTGCTCAGCTCTTCCCCACCATCCTTCCTTCAGTGTAGACACAGTTACCCTCCCGGCTCCCATGCCCCTACTGTGAGCCTGGTCTTTTCAGACTAGAGGATTCTCTTTGCCCCCAACACCCCGAGGTCAGAAAGATGGGGCGGGGTAGCAGCATCCGCTAGGCCACGGCATTCCCGTCACCTCAGGCCCTGAGCTTCCACCCAGCTCCCAGAACACTTGGGGTGAAAAGGCCCAGGTCCAGCGCTTGCTGTGCTGTGAGGGCGTGGCCCCTGGGGGGCTGGCCCTTTCCCATTCCACAGGACCCTTCACTTCTCCCTCACTTTGAAACACTTCCACCAGACCTCCTCACATTTTGAAGCTTCCCACCCACAGGTGTACCCTCTCTCTCACCTCCGTCCTCCCCTCCATCCCCACACTGGCCTCGCCCTTGTCACTGCGATGGCACCAAGGCTCGGAGACCATCGAGTTCCTTTAGCCACTCAGCTCTCAGCTGCGGTTTCTAACCCTTACTGGGTTTTGGGAAGAGACCTGGGGGGTGTGTGTGTGTGCGCGCGCGCGCACGCCTGCGTTTCCTTAGATAAATCCACAGAGTCACATGAAATCAGTGACAGGTTGACACCGTTATTTCAAGATTCATCGCTCTGAGTTGCCAGCAGAGGAGCCGTAGCCAACTCCTTCCCACCACCAACACTTTTTTTTTTCCAGGCATAATTTATAGCAGTGGGGTGAATTTGTTTCCAAAAGATGAATATCACACTATCAGCAACAGCTGCCTCTCGTTCTTATTTGTTTTTAAATTTGACTCAAAGTCCAATCCTCTGTACACATCCGAAGCTGTAAATCCTAAAGCGACTGATTACATGATTTAGTAAACAGGTTATATTATATAATGCAATTAAAGCGGGGCTCCGCGGCGCCACCTACAGGCAGCTTCTGGGAAGGGAGCTGGGCCAGAGACTCATTTTGGACCAGGCCCTCCGCGGAAGGAAAATAAACGGCATTGCGCCAGGCTTGAGGCGGCTGCTCCGGGGGGGAGAAGCTGAAGCCAGCCAGGTTACTAATGCAGCCTTTTGGTCCCTCCTGCTGAGTTCACGGTGTTATTTCAGCCTCCTGCAAATCTGTCTAGACGTCAGAACCCAGGCCTGGGCAGCTGCTCAGAGGGGCGGACCTGGGGGTGGGGGGGGTGGGGGGGCGGTAGCCACCTGGGG
>NW_006790311.1:695356-695850 GCF_000442215.2 Lipotes vexillifer
CTGGGGGTGGGGGGGGTGGGGGGGTGGTAGCCACCTGGGGGCTCCTGGGCTGGGGGGACGCGGAGGAGGACTCCCGGCTCTCTGGGCCTCAGGGGCCTCCTTCCCTCCCTCTCAAATGAGGGAGCCTTTGGAATGGAGCTTCAGATATTTCCATTCTACTCAGCAGAGCTTGTGTTCAGTGCTAACCATGGGCAAAGACTTTCAGAATATTCTGGTGAATTCCCTCATTTTGCAGACCTAGAGAGAAAGTGACTTGTGCAAGTCGCACAGAGAAATGGCAGAGCTGCCTGTGGAATCCAGACTTTTTTGACCCTAAGCACAGGCTCTGTCTGATCATGGGAGTTTACAGATGAGGAAACTTGAGGCCCAGACTTCCACAGCCTCTTCTTGCAGCAAGGGAAGGCAAATGATAAAATACTGTTAGTGTGTGTCCAGAAGGGCTCCTAGGGGGCCTCACTGCTGCCTCTTAGCTGCCCTGGTGTGGAAGAAAGAAG
>NW_006790311.1:700028-707450 GCF_000442215.2 Lipotes vexillifer
AAGAGGGAGGGAGGGAGGGAGGGAAGGAAGGAAGGAAGGAAGGGAGGGAAGGAGGGAGGGAGGGAGGGAGGAAGGAAGGAAGGAGAGAGAGCAGGGCCAGTGGTCGCTCCCCGACTCCTCTGCCCTGACTTACAGCGCTCTTCAGATGAATTAGACTCTGGGCCCTCAAGGATTCTAGAGGAGAGAGAGCAGGGCCAGTGGTCGCTCCCCGACTCCTCTGCCCTGACTTACAGCGCTCTTCAGATGAATTAGACTCTGGGCCCTCAAGGATTCTAGCTTCTCCAAAGAGGCTCTGTAAGAGTGGGAAACATTTTTGAAAACCTATCCAGGAGAGGAGAGGAGACTTACTTCCCGGGGCCCAGGAGAGAAACTGGACCAGAAGTGGGGTGTG
Organism: Lipotes vexillifer; assembly: GCF_000442215.2. NCBI lineage: Eukaryota > Metazoa > Chordata > Mammalia > Artiodactyla > Lipotidae > Lipotes > Lipotes vexillifer. Next base: position 700,420 of record NW_006790311.1, read on the forward strand.
GAGAGGGGGAGGGGAAGGGAGGGGTGGATGAAGAAAACAAGACCATCAGAGTGCAAGAGGGTGGAAATGTCCCCCCACCCTATCCTGTGCCAGCCACCCGCCCAGTCTCCAGGCGATGGGCTGGGACAGTGGGGAGCCACAGGGAAGTTGGTCCCTTCATCCCCTCTCCTACCGCAGGCCCTACAGTGGAGGCTCAGCCAGGGTCAGGGAGTAAGAACAGATGCTGTGGGGCTGGCTGGTCCGAGAGTTCCCAATTAGACTTTGTTTCTCATCCTTAAGGCCCTGAGCCCCCAACCCAGCACCCCAGCCCAATTACTGCCGGGCACCGTTAACCCCTGGGTGCCCCAGGCCGTTAATGGAATGTTAATTGGTCTAATGGGTTTCATGTCAACAAGTTCTAATGAGCTCCTTCCTAACGAGCTTGGATCTTTTTTCTAAGCCTGTTTGTCAACACGCTGGCGTTTGGGCTCCAGATGGAGGGCCTCACCTGGCTGGGGAGCTGGAGTTGAGGAAACGGAGTGGGTGCTCCCGGGGTACCCCTCCCCTCTTCCTGAGGGGTGTCCTTCAGGCCCGCTCAGGCACCACCAGCCTGTGCACACTGCCTTCCTCAGCTCCTGAGCTCTGGAAAATGGCAGTTTTAGCTCCTTTTGAAGATAATGTCAGTGACAAATTACTTTTTCTTGGATATCATTGTGGGGTTGAGTGTTGCATTAGGGTTTTGGTGGGTTTTTTTCCCTCCTAGCTGCCATATAAGAAAGGTTTTCAACGTTAAAAACAATCTTTTGACATGGGAAATTTCTCGGTGGTAAATCATTCCCCGTGTGTCCTCCATTTGCGTCTTGGCTGTGTTCCCTCCAGTGCCCTGGTGTCTGGTGACAGAGGGCTGGGGCCCCTGGACAGGGCGGAGCAGCCTCCGGCCAGGCCACAGACAAATGCCCGGAGGCCGGGAACAGGCCTGCTGTGCCCTCCACGCTCCCAAAGAAAGTGCAAAAATGGCAGGTTTCCCCAGAGGCCCGGGTGCCCAGCGATGGCTCAAGGAGTTCCCCGCATCCCAGCTGTGGAGCCTCAGCTTAGAGAAGTCAGATTCCCACGTTCCTCTCGGGGATGGTCCCACATGGACCCTCAGCCCCCCAAGCCCAGCTGGAAGGAGGAAGGAGCGCATGTGCGGGTGAGGGGGCGTGTGAAGAAAAGGGCGAGCTTCCGGAGATGGGCACGGCTCCCCCAGCATCAGGTTACCAGACGCTTCTGTGCCTGAGCGAGCAGGGAAGGAAACTTAAGCCCCTGATGAAAAGGCCTCCTGTTTTCTTGCAGGAGCAGCCCCCAGAGGGCAATGGGGCAGTGGCCTAGTGGCCTGTGGTGACCCCAGAGGGGAGGAGTGGGAGGGGCAAGGGCCATCTGGGTCCTCAGAAAATTGTTCCCGTGGCCTCTGGCCCCTGCTCCACAGTCCAGCAGGCTGCAGACTGAAAAATCTCTTCTCAGCCTGGACGGTGGGTTGTTTCTGGGTGCAGACTACTCTTAGCCGTCTCTCTTTACCCCCAGGTAGGGCAGCTATCCAGCTGTTGCAAGTATTTCTAGGGACAGAGACTCTAAAACGACCCTACCTCTCATTGATTGGACAGTGAACAAAAGAATGCAGACTAGAGTCCTCTTTCTACCCCAGATCCTCCTCATTGAGCTTCCTGTGCTTTGCCTTCGTGATGACTTTCTCATCCGTGGAATGAGGTACCAAAAGACCCAAACTCAAGGTGGAAGGGAACCAGTTGCCCCTAAAAGGGGAGAAAATCTGCCTCCAGACTCTGCCCCCAGGCTCCCCCTTCTGGAGGCTCCTGGCACTGCAGCCCCTCAGAAGTTCGCTTTTTCCGGCCAAGGAGCATCTAAGACTGGTGCTCCCCGGAAGGGATCCTGCCTCAGTACCTGTAGGCCTCATCCAAAGTTACCTCAACTGCCAGAGTCACAGGAAAGGCTGAGCCTAGCACACCCCTGAAATACCCCTTTTTCCTTTATTCCCTCCGGGCCCAAGAGGGAGAGATTCCACGCCCAATTTAATATCTCAGAAGTCTTCATTCTGGAAGTTCTTTCTGATGTCTCAAGGAGTCTATATCCTCTTCCCTCCCCCACGAGCCCTCTCCACTCTGCTCTTTCCTTCCTTGGGTGTTTTCCACCTCCCAGACAAGACCCAGCCATGAAAATAGGCAATGGTTCCCCGCCTGTGGAGTTTGGCTTCCCCAGGGCTCCCTTCCGAGCCTCTCTGCAGAAGTAAAGCCTGGATCTCGGTGCCTAGTGTGTGTGAGATGGGGTGACCCTGGGTGCTTCTGCTGCAAAGACGTCCTGGCGGCCCATCTTCTGAAGTGAGGCCAGGGTGGGCGAGGTAGGGGTAGCGGTGGGGCAAAGAGGAATTACCTGCAGTCTCGACGTTTCAGCACAGGAAAAGGCATCCCCCGCCGTGCCTTCTCCACGGGAACCTCTCTTCACTTTCTTCTTTCCCGCTGGACCATCACCTCCCTCCCTGGGGGGAAGGCCTTGCCTCCTCTCATCTGTCTCCCCACCCCAGCACAGTTCTTTGCGTGTAGTTGACACCTGATAAACATTCGTTGAATGAATGTCTGGATTTCCAGTGCTTTCACCTGTGCACTTCAGGTCAAAGCACACCTGGTACTTCGGAGACTCAGGTCAGCCAGAGCTGATCTGTCCACCTCTTCCTGAAAAAGAACCAAGACACACACACACACACACACATACACACTCCACATAGGGTCCTGGAGACCCTCCCTTTGACTCCCTCAAACTCCCACAGAATTCAGGTATGTGAACATTTTGGAAGACCCTGGGGAGGGTGTGGTAGGAGGACATCAGGTGGGAAGAGGACGGAGCCCCAAGGTCCCCAGGGAGAGGAAGGAAGGAGAGGGAAGGTCTGACTGTCATACTCTCAAAGGTTGCCCGCTCATCAGCACCCTCCTGTATCAGGCAATTAGCCGTGGTTTCCAGCTCTAAATATTTCAGGGCATCTCCTGCAGCTAAACAGCTCTCTCAGCATTCTGTTTCCTTGGGTGGTACTGCCCGGCTGTCTCCACTTACGCACCACTTTGTGATTCAAGAAGAGACCTGGAGGCCAATGGGGGCAGCTCGCTTACGGGTGATGGGGTGGGGTGGGGGTTGGTACAGTAGAGCAGGCGGAACGGGGAGTCTGCAGAGCTTGGGTCCATCCCGGCTTCCCCGGCACTGCCCTCCCCTCCAAACACACACACTTCTCTCCTCTTGGCCTCTGTCTCCGCCTCTGTAAGAGGACCATTTGCTTCGGGTGGCTCTTCTGGCCCCACGTGTGGTTGAACTTAGGGTTGAACCAAGGCCAAGGAAAGTCTTCTAAGAGAATGTGCAGGCACAGTCTGTGCGGCTGTGGACCCTGTTCCCGGCCTCCTTCCCTTCCCGGAACACCTCCCGGTGGTGGCCCTAGGGTACTTGCTCCACCCTCCAGTCTGAGGAGGAACCAGCGCCCCACGTCCCTCTCCACCACTAGGGGGCGTCGTGAGCACACCTGGGGGGTTGGTGTGGTGCTGGCAGACCCCCGGGGACAGGGAGGGGGGATCTGGAACCGTGAGGGCTGAGGCTTCCGCCCCGAGGGTGCAGGTGGCAGGCCTGGGGAAGGGAAAGCACCCTTGACCGTGGGGTGCCCTCATGGCCGCCAACCCCCTTGAGCTGCCGCCAGCCAAGTCCCGCCCCCCCCAGGCCACAGCTGGTACTGAACAAAGCAGGGGTGCAGGTGCACAGGTTGTTTTACGTGTGATGTGAATAGTGTTTCTTGCAAGTCAGCGTAGCGCAGCAAGCCTCACCCCCCAGGCTTCTTCCCTTAACTCGCGTTCGTCCCCCGCGAAGGGCTTCCAGCCCTTGCTGTAACCAGCCAATCCTGGTGGCCCAGCCTGGGAGCATGTCCAGCCGCTGGTCCCTGGGGCTCCCTGCGCTCAGCTATTAACGGTGCGGCCCCGTTTCTCCCGCCACAGATCCTCCATGTGAATCCATCCCATGATGCAACATGCCTCCCCAGCCCCCGCTCTGACGATGATGGCCACGCAGAATGTCCCTCCCCCTCCCTACCAGGACAGCCCACAGGTGAGTGTGACTGACCGCCGGGAGGGGTGTGGTGGCCTTCCCCGGGGCGGAGGGCAGGGCAAGGCCTCCCTCAGCTCTTCCCCTGCCCGGCCTGGGGCACCTCTCTGAGAGAGCCCAGCAAAGCCAGACCCCTGAAGGGAGTCACGCACTTGGCAAAGCCCTGGGTTCAGATCCCACCTGAGGAGCTGTCACCGGCATGGAGGACCGTGGCACCCTAGGATGCTGCATCTAGTCATGGTCCTGTGCCACACACTCCCACCCCCGCTCACTGCTCAGAGCAGAGGTCAGACGGACACACTGAACCCCTCACTCGGGGAGACCCAGGCACAGGTAAATCAAGTCTGCCTCTGAGTGTTTGGGGAAACTCTTGATCAGAGGTTTCCTCTGCCAGATCGCCCTAGTCACTGGTATCTGCCTGCCTATTGGAGGAATCTCCCTTCTCTTCAGGACTCTGTCAGCTTCTATCCAGAAAAAGGCCAGGGCTGTTTCTCTACACTCTCCCATCCTTTCCTCGGGTTCCCAGTTTCCATCCCTCAGCTCAGACACGGCAGACCCCGCCCGGGTTCTTCCGAGACTCCCAGGCTGGCTGCACCTCCTGCAGGCCACCCTGTCTTCCCGTTCTCTCCTCTCCTCTGGAAGCCTGGCCCAGCTTCTGTGGGCTGCTCTCTGGAAGTCCTTGAGACCAGGCACTTCTGATCTTTGCTTCCGCGTGTGCGCCTTCCCTCCACGCTTGGTCCTTTGAGACTCAGAGTTCATCATGAGGCTGTGCGTTCACAGAAGCCTCCACCTTCGCACTTCCCTGTTTTCTCTATTATTAATTGAGTACCTATCGTGTGAAATGCACCCAGCTAGAATATTCCTTCATTCATTTCACAGATGTGCAGTGAGCCCCTACTGTGTGCCAGGCCATCATTCTCATTCGTTCTCCATCGCTGGTCTTTGCCCAGCTCTGCTATCCATCACTCATTAGGGTTTCAGACACAGCCCTTCTCCTGACCACAGGGAAGCTCTGTGCCATATGGAAGGGACACGAAGACGCAGACCCAGGGTGCATCACTTTAGGTCCTGTGGCCCTGACACCCGCAGCCTGGTGTGAGCATACAGTGCTGCCCTATCCATCCTGTTATCCGCCCATGAAATGACCACTTTATGGGGTGTCCAGTCAGACCCCCACTGACTCCTACCCCTGTATAAGTGCAGAAGCACTGACCTTTGAGCGCACGTCCTTTTGTCCCACCCCCGACCCCGCTCCCACGTTTCAACTCCGAGCTCCTTCCTGGGCTCTCCCCACCCTGACCTCAGCTTCAGCAGACCCTCTGTTCACGTCAGTAGCTCTCCACAAACGACTGTGGGCTGGACTTGGCATTTGTACAGTTCCTCTGTTTGAAAGCTTCCAGGTGTGCAGCTATGTCAGGGCCTTTCCCTCTGTAGTCAGAACCAAGTCGGCCGGGACCAGTGGAGACCTAGGAACGTAAGGGCCATAATGGGGAACAAGCACCATCCTTCCTCAATAGACCAGACCCATCTGCTGTCTGCTTAGGCAGTGCTGGGGAACCTGGAGTATTGACGAAGAGGCAGGAACATCAGCTCCAGTTCTTTTGTAGCTGGATGCTGCTCTCCGAGCTCCACAGTGGGACTGGGGTATGGCAACCGGGACACTGCCTGTGTTTAGCAGGTGGTAGGTGCCAAGGCCCACACTCCCATCCCCAAGGCTCAGGGACAGACCAGGATAGGGCCAAGAGGTCAGAGAGCACTGGATTGGCACAGCTGGCGGCGGCTGCCTCTCTGTCTCCGGCCCCACCCCCTGTTTTGCCTTCCTGGGCAGCTGGGAGAAGTTTGGGTTTGGTGGGCATTAGCAGGAGAGCTGCAGAGAGGGCCTGTGTTGTCCAAAAATGCTGATCCGGGTGCAATGAAGTAGAGAAACCTAATTTAACTCTCAGCATATACAGCTGAGGATTCATCCATCCCAGCTGCCGAGGGAGGGGGGGAGGTGGGATTGCAGCCCTAAGGTGCTCAGCCCCCCCGGAAGCCATCACTGAGGTGCTCTAGCCTTTTGCGGGAGGAAGGAAGGCTCCAGTCCCCCATCCAAGACCTCAGAGCAGAAGCCCAGCGCAGGGGCTGTCCCAAGGCTCTCTTCTCTGAGGAGCCACCAGAGCCTCACCATCGAAAATACTCATATATACAGCCAAGGAATAATTTGTTCTGGGGAAGCCACACATCTCCCTGTAACCCCAGCGGTCCAGGAATGAAGTCTCAGTGTCAATGGTAAAGTGACCAGGCCAAGGCCTGGGGTCTTTATGGCCTCGGCTAGGCCGCTAGCCTGTGGCTAGATTCCCATGGGCCTTCCCTGAGCCAAAGCGGTTCCCAAGGAAACTGACCAGGATGGGGGATCATGGGGAGAACTTAGGGCATGGACGGAATGGGCGGGGCGGAGGACATGGGTGAGGTCTGCAGGACAAAGTCTTCTGACTCACGGGGAAGGGCTGTTCTCTCCAGAGTGCTAGACTTGGAGGCCGGCTGGCTTTCGGGGCGCCCTTCTCCCCACTCTTCGGGGCTTGCAGGAGTGGCTGCCACATGGGAGTGTCTCTTCCATGCGAGTTTTCTGCTGGGAAACTTGTCCTTCCTCCTGCTTCCTTCCCTTTGTGCTGTCAGAGGCTGAGCCCCGCTTCTCAGGCGAAGCTCATCATCCCGGCGAATCAGCCGCTCTTTGACACTCAGTGTTCTCAGGAAAGCCGGGCCCAGTAGGAGTGTGGGCCAGGCACACAGGGGAATCACTTCCTAAACGGAGCTCTCTGGAGGGGATCCCCCGCTTCCTGCTCATTCCTTCAGGTCTAATCTCATTACTTTTGGACCCAGTATGACTTGCTTTCTCAAGGCCTGGACTGCTGAGCACATCTCTTTTTTTTTTTTTTTTTTTTTTTTTGGGT
>NW_006790311.1:707558-712314 GCF_000442215.2 Lipotes vexillifer
GCGGGCCTCTCACTGTTGTGGCCTCTCCCGTTGCGGAGCACAGGCTCCGGACACGCAGGCTCAACGGCCATGGCTCACGGGCCCAGCCGCTCGGCGGCATGTGGGATCCTCCCGGACCGGGGCACGAACCCGCGTCCCCTGATTCGGCAGGCGGACTCCCAACCACTGCGCCACCAGGGAAGCCCCTGAGCACATCTCTTTATCACCTCCTCAGAAACCCAGTTTCTGCCACAGGTAGAAATGGACAGTCTCTGCTACAGAGTCCCCAAAATGAAAAAGGAAGGGAGAAGCAGGGCCCTTCCTCTGAGACCCATGCAGTCGTTTTAATAATGTTCCCGTTGTGCTAAGGGCTAGCAATACCGAGCATAATCTATTCAAATGCACAGGAGAATCTCACTTTGGAAAATTAGGAATCTGCATTAAAAAAATTCCCAAGCCCCGGACCTTCTTTATAATAAATTAGAATTTTTTTTCAAAGCAAGTTCTTAACTTGGCAATTTCATTTTTGAAGTTTGGGGAATAAAGTTATTAAAAATGAGGGAAGATTTTTCTTCTTCCCATTTTAGTCCAGAAGCATTAATGGTTATGGCCCCGTGCTATTTGGGCACAAGCCAAGTGGTATGACAGCTAAGCAGCTTCTGGCCCCTCAGTTCTGTTCCAGTCCGTCCTGGGGACACTCCATTACTTGTTAGGATGTCGCTCTGTGTTTATTGTACACTAAAGGCAGATCGTAAGTTTAGAAAATACAAAAGCAACAACCCACTGGAACCCTTCCTGTGGCCTGCTTCCTCCTTCCGGTGGCTCCCTGTTAAATACTGTCAGAGTCACAGCGCCCTCTGCTGTCCACCTCCTGTACCTCAATTCCGGCATGATGCACCTGAGTCCTTGATCCAGACCCTCACTTTATGCCCCAAGAGGTAGAGCAAGTCATGGGGACTGTGGGAATTCTACGATGATAGTTTAATGAAAACATTGTCTCCAGGGAGACCTGGATATGAGCTAGGCATGTGGCCCGTCCATTCAGTGCCTACATCACTCTTCCGTTCCTTTGCATCTCTGCCTCAGCCTGGCCATCTGTCACCTGGATTTTCCCAATCCCTCCTCTCACCACCCCAGCACCTCCCCTGATCCTGATGGGATCCTCTGCTATTGTCCCCCTCTCCCAGCAAGTGCCACTCCAGTCTCCCTCCCAGAATTTTCGTGGTAACACCACCACCCTCTCACGTCGTCCATGCACTCTCTCCACCTCTGAAATGTCATTCAGGTTCTCCCATTTCCTGTAACACTCCATGGGCAACACCACCCACCAAGCAGAGTTCTCCCTCTGTAGCTCCACCAGCAATTTTAGGAAACTGTTAGGTTTACTGGAGAAGGCAGCAGCTTCCCTACCCTCACCTTAAACACCCCCCTCCACACAACACGCACAAACTCCTGCTATCAGTAACCTCCCCCCACTCTTCCGCAAACACAGACACATACCTGCTGTTCCACAAATACCTTTGCCCTTGGCTTATAGGCAAGACAAACATTTTATCTGGTCTATATGTGTATGTATTCAGTGCTTAGTGTTCCTCTGTCTGCGTGTCCCCAGCATGTTGGCCGCGTGAGCATTTGACTAGAAAGCAGAAATCCTAGTGGGATCCAGCCTGAGCCACTAGGCACAGCCCCCTATGAATGTGGGCACTCAGTTCACAGTTTGGATTAGGAACCAACTGCTACGCAAGTAGCTGGGTGCTTACATAGCATGACTTAACGATGGGTGATATTAAAAGGGTTCTGGCAATTCACCAAGGATGCAGCCTCGTTATTGACCAGAGGGAGGCAAGAAAGGCAAAACTCTCAGTCCAGGACCAGTATGGGAAGCTCATTTCAGAAGGAAGTCAAGCACTTGCTTGGGACCCTCCGTCCCCATGCATCCTCCTGCAACCCTCAGAGCCAGGAGAACGGTGTTCAGGACCGCAGGACGCTGTGCTTGGAGATACCCATCTTGTACCAGGAAGGCTAAGGCTGGGCCAGCCGTGTCGGGGGAGGTCAGACGCGTCTCTCTTGCCCTCTGAGTACCTTTTTTCCCTCCCTGTCCCGGCATCATTCCCCCTCTGCACGGAGCCAGGGGAGCAGACATCTGGGGAAGCTGGATGGGCTTTGATCAGTTATTAGGATCCCCATGCTGGTTTCATTAACTGGAGGGGGAGGGGGAGGGGAGGGGGGGGCTGGGTCCCCTGGCTGTGAATCCCGCCCCCCTTTCCAGGCCATGCAGCTGGGCCGGGCAGAAGCTGGTTCAGATGTTTTCACACTTTACATTCCTCTCATCCCTTTAAGGGCTGGAGCTCCCTGCCTCGCAGGGCCTCCTGTTCAGCTGCTGGTGAGACACATTGGCTCTGCAGCAATAGAGTTAATTCCACAACTTTGAGAGTCCCCCTAAGCCTTTTCTGTGGCTGTGATTGACGGCTCCCTCTGCCCCTGGGGCCAACACCCCAGGGACGCTATGGGTGACCTGCCTTCCCTCACTTTGACTCATCAAAACGGACTCTTCTCTTTTCTTTTTTATTTTCTGCTGGGCCTTTCTTCTCTCTGTGCACAGTGACCTCTCTCTCTGGCCTGCTTGGGCCACCCATGTCTTTAAACTGGACGTGTCCCTCAACTCCAGCTCACTCCAGACCTGGATTCTTCAGCGTGGCAAAGGCAAAAATAGCCTTTGGGTCTGACTGTGGGGCCTTATGCCTCATTTAGGAGACAGTGGGCTAGGAACAGGACTTTGCTAGAAGAAACACTCTCTCTCATGGCCTTGTTTAGGGTTTTTATTTGATGAACTTCCTACCTGAATTCTTATATTTATCCAAAAAACACATAGACATTTTGTCTATCCTCTTGCTTCCAAGCAGAATGAGTGCTTTAAACAGCTACAAAAATAGTTAATGGCCCGAGTAGACAAAGCTTAAAATAAATCAGGAACAGGTGATCCATCAGCAGCGGGCCTAAGGAGCTGGAACCCGCTTTGCCCCCCTTTCTGGTTGATCTCCTAGGAGCTCTGGTGCCTGCGTAGCCCGGCGGGAGGGGAATGGGTGAGCACGGCCCTCGTTGCGTGTTGTCTTTGGAGTCTGTGGTCTGGAGGAGGAAGCGTGGGCTGAGTCAACTCAGTGCGGTAGAAATTCAGGAATCCAGGCCTGTCCCACTGCACTGCTGATGAATTATACAAATTTGGACAAGTAATTACATCACTATTTCTTTCATTCACTCAGCCGTTTCATAAACAACAGGTGCTTTCTGTGGGTCTTACAGACCCTGTGCCACGTGCCGGGGACACAGAATTAATAGTTCCCGCCCTAATGGAGCTTATTTGGGGCCATTCTGCATCGGTAAAGTGGGAATAACTTCTGCCCTCCCTGCCTCACCGGGTTGTTGAGTGTGGGTGTGAAAAGTACAATGGCGTTTTCTAGCTTTCTTTCACCCATGACCCTGACATTGATTTTTTCACTCTATCTTCTGTACATCCCCACTAGCCAAGATTGGATTGAACTTTAATTACTCTCCTTTGTATTGGGAACACAATAGGCATATCAAGTATGTGTTTCTAGCTGTAAACACACTCCCTTACACACATACACAAACGTACTGGAACTCACTGGTGTGGGACTATTATACAAGCGAGGGGTCCTCCAGAGATGGTTGGGAAAGACCGTGCCCAGGAAAGTGCACGAAGCTGGGAGGTGAAAGTCCACAGCCTTTGTCCCTTTAGCCACGGGTCAGCAACCCGCAGAAGTGCAGGCAGGGTGGCAAACATTTTCAAGCCTCATTTTGTAAACCACTGCCTACAAACCCTTTTAAGTTAATTGATTGCTTAAGACCCCCATTTTACACCACGAAGTAACTTTCCTGTGGTTTGTTCTATCTGGTCAGTCCTGGGATGAGAATGCAGGCGACCCAGGCCTGCTGTTCCAGGAGGCTCTTTCAGCGAAATCGGGCTGCCCTTCTCTGCCTCCAGCCCTTCCTGTCCCTGGGCTGACTGGGTTGGGGGGTATTTGGAGGAGCCATGGTTGACTCCTCTCCATTCTGGATCCCTGAGCCTTTTAACACATCACTCTCTCATTTCCTCATCCAGTCAGTCATTCAGTCATTTAACAAACATGCTGGGACCCCAGTGGGAGCCAGGCATGATGACGGGAGCTGGGAATCCAGTCCACTCAGGGAGACAGACAAATGAGGGCCCGAAGTGTTACGGGGTTTAAGGTTTGACGCACAGGCAGATAAGGCGGGGGTCCAGACTGCCTGGGCAGGGGGTGTGGAGGATTGGAAGAGGCTTCCTGGGAGAGCTGATGCTCCCTCCAGCTGAGTCTTGACAGAGGGGTAGGTTTGCACGTGATGGGGGGTCGAGGGGTGGGCAGGGTGGGGAGGCATGGACAGGTTCTGCTGAGGCAGCCCCAGATGCAAAGGCATAAAGATGTAAAGTATCAGGCGGGTTCAGGCACCTACATGCAGGAGGGTCTGCTGGGGTGCAGGCAGGGGGTGGGGTGCTGTACCGGAGACAAGGCTGAGTCCGTGAGCAGGTCCCGGCCTGGGGCGCCTGTGGGCTGTGCCCTCCCCAAAAAACCGTCTGTTGTGCCCCCCACCTGTTCAGGCCAAACCTGATATTTACTAAATGGCTTCAAGCCCTGACTTCATCCCAGGTCCTTGGACTCTCTCCTGGTTGCGAGGAAACCAGATCTGGCCCTACTGGCTTGCCTGGCCCTGCAGGGAGCGTCAGCCACCCCCCCACCCC
>NW_006790311.1:712389-715867 GCF_000442215.2 Lipotes vexillifer
CCCCACCCCCCCCCCCCCCACCGTCAGGCCCAGCCCAGCCCAGCCCAGCCCTGTTGGAGCCTCAGGGGCCCCTAGTGGGCTGGGCCTGTGCAGCCCCCCATGTTCTCAGAACACAAGGCTTTCCTGGCCTGGTGGGCCGGCTCTGGGGATGGGCAACCTGCACCCTGCCAGGTCAGAAGAGGGAGTGTCCCCTTAGGAGGGGTGTCTGTGCTAAGTCATGCTGGCAAGGTGCAGACCTAGGTTGCCCAGGGTTTTGCAGAAAGGACCTGTGGGAGGTGCATGGATGTACGCGTGGTAAAGAGCAGGGCTGCTGCAGGGGGACAGGTGTACGCAGGGGGACATGGGAGGTGTAGGTGCCAGGGTGTCTGGGGCCGGGTGTGGACAGGCAGTGGGGTTTGGATTCAGAGGACAGGGCTAGCAAAAAGAAGCATTAAAAATGCTTAGAAACCAAGATTCACTGAGCCTCCAGGGTGCGCAATAATGTACCCTCACAAATGGTCACTGTAGGCCTGGCAAGAGGTATTATTAGCGCCATTTTTACCTGAGAGGGAAACTGAGGCTCAGAGGAACTGAGCCATTTGTCCAAGGTGACATCACTAGCGATGGGTAACGTCTCCTTCCATGATACCATGGCCCCTCTCCCTATGCCGGGACCCACGCCTCGCCCACTTCTCTGGGTGCTTATGGGAGAGAGGTCTCCTTCAGCAGGGTCAGGACTCCCAGGGCAGCACAGGTAGCGGAAGCAAAAGTGGCCAACTGGAGTGTGGGCCACAGGCTGCTGGCTGCAGGGATTATGTTAATGGTAACCACCGTGCATGGGCTGAGAACCTATGAAGGCCCGCTGCTTTGCATACATTATCTCATTTAATGCTGACTACCCTGCACCTTAGGTATGACTACTCCCAATGTGTAGATGAGGACCCTGGATCAGAAAGATTGACCAGCTCTGGGCTGGATGCCCACCACTCCCAATAAATATGTGGTCGGGGACTGTGACTTCTCTGTTGTGGCCTGAGGCATTCGGGGTCAAGAGGGTCAGTCTGCAGCTGAAAAGGTATCAATGGATGGGAAGGCCCACCAGTCATCCCTGCATCCGGTAGGTGCTGTGGACACTCTGTCTCAGACTCTGGGGCTGCAACTGGGGCTACAACAGATGTGGTCCCTGCCCTCCAGGATGCCACAATCTAGTGGGGGGAGAGGCAAGTGGGCAGACGTGGCTGAACGGTGTCCTCAGGGTCTGGAAGCCCAGAGCAGAGGGCCCTGACCTGTAGCTGATGCTCAGCCACATCCACTGAAGGAGACAGCCATCCTCACGACAATGGTGAGAGGTCGGGAGCGTCAGTGTCATTTCACAGATGAGCAAACTGAAACCCGGAAAGGCAAGGTTACATGTCCAAGGTCGGCTAGCAGCGAGTGGCAAAGGCGGGAATCCGTTCTATCTGATGCCAATGTCTCGTGCACACTCCCTCCCCGGGGTGCTAGAAAGACCCTGGCAGTGTCCCCCATCTGAGCCACCTGCTCCCACCTCCCAGGAGCAGAAGGGAGGAGCTCTCCGTGGCAGCTGGCGGGAGGTGGCCACTGCAGGTCTGTGCGCCCTGAAGCTTGAAGCCCTGCGCGGTCAGGGAGGTGAACATAGTAGCACTGAGCCACCATCAATTAACAAACCACCCTGCTCTTCCTACTTGGGTTCCACTGGAAGCACCGTTTCTGGCACGACCAGTGTTTGGGGAGTTGATCTGTGAGGTCTGTTGGGGGCTGGGGAGATGGGGGCCGGCGACAGGATGGGTGGGCTCAAGGGAGACCCAGAGCCTGATGCTGGGGAGTGACACTCCATTTGACGCTAGCGCCCTTCCTCTTCTGCCCCTTTCCACCCAGGGGAAAAGTCTTCCTATTCTCCTCTTCAAAGAAAAGTAATTAAATACGATCACTCCCGCAGTGTGATTTAGTCAGAAAGCCCTTGGTTCCTGTCTCAACCTTGGCAGAAATTGTCTGTGGTCTCCAGCAGTTTCTCTGCTGCAGTGGCTTCTGTTTTCTCATATGTAAAATGGGAGTGCCACCAACCCATTGCACGGGATCCCTGTTGGAAGTGAACCCCCAGGGAGAGAATTCATTAGCTTGTTGGAACACAATGTTACACTCTCCCCTACAACTGGGAAAGGGTGATCCTTAGCAGGAAGGAAAGTATCAGTGGGGCGTTCCAGTGTCAGCGAGGGCGACTAGGTAGGCAGGTGAGCACCTTGTAAACCACACCACACAGCATCCCCTGCTCATTTTCATGGCCAGACTAGACTGTCGGAGAGGCTGGATCTCTCAGCCCCTGCAGGGCATCAGGAACTTTCATCTCAAGGTGTCACAAACTGAGAATATGGACAGGGCCCTTTTGCTCCCAGCTTAATGCAGGGCTGGTTCCAGCTGGATGATAGAGAAGAGCCCAGTGGTTAGAGCATGTATGGGAGGCAGGAGGACGGCAAGGACCCTGTGTAGGTTCTGGACCCAGCACCGCAGCTCCCAGTGGGCAGGCCCTCCTGGGGAATGCTGCCATCCTTCCCCACCCGCTAGTCGTTATCCTATTCCCTTAATCAAGGCTTCCAGCCTGCCTGGGTAGGATGTCCAGTGCCGTCCTTGGAGGAAGGCTCCGGGTCTGGGACCAGCTGTGGGCACACCAAGTGGCCTCATAGAGTGTAGTTTCTTCATGTGCCAGATCGAGGAGAATAGGAGAAAGTTACTTGGAGAGAAACTCTGACGCTAGTGGTGTGCTGATAAATGCTTAACAACCAGCTCTGGTTGGGGGTTAGAAAGAGGACTTGATTTGCAGCCTTTGCCAGTTTCTGTGGCGTTGATTACTCCCACCATGGTCAGCTTCAGGCTACCGATATGATATCAACTGGCTTGCAAAATTCCTGAAAATTTATCAGTTGACTTTCATAGGCCAGAGCAAGGGATCTCCGCCTCCCTCTGTCCAGCCTCTCCCTCCGCTTCTATTCTTTAGGCCTAGAACCTTCCCCCAAAACCTTACCACCCGACACCCTCATCCCCCTGCTCCCGGGCCCTGGGACAGCTGCGGGCCTCTCCCTCTGAGCTCCAGTTCTTGAGAAATGGGTGTCTCTGGCTAGAAGAAGAAATCTATTTGAAGATAAACATTCTCCCAACCTGGAGGAAATGCAGAGTTTGCTGAACTGGCCCCCAGGAGCTAAATAAATTTGAATCATCGTCCTCCTCAGGCCAGCTCTGCTAACTTCTCCCCCGTCCCGACTCTCTGAGCCCCAATGACAGCCTCTCAGCTGGGGCCGCTTGGGATGCTGACAAGTGACCGCTTTTTTTTTTTTTTTTTACATCTTTATTGGAGTATAACTGCTTTACAATGGTGTGTTAGTTTCTGCATTATAACAAAGTGAATCATTTATACATATACATATGTTCCCACATCTCTTCCCTCTTGCGTCTCCCTCCCTCCCACCCTCCCTATCCCACCCCTCTA
>NW_006790311.1:715903-724772 GCF_000442215.2 Lipotes vexillifer
TGCTTCCCACTAGCTATCTATTTTACGTTTGGTAGTGTATATATGTCCATGCCACTCTCTCCCTTTGTCACAGCTTGCCCTTCCCCCTCCCCATATCCTCAAGTCCATTCTCTAGTAGGTCTGTGTCTTTATTCCTGTCTTACCCCTAGGTTCTTCATGACCTTTTTTTTTTTTTTTCTTAGATTCCATATATGTGTGTTAGCATACGGTATTTGTCTTTCTCTTTCTGACTTACTTCACTCTGTATGACAGACTTTACACTTTCCTCTGGGCCCCAGCTGGGCTTTTGCCCACACCTTCCCCCAAAGTCCTGCCTAGAAAGGGGAGGTGAGAGGAAAAGGAGCCCCTCCCCTCAGTCCTCCCACTCCTAGAAGCTCATCTGCATAGAAACCCCTTGTGGATTCCTTCAAGGACACGAGGAAATTCACCCTTAGTGGACTGAGCAGAGCAGAGCACACCAGCCTACCCTGTATTTTACCCTTAAACGAGCTGGGCACATAGCTGTGCATTGCTTTATGAAAGATGCACGTGCTGTAGTTGAAGGACTACAACCACCCCTCCATATGGGGAAAACTTTATAGAGTTTCCAAAGCACTTTTACATACCGTACGTCATCTAATCTGAGCCCCACGCCAACCCTGGGAGTGGGCAGTGGTCATGAAAGCGTCCATCGCCTCTGCGGGAGTCTCCGCTTGGCCCCTGCACGAGTGAAAAATCACCACTTCTGGGAGGCAGCCCATCCCAGCCTTGGAGAGCTCAGAGGCTTGGAAACTTACTATTTGGGTCGAGCCCAAATCTGCCTCTGCATTTTACAGATTTAATGCATCGGTTGTAGTTTGACACTTTAGGGCATACAGAACAGAACTGACACAATCTAATCCCTCATTCAGATATTCAAAGGGGGCTCTCACGTGCCTCCATCTCCCTCCCAACCCCCAAATCTTCCTTAACATTGCAGATTCCTGCAAATATTCCTCAGAATCCCTTGAGCAGTCTGGTCCACTTTCCTCTGAGTGTACTTTCCTGCACCTGTCTCAGCTTAGTAGGTGGGGCTGGAAGCTTTGTGTGAGCTGTGCCTCTGCTGATGGGTCCTCACAGAGCATCAGTTTGGGGTTTTTGTTTGTTTGTTTGACAGACACAGTACACTGTGGACATACTGAGCCTTCTGTCAACTAAACCGTGCTGCTAAATGATGTCTCTCCTCTTCCACACTTATATTATCGATTTTTTTTTTTTTTGCCGAAGTGTTGCAAGTGTTAAATTCCAACTTATTAGACAAGAATTAATCTTATTAGACTTAGCACGTTGCCAAAATCTGTAAAGATCGTTTGGATCCCGGTTTCATGTCACCCATAAGTTTGTTGAGCATTTCTTCAGACATCCTCTAAATCACTGATAAAAATATTGAAGAAGAGAGTTGAGGAGAAAGCATGTGGCATCTCCTAGAAGCCCTCCTCCCTCTGACATCTCTCCTGTAATTGTCATCCTTTGGGTGTAGCTTCCTAATCCACACAGTTGTCCACCAGACCACGTCGCTCCATGTTTTCCACGAGGATATCATGGGAGGTACCTTGCTGAGGTCATTTACACCATGTAAATGAAGATGTCTACCATTTTCCTGATCTGCCAGCTCAGTAATCAGGTTAAACCCAGAACTGGGCTCCATTATAGCAGGCATTCATCCTAGTCACCCCAGTGCCTAGTACATGGTGGCGACTTGAAAAGTATTGGGAAAAATAATCAGTTGCATTGGTGAATGAAAGAAACTAGCCCAGATCAATGTGAAGGTTAAAAGTATACTTAGTTTGTCTGATTCCACCTTATTTCTGTATTTTGAAAATTAGAACAGCATTTGTTTCTACTTTCTTCCTTATAGCACCTCTTTAATACTCATGAATCCTAAAAGGACACCAGTTTGCTTACTGATGAAAAGGAGGAACTTAAGAAAGTTGAGGGATTTGCTCAAAGTCAAAAAGCTATTAACAGGAGACAGTAAGAGTCAAGCATGGTACGTTGCTGGCCTCAAGGTACCATGATGCTCTGTCTAGCACTGAGTTTGGGAAAGTTCCCCCAGCTCAGCTAACAGTGACAAGGATATTTCTTCCTAACAAAAAATGATGGGGATACAGTATATTTCTTTTACAGTCTCAATTTTATTTACCATCCATCACTCGTTAATTCATTCATTTAACAAATATTTGTTGAGCATTGACTAGTGCCACGCTATTCTAGGCCCTAGGAACACAACTGTTAACCAGCCCTCTTTGAGCTTACATTTGAGTTGGAGGTGGGAGAGAGAATAACTTAGCAAGTAGATATATAGTATCTGGTCATGATAAGGGCTATTAAATATATAGTCATAATAAGGGCTGTGAAATAAGGCAGAGTAAGGGGATAGCAGGGGCAGAGGGACTCTATTTTACTGTGACGATGTGGCACGTGAACAGAGATCTAATGAAGAAAATGAGACAGCAAGTGTTTTGTGCTTGTATTCGTGGTACAGTGGTACAGTACAGTGCTCTTTCTTCCAGAAAGCAGGGACCTAGATCACATGATAAACTTTCCAGTTGTAAAATATACGATTCTTTCAAGGTGTGTTCACTTGTTTATTCCCTCATTCATTTTCTAAGCAAACACTAAGCATCCAGTCTGTGTCAGTTGGGTGCCGGGGATGAAGGTGTGAACAAGGTATTAGCTCGGGAGGCAGACAGGGGTGTCAAGTCCAAGAACACAGTGGGTGACAGCTGTCAGGCTCTGTGGGCCGGTTGGAGGAAAGCAATAGTTGAGGCATGTCACCACACGTGACATTTCAGGGATCCATTTAAGGAAAATAAAATGTAAAAGCATTAAGTTCTATTATGATGGTTACCCAAAATTTAAAGGCCATTTAACCATTTCTTTAAATGAAATCTTATACGGAAAGTCCAATATACAATATATTTTTAAAAGGTGCTCTGATTGGCACAAACTTGGGGCCCCAGGGGCACCTTCAAAAACATGTAACATAGGAGGAGCTCTACTAGGCTAAATATTTGTCATGTCTAAGAACAGAAAGCTGTTCATCGTCCACTACAACCTGCTTATCTTCAAGTGCCCAGGTAAACCAAATTTGCAGAACACTCAATTGTCAGTCAGAACCATTAAAAGTTACCTCTGGCTTGTGTTAAATGGGATAAACCTCTGCCCAGTTGAGAACTGACTCAGCTATTTTTTTCCTGCTCTCCAAAATCATCAAATCAAACCTAGCACTGCCCAGTACAGCCCAAGTGACTCATAAGCACAATTTAAAGGGTTCATCATTCTGTTTTTTTCTGCTTCTGGCCAGAGGCCACCACCTTAATTTGCATTAAGAACCATCACTTATTTTATTTTTTTGCATCTTTATTGGAGTATAATTGCTTTACAGTGTTGTGTTTGTTTCTGCTGTACAACAAAGTGAACCAGCTGAATGTACACATATATCCCCATAACCCCTCCCTCTTGAGCCTCCCTCCCACCCTCCCCATCTAGGTCCCTAGCCCCTCTAGGTCGCTTTTAAAGAGAACTCACTTCCACACCACCTGATTTTGGATGGTCCTAAATCGTTCCCCAGAATTTTCTCATTTGAGGAAACACCAGCTTTCTTCCCACTGCAGCATATGTACAAATGGACGCTCGTTATACCCTCACATTTCTCTCGTACACGTTCTCTTATCCACACACACACCCCCCATAGGACGAGGTGGATCTCACAGTTCCAGCCGGGGAACCAGTGGTCCTGGCCCTACTAACCCACGCCTCCTCTCTGTCTCTGCAGATGACGGCGACCGCTCAGGCCCCCTCTAAGGCCCAGGCTGTCCACATCGCCGCACCCTCGGCTGCTGCCAGTACACCTGTGCCCAGTGCCCCCATCGACCCCCAGGCCCAGCTGGAGGCTGACAAGCGAGCTGTGTACAGGTAGGAGACACTTCAGCAGGGCCATGCGCAGGAGCCCCCTAGTGGCCTTAGGCCCAGCTCAGCCATGAGAGATGTGAGTGCAGGCCAGCAGGTGGGCTCATGGAAGCCAGTAGCCAGGGCCAGGGCCCTTCTCTCTGAAGTCACTCCAGAGAGCCCTCAGCTGGCCATGCAGGAATTGTCCAGGGAGGGAGATGAGGCCTGGGCTGTGTCTTCCAGGAGGGCCTCTTCCTCAGCCCAGCTGGGGAGATGAGCCCTGACGAGCATCAGAGCCCTCCACTCAGCAAACGGGCAGCTGCCTCAGGACTGTCCTGGCCCAAGTGCCCCGTCGTCGCCTTCATTCCAGCACTCGCCATCCAGGACTCGGTTGTGAGCAAAGCTTTAGTACGCCTGGAAACCACCGGGAGCTCTCGTCAGAACACACGTATCTGGACTCCGTGCTCAGAAATGCTGAATCAGTAGGTCAAGCTGTAGGAGGAGGGTATGAATGTTTAACAAGCATTCCAGGCGACTCTAATGCAGCTGGTGCTTGGACCACACTGTGATTCATGGTAGTCTTTGGTTTATAGCAATAGAGGTTGTACACGACTGTGTAGGTTCTGGCACCCTCCCCGAGACGGGCAGTTTGCTGAGAGCAGGCGGCTTGTCTTGTTTTACTCTGCATCAGCCCCTTGTACCCAGGGCTGGGCCCTGAATGTAGCAGAGGGTGGGAAGGGCTCAGGGAAATTCCAGTCTGTCTTGTGTACGTTGTTGGGGTGAAGATGCCGTCCTCTGAGGGCAGACCTGAGCGAGGTCCCAGCAAGGATTTCAGTCATCCTTTATCCATGGGGAGCCCACATCACTAAGAAAAGATGCCCAAGTCAGCACTCAGTATTGAGGTTGGACCCTTGCTCACATTCGCTCGTGTGAGCACATACATTCGCGTGCATTAGCAGTGGGGCCGACCCCTGGATGAGCGTGCGCTGCAGCGGGCGCTAACTCCAGTCACACGTGGACTGGCCCACCCAGCCCCGCCCGTGACAGTGGCTTTATGGCAATGGTGGTAATTATTGCCGTTATGATCATTATCGCTGGCATTATTTTTATTTACTCAGATGAGCTGAATGCCTCTAATGCCAACAGTTGGGAGTCCAAAGCAGCAGGCCCTGATCCCTAGATCCTGACACAAGGTCCTTCCCAGGCCTGGATAACACAGCTCCCGGGCCCCAGCCTGCCCGGCACCCAGGCCAGGCCCGGCTCCTGCGGGTAGAGACCTCTGCCTTGGGCCCCAAAGAATGCCAGGATCTGGTCACAGGACCTGTCAGAGACCCTGAGGAGGACCCCAGCTCCCCTGCCCCCAGCATGGGACCTACACTCCTGTCCTCCCTTCACACTTGCCTTGAACCCTTGCTATTACTACGTGGAGGCGTTGTGCTGGGCTCCAGGGGAAAGAGGTAAATCATAAAGGTTGTGCATGGGCTCTTCCCTGCCTGTCCAGGAACGGAGACATAATGCAAACAAGAAACCAACACAGAGTGGTCAGAGCTTTGACAGAGAAGAGGCTTCACGGGGGAAGCGGTAGAGTCTTATCTTCAGGGCTGAGTAAGAGGAGGAGCAGGAGGAGAAATGGGGGGCCAGGAGCTTCTGGCAGAGGAGAGCCTGGTGTGTTCCCAGGACGGCCAGTGGCCAGAGCAGCTGGGCATGGGAAGATGAGGCTGCACAGGGCCTGTAGCCTCACCTTGTGCCTGGTGGCGGAACAGAAGCAGCGAGCGAGAGTGTCCTGGCCTCTGAAAACTGCCCTGTGGTCTGATGACTTTGGGTACAGTCATCACACCCCCTTTAAATCCCTGCTGCTCCAAGCGCGGTCCGTGGTCCAGAAGCATCGCGTCACCTGGGAGCTCATTGGAGACGCAGAATCTCAGGCCCCATTCGACCTGAGGATTCCTGATCTGCACTTTGACAAGATCCCAGGTGATTCATATTCGCACTGGAGACGGATCCCTGACACCTTCTCGGACCCCCAGGGGCAGGGACCTGTAGTGAGTACAGATCTTAGTCTAGAAAGACCCCAAATTAGTGGCCTAACATAAAGTTTCTGGAAACCTAGGCTTGAGCCCTACCTCCTCCTTGTACTCGTCTCTCTGAGCGTTGGTTTCAGGACAGAGCCTAATCAGCGGTTCGGCAAGAATTACGAGACAGCCCATGTCAGCACCTGGCTCCACGTCTGGCACAAAGCAGACGGTTCCCTTGTTCCTGCCAATGGGCTTCACGTGCTCCATAGCCCTTCCCAAGATCCCAGGCTCAGACCCCACCCAGGCCCAGCCAGGAGGTGGGCCGCGTCCCCAAGGGAGCTGTCCAACATGATGTCACCTGAAGTCCAAAGGCCCAGATCTTCCCTCAACCAACATGCCTCACCTCCACACCTGAGATTCACCCTCTCCCACGGGGCTGTCACCTCACAGCCCATGGCATTTGAGCAAATTATCTCTGCAGCTGTCTGACCATGAAGAAGAAATCCCAGGCTGGATACCACCAACAGTCCAGCCAAACAAGGCTGCCCAGCATCTCAGGACGTCGGGGCAGAGGGACATCAGCACCCTTGCCCAGTTCTTTCTTCTGCAGCCCCGCTTGCCCCAGGGCCCCCAGGGTGTCTCCCATGACCACCCCTCTCCCATTAGTGCCAGCCGCCCTCTCCACCGCCCTTGCGGGCTGAGGGGAGGCACTCCACCTCCCATAGGGTCGGGTAATTCTAATTAGATCTGCCCGCCTGGGGCGGCCTGGCTGCTCAAAGCACATCAGGGAGTCGGCATTTCATGTCCATAAATGTAAGCATCCCCTCTCCACGGAGATTAGTGCCCCGCGCTGACTTTGGGGTATCCTGCGCGCTGACTTTGGGGTGTCCCCGCGCGCTGACTTTGGGAGTGTCCCCGCCAGGCCCGCAGGGCGGCATCGGGCAGTGCGACAAGAGGGAGGGAGCCTCCCGGTGCCCTGAGGTTTTATTTGTGTAGGAGGATGTGTTGATGAAATGTATTGGTTCCTTCTGATGTGGAAACTCTGCGTGTGGGGTGGGGGGAGGGGGGAAGGGAGGCAGAGTCTGTCTTTAATTGGATCATACCAGAGCATCATCTGGGCTAATCAGCAAGGCAGCCGGGAGCTCCCGCTCAGATTAATGATTGCAGTCTAATCCGAGCAGACCCCATGATTGAATGCACATCGCGGGTAATTGTGTTTGTGGCCCAGGAGCAATGCTGAGAGGGGTCTGCCGAGGGGAAGCCCCATGGAGCGGGGACCGCAGGCTTGGACCCAGCTCAGATCTCTCCTTCCCCAGGTGCACCTCACCCCTGGGGTTTTCCCCCCAAGAAGTTAAAATTTAGCTTGGACCACACCTCCCCACCTCTCCACCGGTGGGCTGTGGGCTGGATGGTGTTAGGTGGCGGGGAGCTTGGAGGTTAGGTTGCCAGCAGCACAGAGACGGGGCCAAGAGGGTGAGGTCGATCCAGCTTTCACTCTCCCTCCTCCCCTCCAGTCTCTGCCGTTCCCCTTTGAAGTGAGTGGGTTCCCATGGAAACCGTGATGTCCTGGGGAGCAGAACAGTGGCAGGAGCTGGGCCTGGCCAGGTGCAGTGGGGGAGGAGGGGGCTCTGCTGAGACGGCTCTGCGCATGCTGGGTTCCGCCCCTGAGGCTGAAATACTGTCTGGGGACCCAGGAAATGGCCCGCTGGGCGCTGCAGAAGTTACCTGTTAGTGACGGGAAGTGCTGGCCTGGAGGCAGGAACAGCGAGAGAAGGGTGGGGACAGCTGTGCTTTGCTTCTCCAGGAAAAATGCCAGAGAATTGAGCTGCGAATCAGGCGCGGAGGGTGAGGTGACTGCAGGACCCTGTGTCTCTCCTTTGTGGCGTTAACTCACAATTGAACGGATTGTGTTAATATTAGGTCTGTTTCCACCACTAGATCGTTACCTCCATGAAGTCAGGGTCTACGCGTTTTCATTGATTTATCCCCAGCGCCTTACACAATACCTTAGACCCAGCAGCTTAGACGAGCATGTACTGAATCAGGGCCTGTTGAGCAGATTCCTTAAATAGGACCCGTCCATATCCCATGGTTCCAGGCTGGTGTGCTGGCTAACTGGCTCTGGGGGGGGAGCGGGGAGGGGAGAGCCCTCACGTAGCACCTGTCGATTTCCGTGGTGTAACTGCATCCACCATGGCCCGTTTCAAGCTACCAGTGTGCTGCTGAACAGAGGTGGGAAGAGATGCACACAGTTGGCTCTCTCCAGCCTCAAGCACAAACCCCTGCAGGTAGCCGAGTTACAGGTGCCCAGTTTTACCAGCACCTTTATAGCCGACTTTGTGGAATGCTTTAACTCATAGCATTAGCCACAATCCTACACTCCTTGGCCCTCACTGACCTGTCTGGCCCACTCCCCGGTTCTAAATTTGAAATGTTCCCACTTAACAAATTAATGCTTAGAGCCTGGCCCACAATAAGCGCTATGTAAGTGTTTGCAATCGTGATTTCTCACCCGAACCCCAAGGCAGTGAATTTTCTCCTTCCTAGATTCTACCCAGCGCCGTCCAACTCTTAACATCTGCTTGAGCAAAGCCCTGATGCCTCCACGTTCTCCAGGTAGATTCCAAGGCTTTCCTGTTTCATCCGTTAATGAGTTCCTTCCCAGCAGCTCCAGGAAACCCGCATCAAACCAGGCTTTAGTTTCTCAGCTGTCAGAGTCCCGGCCTTTCCGTGTAGTGTTTGTAGTTCTTCCTGTCAGTCTCATCTCTCCGTACACCGCACTCAGAGCTTCTGCCCATGTGGGACCCAGCCCTAGACCGTTCAAGCTGAAGTATGCTTCTAGTTCAGCGAAAGCAAGCACACGTTGCTAATGCCTTGTTTGTAATACATTTGCCCCTGTTGCATTCAGACTGGGTCCCTCTAGAATCCATACTTGTTTAGGGAAA
>NW_006790311.1:725050-731300 GCF_000442215.2 Lipotes vexillifer
AGGGAAAGATCAGAACGGGGCAGTGGGCAATGTTCAGATCGCTCCCTTGAGACTATCCCTCTAAAGGTCACTGAAGTTCGGGCTCGGTCCTAATGGTCCAATAGCTAGAGGGACAAAGGTCATAGAGCAGCCGTACTGAGCTGTGGGACAAGGTCTAAAAATAGATGTGATAACCAGCTTGGCCGCCTTGGGAAAGTTAGTCCCTCTGAATCTGTTTTCTCAATTGTAAAAAAGGAAATAGTCATAGCTAGACTAAAATGAGATGATCTAACACACAGATCAGTGTTTGCTGCCTGGGGTGGGATGGGATGGGGGTGTTTTAAACAAAGGGGCCAGCATGGTCCCCGTGGCCTTTTCAGCATGTGAGGCATCTGGGAGGTGCATTCCGGGAGGTGAAATTCAGGCTGCAGAATAGGGCCTGTGGACCTCGATCGCCTGGGTTTCCATTCTGGCTCCACCACTGGGCAGTAAACCCTTCTGGGCCTCTGCTTCCTCATCTGTAAAATAGGACTGAAAATAGTGCCATCTCTTCATTAGCTTGGTCGTGAGGATTAAATGAGATAATACCATGAAGTGCTGGATAAAGAATCTGGCATGTGGAGAGTACTCTGCAGCCGTTAGCTGCTATGAGGTGTTTGGGAGAATGGAAACAGGGGTTGGTCGGGCTAGAAGGTAAACGCTGAGGGGCGATCCAGCAAGAGGCAAGACAGGAAAGGGCTCCCAGCTGAGTGGTCCTGCGCTGCGGTTCAATTAAACATTTACTGAGCTCTTCTATGCGTAAACATCTTGTCAGGTTCCAAGAGGGGTTCTGAATGAAAAAGAATCAGTCCAGGGAGTGGCAAGAAGGTAGGCATAGGAAGTAACTATAATATAAAATTGGCACATCTTAGGGGCTCAAAAAACTATATGTGCAATTGACTGCAAGGCCTCTGGCCCACAGCGTAGTGCAGGAGAGTAGCACTGCTTTTCCCAAGGGAGGTGAAGCCCAAGGGAAATGATAGCCAAGCGGCCTCTCCTGGGGCCGGGCTGCTGAATGGGGAGGCGGGAGCCCCCTGGGCTTGGGGCTGGGCAGAGGGGCTGGCTGCTGTGTGACTGTCCTCTTTAGCAGCTGCCTGGCCAGGACCCTGGGAACTGGCACTTCCTAATGAATTGTCTTTGAGGGAACTCTTCCACCTTGTGACCAAGGGGTGTTCTGTCTCCAGGGAGCTGACCCTGGGGCTTAACCCTGTGCCTTCCCTGGCATAGAGCTTGGTCATTTCTGGGACGTGCTGGGTGAGGTGGCCTGAGAAGGGCATGGGAGAAGTTTAGCCATTCCAAGCAGAAGAGTCAGGACCAGATGCTTCTGGACTAGGTGCTGGGAGCAGATGTTCCAGGCTGCATTCTGAGCTGGGTTTTATGGGCTGGGGCTCCAGCAGACACTCCTTGAGTTTGGAAGCAGTTGGATTCACTGACATCTGAGAAAACATAACTGTAATTGTTGACTACAGTCAGGGGAGCGGTCCTGCTGGAGCCGTAATCTGAAAGTCAAACCGTGCTCAATTCTCCCCCGGCACCAGGCAAAGCCTGTTCCCTGCCCTTCCTGAGGGCATCTCGAAGGCCCCCGCCACGGACCCAGCCTCTGCACATGCCGCTGGCAGGCCCAGAGGCTGCGGCTGCCTGGCCCAGAGAGCAGGTGTGTTCAGAGGCAGCGGGTCCTGATGCCTCCACAGCTCACCACCTGGCTGAGGCAGAGCTGAGAAGTCCAGGTACCCCGCCAAGACAAGGCACATGGATAAGAGATCCAGGAGCCTGGAATCCCAATGACTTTTATCCTCACAAGGTTATGTTAGGATTAAAGGAGATAACCAATGCTAACAGCTGACAGTGCTTGGCACAGACAAGGCTTACAGTGAATGGTGGCCACAGTTGTGAGGAGTTACTGCGACAAGTACTAGACTGGATGGGTCCCCCTTACTAGAGGGAAGACACCAGCCATTGGGCCTCCCGCTGGTGCGAATGGTGGGGGGTGTCAGGTGGGAGGGGCGGGGAGCCAGCAAGCTGGGCCTTTGAGGGCTCACATGGCCCATGACTTCTCACCAGGGCTGGACTAAGCCAATCTAGCCCTTCGAAGCCCCACTCTCTGATTTTCCCAAGCACTGGGGCATTCTGTGGTCAGGTGGAAAGAACAGAAGACTAAGACTTCAGCCTAAGTTCTGATTCTACCACTGAGCAACTCATGTAACCTCTTTAGATAAGCTTTCCCACAGGGTAGGCATAAGATGAGAAAATGAAAGGTCTATAAAAACGTCAAAGCCTTCTCCAACACACGGAAGTATTATTATGAGAGAAAGTTCTTTTGGAAACCTCTTTGGTGAGATAGAGACTGTTTTGTGCTGCACGGGTCCTGATGCTCAAAGGGTAAACGTGGCAGCTCAGTTCTGTGACCCCAGGACACATAGGACTCAAGGCCAGTAGAGAAAAAAAGAGGGAGGAGGATGAAGGGATTCTAATAATGGTTCAAAAACAGTACCTGGGAAAGGGGGAAGAACACAAAATTTGGAGTTTGGATACCCAGATTTAAACCTCAACTCAGTCACTTATTAGCCTGATGTAATTATTTAACCACATGGCCCCTCAGTTTGCTAATCAGTAAAATGGGAATAATAAAAATATTGGGTGTTTCAATGCAATAAGCACATGAAATGTAAGTTACAAAGTACCACCAAATGTGTGTGGGTGTGTCACTGTCATTTTGCCATGACAAAATGGATGGAGCTCCCCTTCCCACACCAAACCTTCCCCCAGTGCTTTCTTGTTGGGGACTGGCTGGCTCTCTGGTGACTTGGATAGAGACTGCCTCTCACTAACTGCCTAACTGCAGGAAAGATACCTCTATTTTCTCTTCCTGAGTTACCTCCCCTTAAAATGAAGAGGCTGATCATGAAAAAGACAGGAGATAAGTGATAGTAAAGATGTAGAGAAGAGGGAACTCTTGTGCACTGCTGTTGGGATTGTATATTGGTGCAGCCACTCTAGAATACAGTATGGAGGATCCTTAAAAAGTTAAAAATTGAACTATCCTATGATCCAGCAGTCCCACTTTGGGGATCCAAAGGAAATGAAAACACTAACTCGAAAAGACATCTGCACCCCCATGTTCATAGCAGAATTATTTATAATAGCCAAGGCACAGAAACAACCTAAATGTCCACTGATGGATGAATGGATAAAGAAGTTATGGCATATACATACAGTGGGATATTATTCAGACATAAAAAAAAAACACACAAGGAAATCCTGCCATTTATGACAACATGGAGGGACCTTGAAAGCATTATGCTAAGTAAAATACATCATAGAGGAAGACAAATTCTGTAGGATCTCACTTATATGTGGGATCCAAAAAAAACTTAGAGCAAAAGAGATTGGATTTGTGGTTATCAGAGGTGAAGGGTAGAAGGAGGGGGTAACGGAGGAGGGTGGTCAAAAGGTCCAAACTTCCAGTTATAAAAGAAATAAGTACTAGGGATGTAATGTACAACATGACGACCGTAGCTAACACTGCTCTATCATATATGGGTAAGTTAAGAGAGTAAACACTAAGAGTTCTCATCACAAGGAGAAAATTTTTCTTTTCCTTTTTCTCTTTTATCTGAGAAGAGGCATGTTAGCTGAACCTATCGTGGTAATCATTTCATAGTATATGTAAATCAAACCATCATGCTACATGCCTTAAACTTATACAGTGATGCATGTCCATTATTTCTTAGTTAAAACTGGGGAGACAATGAAGGGGGCTGGAGATGAGATCCTACCAGGTCTCAAGTTTTAGGTTCTTTGTATTCTCGCCCTTTTAGACCAGCCTTAACAACCGGTTTGTTGAGATTTCACATTTATTACTTTTTTTTTTAATGTGCCAGGAGACAAGGGTGTGAGTGTGTGTGTGTGTGTGTATGTGAAGGGATGGGGACAAAGCAGACTGTGGCCTCCCCTGAGCCCCACACTCACCAGGGATGGACCTGTCCACCCACCTGGGGGAGTAGAGCTGGTTGGAGCCCAGGAACCCAGCAGATGCGACTCTAATTTAGCAACAAGAGGAAGTCCTCTCCAAGGCAACCCAGGCGAACATACCGCCCACTGGGCGGGACTAAAAATACACCCGCATGGTTTCAACGTCACACCTGAAGTAAAAATACATCCAACCAGGAGCTGCTGGCTTGGTCTCCCCCACCCGACTCTGCTCTCTCCATCTGGTGCCTTTGAGGGGAGGAAAGGAGGGCTGGCCGAGCGCTTCCTTCACACTTACTCGTCTGCCCCTGAGACCCTGCCAGCCCTCACCCCACACACCCAGCAGAGCCCAGAGGAGACGGGGCCTTTGTAGTAACTGTGGCTAGAAGCTGCCAGATGGCTGTAGCTGACCTGGGTACCACAGGGGAGTGGATTCCGGGCCCGAAAGAACTTTAGGCTTGTGTCTCAGAATCTCCACTTGCTGTCTGTGCTCGCTTCGTTCATTCATTTGTCCCCGTTCATGGAGCCTCCAAATATTTATTGATCCTCTGCTCTGTGCCAGGCACTGTGCTGGGAATTCAGAAGTAAGGCGAGTTCGTGGACCAGAGAAGCTCCCCATGTAGTGAGGAAGACAGATATGTGCACAAACAACTGTAGTCAACAGAATTTAATAATTGTCCTATGGGAAATAAAAATAAATTCTTACTGGCAGTGTTTTTGGGTTTCAAAAATGGGGTTCCGAGTTCCAGTAAGTTGTACTTTGCCTCTCCCCCTCCTCTTTCTGTGCCTCTATTTGAATTGGCATGTGGGCTTGTTTCCCTGCCAAATGAGTCAGTAGAGATGGGATTATACATTTATTGGAGTGGATAGTGTCGATGTTGACCTGAATAAAAAAAGGTGCCCCCATGCCATTCCAGGGAAATGGAACAAGCATTAATTGACAACTTACTAAGTGCCAGACACTCCACGTGTTTCTTCATGTAATTCTTAACAATAACCTCTGTGGTAGGTGGCGTTATCCCTATTTTATAAAAGAGGAAACTGAGGCTCAGAGAAATTCAGTCACTTGCCCCAGAGTCACACAATTAATTATCTGTCTCCAAAGTCTATCCTTGGGGGGTGGTGAAGGTGCAAGGAGCCCGGGGCCACCTGCTGTCTGTTCAACTACCATGTTCTCCACTGAGTCTATCGAGGAGAAACACTGACAAGAAAGCTGAGACCATAACTGTGAAGCACGGTGGTGTGCTCTGATGATGCTGACTCTATTTTATCAGCATCCAGGAGAGATTTCACTGTAGTTCTCAGAATGACTACTTGCAATGGGCCTTCTGGCCATGAAAAGATACCCAGGAAAGGGGCAGGAGTCGTCCTGAAAGGTGCCTTCAGGGTGTTGTCTCTGATTCTGTGATCTCAGTGACCTGACCTGGGGCGCTAGAAATAAAGGGTTACAATGCCATCCCCCGGGTAGGGTTTCCAGGGTGGTGGGCCTTTGACAACTTGAGACCTCCGCTGTGTGTGTCCGTGGAGACCAGGTTGGGTCGCTCCTTGCCCCTCTTCACCCCCACCTCACTGGCCAGTGGCTAATGTCCTCTGCACAGGTCTGACCCTGACCAGGCTCTGGTCCCACTGCCTCATCACCAAAAACCTCCATCCAGAAATTTTCCTTTCCTACTATACATTCCCTCCTCTGGACCGTCCACTCTCATCCCAGCTAGGAAGGGCCAAAGGCCCTGACACCCCACCCTGTCCCCATCGGAGGAAGCAGCCAAGCCTCAGGGGGTGGTGAGCGCTGACAGTGGGCTGTGAAGGGAGGTACAGG
Organism: Lipotes vexillifer; assembly: GCF_000442215.2. Classification (NCBI taxonomy): domain Eukaryota; kingdom Metazoa; phylum Chordata; class Mammalia; order Artiodactyla; family Lipotidae; genus Lipotes; species Lipotes vexillifer. The sequence goes on from NW_006790311.1 coordinate 730,857, forward strand.
ACAGGCCTGGGGGCTCCAAGGTCAGTCACAGGGAGAGGCGGTGGACAGCCAGGCAGGCTGCCACACACTTGGCTGGACCCATAATTGAGGTCTGCAGTTCTGGCCAAGGTCACAAAGGGAGGGATGGCTGAGAGGCTCAGAAGTGACAGAGTGGCATGACTTTGAATCACAAGGTTTATCACCCAGAAAGGGAGCTCAACACTAATGTCCCCCCATGTGTGTGACTGTCATCGCCACCCCCCAACCCCAGTCTGTGGGGCTCTGTTTCTCTCTTCATATCTGTTCCCTGTTTCTTGTGTTCTTTGCGTTATAGCCTCTCTGAAGCGCTATTTAAAAAAAAATTTTTTTTAATTGAAGTGTAGTTGATTTACAATGTTGTGTTAGTTTCAGGTATACAGCAAAGTGATTCAGTTTTATTTATATATATATATATATATATATAAG
>NW_006790311.1:731538-742172 GCF_000442215.2 Lipotes vexillifer
CAGGCGGACTCTCAAGCACTGCGCCACCAGGGAAGCCCTATATATAAGTTTTATATATTCTTTTTCAGATTCTTTTCCTTATAGGTTATTACAAAATATTGAGTATAGTTCCCTATGCTGTACTGTAGGTCCTTGTTTGTTATCGTTGAAGCTCTGTCTTTTGGCATCCTTTCTTTTTCCTATCTCTGCTTCTCTGTTTATGGCCCTATGAGCAGAAAGAAATGTTAAAAAAAAACGTTTTTCTTAACCCAGGTTGTCCAAGGAGGAACGAAGGGAAGCAGAACAAAGTCCACTTGTCTTCTTTTGAGTCCTTTCAGCAAAAGGACTTATAGGGGAACTTGCAGTTAGATACGAGTATAAAAATTACCAAGGAAGTTATGGTCTCCATCCCAAGAGTTCTTCGAAAATGTTAGGGAAACCTATTGGGCCATCTTCAGTAAGAACATCTGTCTTGAAAGAGGGAGGAGTAAAATGGAAGGCGCTGAAGCTCGCCTGCCTGAGGATGCTCTCAGAAGCCTCACTAGAAATATGTGTGTGGGTGGGGGGATGAGGAGGGCCCGGATCGCTTTGCCCTCAAGAAAATCTGGGGCTTCAGCGAGGGGTCTCAGCCTCGCTGCTGCTGGAGAGAGGGTGACATTCAACTCTGCAAAGGGCTTCAGCCAAAATCCTGCCCTGTTTGGGCCCAGGCTCTTTGGGGTGCTCCCAGAGGCAGCCCTATGCATCCTGGCCCCAGACTGGGCATTTTAGGCCCGCGAATTTGGGTGATGCAGAAAACAACGAAGGCAGAAATGTCAGAAGTAATTAAACCAAACGATAGCTTAAACCCCTGTAGAAATCAACACATCCGGTTTAATCACCTTCTTAAGCTAGCACAAGACTGCCATTCTGTGGAGAGGGGTTCTTTATTTCATTGGATCGTTAACAAGAACTGTATATCTTGATCTTGCTTTTGGTTCAGATGCTCCTGGGGAGAGGTGATGAGGGTGGGGCTGGGGGTGGGGACTCCGAAAAGAAAACAAGATATAATAAAATCTTATTTGAGGTCCTCTCTCGCCCCCCGCTCCTGGCAATGTCCACACTCGGGGCAGCCCGCTCTCCCAGCACCCAGGCAGAGGCACAGTGCTGAATGTGATAAATGAGGCCATTAGAGAAATTCATTTCTCTTTATTAGTCTGTGTCAGATCCTTTCTATTAGTGGCTGGAAACGACCTCTCTTCTGCAGTAAAATGTCATGCCAGTTCACTCCTTTTATTTGTTCTGCACCAACGAGGCTCAAACTCTCCCTGAATTAGTGCAGTGAGATTTATTTTCTCCAAATTTTGAACGGCTTAAGAGAGATTGGGGGTGGGTGGTGTGGGTGGCAGGGGGGTCGGTGGTGGGGTGAACTGGGAGATTGGGATTGACATATATACCCTAAGATGTGTAAAATAGATAACTAATAACCTGCTGTATAAAAATAAAATAAAATAAAATTCAGAAAAATAAAAATTAAAAAAAAGAGAGAGATTGGGCTGGAGGGGGCGGCCAGGTGGGAGGCGACACAGGGAAAAGCATGGAGAAAGATCGGGGAGGGATAAGGTGAGCTCTTCTGGAGGTCAGACGTCCTCGGCTCTCTGGAAATGAAGGCTAATGGCCATCTTTCACATCTCGTTCGTCATCGTCCAGGCACTGGGGACCGAGTTTCCACGTTTCTGCTTCCAGCCTCTGAAGGGTACTGATCCACGGTGGGAGAGATCTGGACAGCGGGAAGAGGAACTCCTTAAAACCCATTTTCTAGTTGGACAGACTGAAGCTCAGGGAAGGTCAAGAATGACAGGACCAGTATCCCACGCATGACCGGAAATCCCCCTTCCGATCCCCTGCCTGGCTCAGACAAGGGCATTCATGTCCCGGGAGGGTAAAGTGCCCAGCCCTCCTGGTCTCTGCCCTAGTTACCCCACCCCACCCCAGGCCCGCAGTGGAGGCTGCTGGAAAAAAGACTCCTTGAAGGTGGCTTCCAGCCTCTTCCCCAGTCTCACGGGGTGATGTTGGAGGATAGCTTAAAAAAGGTCAATGCTTAGGCAGGTGTAGGATGGGCAACTGGGGAAGGGGCTGGGAACTGGGCCGGGAACAGCCTTAAAGAAGGCCATAGCATCACTGCAGCCACAGAACCCAGCTGAGTCACTGGGAAACTGAGCCTGTTTCTCAGGGGTGGTACAGAGCATCTCAGCAGTCCCTGCACTTGAGGTAGCAGGTAGCGGTCAGGGTGATCGAGAGATGTAGGTGGATAGAGCACGGGAGCCACAGGCAGCCCTACCAACCCTGGCTGTGGTTCATATGAAAAGCTGTGGGTGAGCACAGATGTCATCCGAACTCCTGGGCTCAGGGATCCAGGGATCAGGGTGGGTGGAACCAGAGGCAGGAGGCTGGGGAGGGTGGGGTATGAAGGGAGGATTTGGGAACTGATAGTGCAGCTGAGGCAGGGAGGGGCTGGGGAGAGGGGTCATGGCAGCAAGCAGGAGGCCAGTTCTGTGCTCCACGGGTCCTTGCTTAGCTTGGGGGAGAGGATGGAAAGCACGTTTTCTTCTCCTGAGAGATGGCAGAAGCCATAGAAAACACCCCCAGATATGCCCTCATCTCTCTCTCTCTCTCTCTCTCTCTCTCTCTCTCTCTCTCACACACACACACACACACACACACACACACACACACACACGGGAGACCTGACACCTGCAGGGGAGAGGTTTATAAAATGGACCAATGCTTGAGCTCTGCCTGGAAGGTGCACGCTGTCCCCCAGTGGAGGGGACAGTGCCTCCACCCCAGTCCCCAAAAGCCCAGCTCTGTGCGAGACCTCGGATCTGACTGCTGCTCACCTCTTCGACGTCATCTCCCTCCGTTCTCCTACCTTGCTCCAGCCACAAGCGCCTGGATTTTGTTCCAGAAACATACCAAGCTCATTTCTCTCTGAAGCGCTTTGCGTTTTCCCCTGCTTGGCATGCCCCTCCCTCTGACCTTTGCCTGACTGCCTCCTTGTCCTTCCAGGCTTCACTCAAATGTCACCTCCTCAGAGAGGCCCTCCCTGATCACTCTCCTCTCTGCAGAGGCCAGGACAGTGGCAGACGATCTCACCCTCTCCCCCCAGCCCAACTCCAGGGCTGGTAGCTGGGAGGCGCAGCCACCGGCAGCTCCCTCCTCCCTGCCCCACATGCCATGCACGCTGTGTACACAAAACACATGATGCTCGCAGACGCACTGCATACAGATAACACGTAGCCCTGCACACGCACCGCATACAATAGAGGGCATAGGCACCCTGTATTCACAGCACACAAACTCTGCACCCCAGCTCCATACACACAACCCATATGTGCATAGTACAGCAGAGACGTAACACCGTGTGTGCACATGCAATAAAAACACCTAGGATAACCCACTTACACAACGCTCACACTTGCTCTCGTTGACAGCCTACATTCATCCCAGGTGCACACACGTGCACCGGCACACCCACACACCATCAGCAGCTGCCCACCCTGCCTCCAGCCGGTGAGGAAGGAACGTGCAGTGACCGCAGCCGCCGTGGGGATGGGGCAGGGGCTGCGCCCCCCACCACCTGGCACGATGCTGTGGATTATTAGTTCCTGGTAATTTAGTGCCCTTGTACAGAGTCGATTTGTGCCTTTCACTCCTAATTGATCTAGTGGCTATTTAAATGGCAGCAGGCATCTGTTGAGAGTAGGAAGGTTCATAAGGCGCAATAATTCATAACACCGTCTGGAATTTGCCTTCCATGTCCCTCAGCTAAACCACTGCAGGTCTCTGCTTAAATCACAGCCATGAAGGCTTCCTTTGGTATTCCACTCAGGGCCAGGAGAATCTTGCATTAAACTGGGATCAGGTTAGATTAGACTATGATATGCTGCGGTATTAGTGGCTGCAAATGAAGACTTATACTGGAGTTTAACCCCTTCACCTGGTTTTCTCTTTGTCTTCAGCGGATGGCTGAGCGAACCCATTGTTTTCCCACCAGCTTCCTGAGGGGGCCCAATAGCTCTTCCAGCAATTTGGGGCTGCAGATGGGCTACCCTCAGATATTGACCCTTTTTTCCTCCAGACTGTGACCCAGCCTGCAGCCTTGGAGCCCAGCTATTTATGCATCAGCTCCCAAAACAAGGGTCAGGGAGCTAGTGTCTAGAGACAGCTTTGCCGAGCCACGCAGCTCATCTGTGGCAGGAATTCACCTCCCCTCAGCCCCCGCTGCCCCCGAGCTTGAGTAGAATGACCAGTAGGTATAGGTTTGAGTGTGGATGGGTCTCAGCACCTTCTGCCTTTCTGCCCAGAATTATTAGAATCCCAGGATGGGACAGGCTCACAGGGGTCCCCCATCAGCCTACAAACGCTATGTAGGCTGAATGTTCAGTCCTTCTCGGCATGTTTAATCATAGCGTGCTGGAGGGAAGACGCATGATCTGTTTTCATTTTCAGGACTTAACTGTGCTTTCCAATACGGTAGCCACTAGCCACATGTTGCTATCTAAATTAAACTTAGTTAAAATTAGACAAAATAAAAGAGCCATATTTTATTTATTTTTTAATAGACCTTTATTGCAGTGTAATTGCTTCACAATACTGTGTTGGTTTCTGTTGTGCAACAAAGTGAATCAGCCATATGTATACATATATCCCCATATCCCCTCCCTCTTGAGCCTCCCTCCCACCCTCCCTATCCCACCCCTCTAGGTCGGCGCAGAGCACGGAGCTGATCTCCCTGTGCTATGCTGCTGCCTCCCACTAGCTATCTGTTTTACATTTGGTAGCGTATATATGTCGATGCTACTCTCACATCGCCCCAGCTTCGCCCTCCCCCACCACGTCCTCAAGTCCATTCTCTATGTCTACGTCTTTATTCCTGCCCTGCCACTAGGTTCATCAGTACCTTTTTTTTTTTTTTAGATTCCGTATGTTTGCATTAGCATACAGTATTTGTTTTTCTCTTTCTGACTTACTTCACTCTGTATGACAGACTCTAGGTCCATCCACCATGGAGGTTGCTTAAAAAACTAAAAATAGAATTACCATATGACCCGGCAATCCAACTACTGGGCATATACACTGAGAAAACCATAATTCAAAAACAGCCATATTTTAAATGTCCATTGGCGTCATGAAGTTAGTGGCTACCGTACTGGACAGCAGAGATTGTAGAATGTCTTCATCACCTCAAGAAGCTCTGTTGGGCAGTGCTGGCTACAACATCCCCATTGGCAGAAGCCTGGGGACCAGACCCAACATACATACTTTCTCCTCTCCCAGCTCGCAGAGCTTACTCAAAAAGAAAGGAGCTAGATGTTGTGGTTCCAGGGCACTGAGGTGAGCAACCAGAGAGTGATGTGCCGTTGCTTTTTGGGAACCATGGTGGGAGGGAATGGGGCTCCAGAGTCCAGTGTCAATATGCATGTAAACACATGTGCACGTGCCGGGTGTGAAGACATAGCTGTTCACTCATGCTGCAGAGAAATGAGAACGAGATGCACTTATATATGCAAATGGGGTCACACACCTAACATATATATATTCAACAAAGATTTATTAGTATCCACATGCCGCTGCTAGACTCTGGGCAGACAGTGAGGAATGAGGTGGGCTTGCCTCTTGCCCTCATGTAGCTGAGAGTCTAGTGAGGAAGACAGGTGGTAAAGCAAACAACCCAGGGAGCCGTTGGCATAGGTTGAGGGGAGGGGCAGTCAGGGAACCTTCCCAGAGTGGGTGATGTCAAAGCCAAGACCCATACAGTAGCCAGGTAAGCACTTCAGCTTACATCCATCCATCAGAGAACCGTCACACACATGCGCACACTCACACTCACATATTCATCATTCACTGGTTCATTGTCAGTCACAGAATATTTATTAAGTGCCTGCTATCAGCACCAGGGCAAGGTCCTAAGGATACAGTGATCATTGAGACAAAGACAGTCTTGGAGGAAAACACTGGACAAATAATGATGCAAATAATTGTTTAATTACAGTTGTGCTAAGTGTGTGATGATAGAAACGTGTAGGGAGGTGTTACACTGCGTCGGGCAACAGATGGATAGAAACGTGAAGGGAGGTGTTACACTGAGTCGGTCAACAGATGCAGGACAGGTGGAGACTTCTGCCCACCACGTGTGACGAGTACTCAGGTCCACACCCCTCCACGTACACTTGCAAACACACAGGTGCTGCCCTCGGCTGGCTCCACGCAGCCAAGGGCGGGTGTGTGACCAACCACGAATGTTCACATCCAGGACTTTTCTGGACACTCTTCCCATATTTCCTTCCCAGATTGACACTGAGCCAGAAATGGACACCTACTTCTGTGAAGGGTTATACCCAGCATCCCTCATCAAATATCTGTGCAGTTTCTCTGGACAAAGAGAAAAGTTAGGCCCCTGGTGGGGAGGGACAGAAGCCTCTGAGGCCCCAGGAATCAGGAGACTGAATTCTCTGTGCCAGGGCGTGAAACGCTGCCGTCTGGGCTGACCATGGGGACTGGGGCCTTTTTCAGGGAGTGGGACCCTGGGAGAAGAAGTGACGGCAGTGTGGGAAGGGACCCTGGTGGCTTCTGAGCCCCGACGGCAGCAAGTCTCTGAGTGCGCATGTGTGAGCTCTTGATGTCCCCGCAGGCACCCTCTTTTCCCGCTCCTGACGCTGCTGTTTGAGAAATGTGAACAGGCCACGCAGGGCTCGGAGTGCATCACCTCCGCCAGCTTTGACGTGGACATCGAGAACTTTGTCCACCAACAAGAGCAAGAGCACAAACCCTTCTTCAGCGAGGACCCAGAGCTGGACAACCTGGTAAAGACCCTGCAACCCCGCCCTGGCTAGGCTCTCCCTACCTTCTGATGCCCTCCAGACGCCCTAGAAGCAACCCTTTCATTCATGCATTCAACAAAGAAATTTGCACGCCCCCTGTGGGCAGGCACTAGGTGTACCCTTCCAGCGTCTGAGAACCTTAAACCAAGAGTTGCATGCAAAGGTGTTGCTGCCAAAGCTCTCCCCTCCTCTGCCGCTGAGACACCAGCATCACCTACAACCCCCTTGCAGTGCAGACGGGAGGAAAGGAGGGTCATGGCGCCCAGAATGTCTGGTGTAGCTGTTCCAAGAGCTAGAGTCCTGGCACGCTGGTAAATCTGTCTTGGGCTGCCCAGAGAGGAGCTGATGGCCATGTGCTACAGTGTGGAGGGTGGGGATGACAGGCACAGTCAAGCAGATCGGTGGATAGGAAGACCGGAAACATAGTCACACTGAGAAGATCAGCAGATGTCCTGCCCATTTAGGGGGACGCAGTAGATCAGGCTCCCAAACCTAGCTTGTCATCCACATCATCACTACAGCTTTCAAAAGCACACGGTCCTGGGGCCCACCACCTGGAAACCGTGACTCAGTAAGTTTGGTGGGACCTATGAAGGTACATTTTTAAAGGTTTCCCAGACAGCTGCAATCTTCAATAAGGCTTGGTAACCACTAGATTAGATGATACCTGAAATTCTCATCTAGCCCTGGGAATCCTGTTGAGAAAGAGAGCTGTAGAGAGGCTGCTCTGTTTGTTCATCATGACAGCGGTCATCCTGGGATTATTAACCACAATTCTTGATTTTTCTGTGGGTGGATTGCCCAGATGATGCACGGTGAATTTGGAAACTCTGAAAAACTCTCTTCCACAAATTGATTGATTATAGCACTGACCTCTTGCAGTCAGAGTTTAGTTAGTACCTACTCCCAAAAGGGAAACAGAATTAGAAAAGCAAATGTGACTCCAAAAAGCAAGGAAGAAAAACACACATACACAGTGCACTGGCAGAACAGATTTAAATGACTTGGGTATTGTTCTGTGTCGTGAATTATCCACCCCACTGCTTCTCTCAAGAGTTGATTATGCTACTTTATGGAGGCCAGAAGACCTACCAGGAGAGCCCCCCAGCCTGGCCTGGAAATTTGTGAAATATTATGATGCGTTTAGAGGACAGAGGATAAGCACCTGACCGGGGTCGGGAGCGTTAGTGCAGATTTCTGGGAGCCGCAAATCCACCTCTGCTTGTGCCTGGCCCTCCCTATCCCCTGGCTGGGATTGAGCAGACATCCTTCCTGGGAGCCCAGACCACTGTCTCTCAGGTCCCCTAGGACAGCTGTCCCCGTGCAGGTTCTCCAGTTGGTCCAGCAGTAAGTGCAGGCTGGCCTGGCCCTGCCCTGCTGTTTGGTTGCTCAGAATCTCAGAACCGCAACTGTGAATCAGGTCTTTAGAAGCTACACCCGCAGCAGCCATGGAACCAGGAAGTGAGGCAGCCGTTTCTGCAGGAGCTGGAATGGGCACTCCTCTCCCTTGACCCCAAAAGAAACTGAGGCCTAAATTGGTAGGAAATACCTAAAATAGGCTGAGTGATATGAAAGAATTTAAACCTTCAGAGGTAGGAGTCCTGGGGAAACAAACCTCACAGACCTTGCCCACTACCACCTGCCAGGTGAGCCATAGAACACCCCCCGAGGACAGCCTCTTATTCTAGCACAGCCTGGAAAATACCGAAAAGTGTGGCCACCTCCCTGTTCTCCCCTGGCCCACACTACCTGGGTCTCTCAGAGTTCTGTTCACTCAAAGATTCAGATTTCTTCATTAATCCAACAAAACTTGGTTAGTGTCTGCTACGTGCCACGCCTGACCTAGGCACGCAGATGTTGTAGGAGCTGCCCCAATGGCCCCAGACCCCCGGTGTTCCCTGGGCCTCTATCTCAGGGGAACTGGGCTGGGAGTGGTCCACTGGTGGAGCAGGCCTTGGACAGCCCACCTCCTCATGTGGACCTGATTTACCCAGAGCAGTTAGCTGCAGTCAGTGACTGACGGATGGGTCGATTATTTAAATGGAGACCATTGAAGGAGCCAAGGACCTCAGCCCAGCTACACAGCTCACCCTCTGGGTGACTTTGATGACAACTCCTTTGAAGCTCAGTTTCCTCGTCTGTAGAGCCAATACGCCTGTCTCCCGTGACAGTCATAAAATATTCACGAGATGGCTTGTGGAACTAAATGCATGGCATCCGGAAGGTTAAGGTCAAATGCAGTATCACTAAAACCAGGCATTCCAGCCACCTCACCTCACCTCTAGGCCATCAGAGAGACTGTGTGGCCTGAAGCCTGAAACTTCACCGGGAGTGGGGGGAGGATGTCAGGCAGCGCCCTTTGCCACCCGACTTGTAGTCCTGTGTCGGGAGGGGAGAGATGAAGAGGCCGATCACATGAGCCATCATTAGAACAAGAATCATGCAGCCAGCACAGCCGAGATGCACATAATTAGAAATTAGAAAAAGGTCAGATCACGTCATTATCAGCTCAATCAGCTACCGAGTGCCACAGCCAGTTAATTTGGCATCTGTATTTTTTACAACCCCACACACGTAGCCCAACGGACTGTAACTCTTTATCCGGACAGATATACTGCGCAGCGGAGCAGGGACATAAAATGAGACCCCAAGCAAATGAGCTGAGATAATTGAGAGATTTATTTTTTATATATATGTGTGTCAGGGCGGCTTTCCTTTGCCCTTGAATGTTGACTTTCACAGATGGGATTGTCAGGAGGACACTAGGATCCCCCGAACTCTGTCCGGTGCTGGGCTCTCGGGTCCTGCCTCCTCCCCAGCTCCCCCAGGCCCACCACGGGCACGCGGGTCCTCCCCCTCCAGCTGGTCCCCTCATCTCGTCCATGCAAATCTCTGTGTCTACCTGCCCCGCTCCACGGTCTCTCAGACGAGTTCCCATGGGCACTGCTTACTAAGCTCTGCCAGAGCTGCTCAGAGACCAGAGAAGTTCCCAGAGTATAGGTTTCTGAGGGAACCTCCCTCCCCGGTTAGCCAGCTGCCCGAAAAGAAACTTAGAATCACAAAACGCTGGTGGGGAAACCACAAGTGTGGAAAGCAGCACGCCCATTTTATAGATGGGGACACTGGAGTCTGGAGAAGGGCAGTGACTTGTCAGCATCCAGGTCTGCTGGCTCCTTGCACGCCATCACCCACCTCTCTGCTTCCCGGGGGGTAACAGAGACCTCATTTATACAGGGTACCACCAACATCTCTCCCCCTGGTACCCACACTCTCTGACCCTCTCCACCTCCCCATTTCAGTGCCATGCGGGTGGCTTTCCACCCCCATGGTGGCTAAGCTGGAATGCTCCCCCGGGGATACCCTCACTCCAATTCCGACACCCACCCAGCGTTCACCAGGCCTCTGGCACCTGGCCCTCGGATCCCCTGCTTGGGCCCAGCAGCCTCTGACTGGCAGTTGGTTCAGTCTGTAAAATTCACAAGTTCCCCAAACCCCTTTGAAAGGTAAAAGCTTTTTGTTTTATAAAATCTGATTTACGGGCCCCCAGTGCAGGGCCGAGGTTTTATATATTATGCAAGATTTCAAACCGAAGCTGTAAAACGTACGGTTTCAGTTTCATGCATGGAATTTTTTTATGTGTAACTTTTTTAACACTTACGGGGCACGGCACGTTTTAATGAGACCCTGGTGTGGCTTAAGGGACAGATTATAGCTGCCTGACCGCAAAACCAGCTCCAAGGGCTTCCCTGGTGGCGCAGTGCTTGAGAGTCCGCCTGCCGATGCAGGAGACGCGGG
>NW_006790311.1:742705-750060 GCF_000442215.2 Lipotes vexillifer
GCCTGCGCGTCCGGAGCCTGTGCTCCGCAAATGGGAGAGGCCACAACAGTGAGAGGCCCGCATAACGCAAGGAGAAAAAAAAAAAAAAAAACCAGCTCCAAAATGGGGCCCCCCAGGCCCCTGGGCCCACTCTGAAGAGGCAGGGCCAGAGCCCAGAGGCTGTGAATAAGGAGGCCAGGCAGAGCCCTGGGCCCACCGAGACCGTGGGCAGCCCCCTTCAGAGAGCCACTGCCTTCGGCCTCCCACCCACACTCTCTTCGCCTTGATGGGAGCAGAAAAATCCCACAAGACACCAAAACAGGGAAAGGAAATAACAATCAAAGCCAGTAATAATTAACATTTATAGTGCACTTACTGGGTGCCAGGTGCCGTTCTGAACACTTCACCTGTAGTATCTTATTTAATCCTCTTCTCAGACCCACGAGGCACAGATTATTATTATCCCCGTTTTAAGATGAGGAGATTGAGGTGAAATCACCAGCTCAAGGCCACACAGCACATACGTGGGTCAAATACAGGCGTGGAGCCCGGGCCCACGCTCAGCAGTGACGCAGCCCTAGAGCCAGTCTTTTCTTAGTGCTTCCTCTGCACTGGTCTTTAGTTCTTTTCTGGCGAGATCTCATTTTGTCCTCAGTACGACTCTGAGGGGGTTGCTGTCGCTATCCTACTTTACAGATGAGGACACCGAAGTGCAGAGATCACATGAATCGTCCAGAGCGTCCCAGTAAGTGGAGGACCCCAGACCTAGCCTCCAAAACCCGCTGTTCTCTAGCACCCAGCTCTGCTATTGAATTCTCACCATAGCCCTATGAGAGGGTTATCATTATACCCATTTTACAGAAGGGGGAATCCAAGACCGAGAGCCCTATAGTCAATAAGTTACAGAGCTGGGGTTTGCGCCAGGTGGGTGTAAATCCTGAAGCCCACCTCCTTCCCCTGAACCACAGTGGTTCTCCAAACTCTGGGGACGTGGGAAGGGAAGTGCCACATTGTGACTTGAAAGCATTTGAGTTGTCCTGCGAGGTGGCCTCCCTAAGCAGTCTACAGGCTCTGGACTTCACCTTTCTTCCATGTCCCAGGCCTTGTTCCAGTGACCCCACATTTCCAACTGCTCAGGCCAGGTCCGGCTGCTCTGGTCTGGTCTGGAAAAATTCCTGAATAGATTTTAGCTTTGGCTGACCTAGTGACATGCAGGAAACGTCAGAGCACTTCAAGGAATGTGTGTTTCCCAATTTCTTCATCCATAAATGAGGGAGAACATTCCAGCTTCCCAAACTGCAGAAGAAGTAGAGGGTGAACGGAATCTGCCCTCCAGGGCAAAGCTACCTCCCTCCCTAATTGCTGCCTGGAATCTCGCTGGTTACCTAATCTCTGAGCCTTGATCTCCTCATCTCTAGCAGAGTGATAACAATGCCTGTGTGTCCCCATGTTTCTGAGACTCAAATGAGGTAATGGAGAGAGAAGCATTTTGCAGATTGTAAAGTGCTACGTACATAAATGTTTGGAAAGGCAAGGACATTACTATCAAATGAAGAGGCCGCAATCCTACAAGAGAGGCCACTTTTCAGAAAAGTACTTGATGGTGGGGGGGAGGGGCGTGTTGGCGTAAAGAATCCACATATAACACACAGCTCCTGTGTGCCCAGGACATACGTGTACATGATCTTATTCAGTGTTCACCACAACTCTACAGTGTAAGTATTTCCTATCAGCTTACATTTATAGATGAAGTTAAATGACTTGTCCAAAACACCCAGGCAGAAAATAGTAGATTCAGGATATCAGGCCATGCGACTTCCCAGAAAATGAGAGGCCCCGGTCCTGCGGGCTTTCCTGAGACTTGTGGGGCTCGTGCGCTGTGATACGAGACTGAAATGCAAGGGTGCATCTCGTTTTGCTTTTGTGAGGCCCTCTGCTCAGAAGAAGAGGGCTGTTTTTTTATTTTGAAAGAAAAGGGAGGGAGAGAAGCTGAAAGGTGAAGCAAAACTGAGAGAAAAGGAATGAAGGATCCACTCATCACATTTGATGACGATATTAAATTAAATGGAATTGTTATTGCACTAGAAGATTTGGAATAACTTTTTACATGACACTGATCACTTAGGAAAAATAGTTTAATATGTCAGAGTTTTATTCTGATTTAGAGGCAAAAACCCAAAATTGCATAAAAATAAGATAGAGGATGATTTACTAAACATAAATATAGAAGAAAAAACTGAGGATGATTATTCTTCCACTATCTGAAAATGGAACAGCAATAGAAAAGCCAACAGGATATTAGAAATCATTAAAAGAGGTTGCAGAAGTTTATATGCATTTGGTTCCCTGTGGTTTATAAAGCACTTTCACATTATTCTCTCTTTTAGCCGTTATCAAATCTTGTGAGACAGGGATGAGGAAAACTGAGGCTCAGGGAAGTCGTGGAATTAGCCCAGTGTCACCCAGTTTGTAAACAGTAGGTCTGGACTCAAATCCAAGCTGTCTGATGGTAAATCCCACAGGCTTTGCGCCAGGCCAGGCAGCTGCCCCACATTAATGGCATCGCCCATTTTTTCCTCTAATACTGAATAGGTCCTACATATTCATTGCCTTGGAATACCATTATGATTTACTCTATGTTCTTAAATCTTTAAACCAAGTCTATAACCTCATGAAAAAGTAATCCTTCACCTGCGCTTTATTAGACCAAAATGTAGGTCCACTTTTGGCCACCGTGCACCAAATCTATTTAAACACATTGCATGCGTATTTCATTTGAGCAAAGCTATTTTGGGCAGATTTTACTTTTTATTTTCTTCTACTTAATTGTATTTTCCGATTCTTTTTACCTAATGAGGATTTATTGGCTGTAAATAGATAGGTGCACTTTTCTGTGTGTATGTTGAAAGGAAGGAAGGAAGGGAGGGAGAAAGAAGAAAGGTTTATGGAATTAAGATTATTTTGTCTGGGGAAGACAAAGCTAACTGGGCAACTTATTTAAGTCAGAGGTCTTGTCCAGTGTTTGGCATATAATGAGACTCAATATTTGTTGAATGTATAAGATTAAATTAAGGGAGCTTGTATTGATGGAAGCCCTGGATGTTCTCGGTGCCTACAGAAGGCTGAGTCAGCACTTTATATTAAGGCCGCAGAGATTGCAGTAAATGTTTGGAAGAACTCAGCAGATTGAGAGGACATGGAGTTGGCGTGAGGCGGTAAGAGAGCCTCAGGAGAGAAGATGCAGCCATGTGTCTGGGAGGGTTTGCAGCCATGTGTCCAGTCACCTAGAGACTGGCCTAGATCATCGCACGTGGTCCCTTCCAGGACCATCAGAAGTCCCTGTAACGTTCAGAGAATCAGAAAACAGAAGGCACCTGACAGTCCAACCCCCTCTTTTTACGCATGGGGAACACGCTGAGGTACTCTGGCTCCTGCGGGCCAGGCGGGAACACTGCCAGGGAGGGTTCTGGAAATCCTAAACTTTAGTTTCCTGGACGCCCATACTTCCTGTCACTAAGCCACTTTCTCCCTAAACCATGCACCCTCTCAACTGCCATTTTCTCTGTGTAAATCCTGAGACCCCTAGTTGCCGGTGAAGCAACACAGGCAACCTGGCTTCATGTTCCAGCTCTGTCACTTACCGCCTGTGTGATGTTAAGCAAGCAAGCTTCTACCTCTGGCCTTCATTGCCTTCAACTGTAAAATATGGGCAATAATGGTACCTACTTGCAGAGGCGGTTATGTGTAATAAATCAGGCATGTGATGGGTTTAACACAGTCCCTGAGACACAGTAAGAATAAGAAATGTTTGGGTATTGTTATCCATCAATCAGTCAATGAGTATTTATTAAACACCATATATTGTCAAGTAGAAAATTTAGGCAAGAGCAAATAATTTATTCAGTGCCCGACTCCATCTTCTGGTCCAAATAATCTGGACTAAAGTCACTCTTCTCATCTTTGCCTGGGACGGCACAGTCTCCTTTAGTCTCAGCCCCACGGAGGGGGCATCCCCTGAGGACAAGACCCTGTGACTGAGCCCTGCTTGAAAACACACAATTGTTGGTTTCTGTCTTTGAGTGACACTTAGTCTAATTCAGTACTCAGAGCCTTTAATTAGTCAAGCACAATCCCTACCCATCAGACAATCCAAATGCCAACCTGGGGGCGCCTCACTTGCTCTCCACTTGAAATGCAGATGAAGCTCAGAGTGGGTGTGGCCCTGGCTTCTAGTCACGCAGCACGACACACCTGATAGGATCCTCTGGGAGCGATGCCCATCCTTGTCTTCCTGGGCATCAAAATGCTAGCCAAAAGCTAGGAGGGTAGGATTTTCCTGGGCATCAAAATGCTGGCCAAAAGCTAAGAGGGATGCTTGTATATTGCTTATGTCAACATAAACGGTCTCCAAGGTGAGCCCCACTTTTTTTTTTTTTTTTTACTTTGTGTTTTGATAGAACTATAGATTCACATGCAGTTGTAAGAATTAATACAGAGAAGTCCTGATCCCCTTCTTGCATGACTAGAGTACAGTTTGACAACCAGGAAATGACAATGGTATGATCTACCAACCTTATTCAGATTTCACCAGTTTTACATGCAGCCGTGTGTGTGTGTGTGTGTGTGTGTGTGTGTGTGTGTGTGTGTGTACTTCTGTGCCATTTTATCATATGTGTAGATTCATGGAAACACTATGGTGGTCAAGATACAGGGCAGCTCCTCCCTCTCTCCCTGACCACATCCCTTGGCAACCACTAATCTGTTCTCCATCTCTAAAATTTAGTCATTTCAAGAATGTTATATAAATGGCATCATAGAGTATGTAACCTTCTGAGACTGGCTTTTTCTTTTCTGATCAGCATAATTCCCTTTAAATCCATCCAAGTAGTTGAGTGTATCAGTAGTTTCTTCCTTTTTATTGCCTAGTACTATTTTGTGATATGGATATACCATAGTTTCTTTATCCATTCACCTGTTGACGTGTATTTTGGTTGTTTCCAGTTTGGGGCTATTAGAATAAGGTTGTTTGGAATATTCACATACAGGTTTTGGGTGAGCAGATGTTTTTATTTTTCTGGGATAAATGCCCAAGAGTTGGAGTTGCTGAGCTGGATGGTATATTCAGTTTCATAGGAAACTGTTCTGCTGTTTTTCAGAGTGGCTGGACCATTTTTCATACCCACCAGCAACATATGAGTGGTCCCGTTTCTAATTCCTTGCCGGCATCTGGTGTTCCCTCTATTTTTAATGTTAACCATTCTGATAGGTGTGTAGTGATATCTCATTGTGGTTTTAATTTGCATTTCCCTGATGGCTAATGACATTGAACATCTTTTCATGTGCTTATTTGCCGTGTATATATATACTCTTCAGTGAAATGTCTGATGTTGTCTTTTGCCCAAGTTCTAATTGGATTGCTTGTTATTTCACTGGCTAGTTTTGAGAGCTCTTTACATATTCTAGACATAAGTCCTTTGTCAGATATGTGGTTTGCAGATATTTTCTCCCAGAGTCTGTAGTTTATCTTTTTATCTTCTTCACAGGGTCTTTTGAAGAGCAAACATTTTACAATTTGATGAGGTCCAATTCATCAAGTTTTCCTTTTCTGGGTCATGTTTTTGGTGTCAAGTCTAAGACCTCTTTGCGTAGCCCTAGGTCCTGATGATTTTCTCCCGGGTTGTTTTTTTTCTCTAAAAATTTGATAGTTTGTATGTCTTACATTTCAGTCTTTGATCCATTTGAGTTAATTTTTGTATGAGACATGAGATTTAAATCAAGGTTCACTGTTTTTTTTGTTTGTTTGTTTGTTTTAATTTTGTTGTTGTTGTTGTTGTTGGCGGTATGCGGGCCTCTCACTGTTGTGGCCTCTCCCATTGCGGAGCACAGGCTCCGGACGCACAGGCTCAGCGGCCACGGCTCACGGGCCCAGCCGCTCCGTGGCATGTGGGATCCTCCCGGACCGGGGCACGAACCCATGTCCCCTGCATCGGCAGGCGGACCCCCAACCACTGCGCCACCAGGGAAGCCCTAGGTTCACTGTTTTGCTTGTGGATATCCAGTTGCTCCAACACCTTTTTTGAAAAGCAATTTGGCCATATTTATCATGAGCCAAAAGTATGTCCATAGCTTTCTTTCTGTCACTTCCGGGACCTTGTCCTAAGGAAATGTCCTTGTCCTAAGGAAATAATGCAGAAACACGAATAAGCTATAAGGTTGGAAGATAAGTCATTGTAACATGTTTTTTAATAAAATTAAAAAATTGGAATTAACCTGAATGCCCAACCATAAGGAATCGGCTAAGTGTGGTACACACATGGAATGATGTGCAGCAACTTAAAATGTATTTACTCAATAACTTTCACCCATTCAACAAATATTTACTCAGTATCCACCTGTGTTAGTAACGAGGATAATGGGGTGAGCAAATTAGCCACCACCCCTCTCTTCTAGAAGCTTGCAGTCTAGAAGGGAGAATAGAGGAAACATTCCTGCCACTTAGAAAAATACATTTGGTAAACTAAGGGGAAAAACAGGAAGCAAAATTGTACATACAAGGTGATTGAAGCTATGTTGAAATACACGTATGCGAAAAAGAACCAAAAAATCGTCATTCTTTTTAGGGTCATTAGATCAAGGGCAGTCTTTTTCATCCTCTGCTTTCCATACCTTCCATAGCACCTTCTTTTTATAATAATAACAACGATAAAGGGAAAAGCCTCGATTGAGAAATAGCTTCTTGCCTCGAAAAGGTTAGGAACGTCCACTTGAAGAGGCAGCAGACACACGTACCAAAGGGTACGCAAAAGGCCACCGCAGACAGCTGGGTGTCCCAGCAGCCAGCTAAGTCATGCTGGATGATGCAGTCAGTCAACATGTATTGATGGGGTGTCTGCTAGGTGACTGGCATCACATGAGGTACTCAGAATACGTGTTTAAGAATAGCCAGTCCCTGACCTTTGGGGGCTCTTGCCAGGAGCTCTGATCTCGGTCTTCCTTGTGCCTGTTCAAGGCCTCACACTTTGCAGTTCACGCCTTCCCTCAGGTGCTCCTCTCCACAAAACTGTAAGGTTATCAGGGAGCGCGTAATGGTCCCCATTTGTCAGATAATGAGGCGCAGAGAGCTTAAGCACTTGGCCAAGGCCACACAGACTGTAAATGGCAGGCAGGGGGCTTGAGACCTGGCCTTCTAAGCTCTAAGCACAGTGCTGTTCTCAGAATACCACACCTGCCTCAAGAATAACTGTGATAACAGTGAACTCAAAGCAAGGAAGCAATCGGCAGCTACCCACAAGGAGAATTTAAATCCTGCGGGTGGAAAGCGTACATCCCTAGGGCGAGCATGGGCTCCTCTCTGTCCGTGTGCTTGGGACTTGGTG
>NW_006790311.1:750115-753696 GCF_000442215.2 Lipotes vexillifer
GAGGCTACTCTGGCTGTGGGTGGTTGGGGGACGTGGGGGGGGGGGGGCGGGCAAGGCAGTGAGGGGACTGGGATCCAGACACCTGGGCTCACCTCTCCTCCCCCTCCACAGATGGTGAAGGCAATCCAGGTCCTAAGAATCCACCTGCTGGAGCTGGAGAAAGTCAATGAACTCTGCAAGGACTTTTGTAACCGTTACATCACCTGCCTCAAAACCAAGATGCACAGTGATAACCTGCTCAGGAATGACCTCGGGGGGCCCTACTCCCCCAACCAGCCCTCCATAAACCTTCACTCACAGGTAACACACAGGGCTGGGTCCTGTCTCCTAGCCAGGCTCCTAAGCGAGGCGTCAGAATGTCTGAAGGTCCCGTGGAGACCTAGGAAAATGGTTTAGACTGACTGTATCCTTTCACCTCTGATCTACTCCTCCTGCTATTTTCAGGCAGCTCAGTCCCTTTTTCACCCAGAGCTCAGCATGCCAGGGCATCAGTATTCCCTAGAAGATGACCAGATCTGAGAGGGACAGTGTCCAAAGGGATTCCTGGCTTCCTGGTCCAAGAGATCCCAAAAAATGAGCACGAGAGTTAAGGAGACGGAGAGCTTTGCAGGAGGATGAGGCGGGGACGGAGCTGGGAGTGGACCCAGACATCCCAGCCTCGCAGGTTTCTCAAGGGGGCTGGAGCTCGATGAGCTCTCTGTGTTTTGGGAAGGAGAGTGTGGGGAAAGTGGGCCTTCCCTGAATCCTGCCCACCTAATAGGAGACAACAGCCTCCCACGGGACAGCTTTTCCCGTGGGAAAATTGTTCTCTAGTTGCTCACCCTGCCCTGGCACATCTGTCTCCCCACAGTGGTCCAGGGCCACTGTGTAAGTCACCTAAAGTCACCCCTCACAAGATTCACCAGCCACCTTCATCCTGGGAACTGGGAACTGTGGAAATGGCAGAGAATGGGCTCTCTCTCCAGGACAGAATATCTTCCCCAAACCTATGAACTAAGAAAGCTTCCTGGTGATACCTTCCCAACTCACCGGTATCTATGTTAAGCCCTAGACTCACCAGTTTATTCTTCTCCCACTGAGCTCTTGAGTCCAGGACAGACACATGGAGGGTCCCCCAGGAGGTTTGCACTAGCCTCTGCCCACGAGACAATCAGGCTTGGGGATACCGGTAAACTTTCTAAGAATGCTTGGCGAGAGGTGCCGGAAAGAATGCCAAAGAAAGGTGGTGCCATTTTTATCCTTAAGTTTTAAGGATCGAGACGTATAATCTATCTCTCTAGGTTGGTGGAGGCAGGGGAAAGGACATGGTGACCCCTAGAAGGCCAGCCATGCCTTGTACATTTTGATAGCAGGAATCACATCGAACCCACCCCGGTGGGGTCTCCGTGGGACTCGATAGTGAGTACTGTATGGGACACGAGGCGGGAAGTTTATTTCCTCTTCCCATTACTTGAAATCACCAAATCACTTTATTACAGACCTAAACTCAGCCGCCCAGGCTTCTGCTTGCTAATATTCTCTTGAAATAGACTCATTCCTTCAGAGTCTTATTGTACTTTCCCTTATGATCAAAATTAGCAAGAAACTTGCATAAAAGAGGACAATAATTGCTCAACGAGCATCTCGTTTGTAATTTATTAGTTTCTATTATTGTGGGTTACCATGGCGATGCTGCACAGCCCCGGTGATGGGAGAGATGCAAGATAGGAGCCAAGGAGGCTGTGAGGCCTCACCAAATGGAGATGCACATTTTTATCAGTAATTTTCATGAAAATAATAAGTGAGGAGTTAATGAGATGGAAAGCCATCCTGTGGCTATTGTGAATTTGTTTTAAGTGTTGATCTAATTAGAATGCATCGGTCAGGAAAAGTAATGAGGATTTAGTGCCTCACAGAGATGTAAGGATCATATCAGAAAATTAGCACAAGTCTTTGGAAATAATCAGGTCCTTGGAGAGGCACTGGGTTTCCCCTCCTGGGCCCTCCAACCCCAGCTCGAGCTCCGGCATCGGGGGTGTACCAGGGCAGTGGGAGAAGAAAGGAGGGCCAGAGGGCTTTGCAGCCACAGTGGCCCCCTCAGGCTTGGGGTCCCCGGGCCGACAACTTTGTGTGCAGAAAGCAGGGTCACTGGAGACGTGGGTTAGCAGAGAAAGATAACGTGGGCTCTGGGTGAGCCAGGCCTCGGAGATGCTATCTGCAAAAATCAGTCCTCCTGGGGAATCCCTGCATTCAGTGGCTCTGAGCTTAGAGGAAAGAGGAAGGAACTTTGATTCCTGTCACTGTAAGCATCACATCTGTGCCTGACAGTGAAGCTGGCCCTGGGGTGACCACTGCAGAAAGGCCTCTGATCCGCTTAGAAAGAGGAACTCAGACAATCAGACAAAAACAAAGACACCGAGAACGAGAGGAGAAGACACTTAGCGAGGTGGGGTCCCATTTGCTGCTTCTCAGATTTGTCCCTTCATTTCCTCTCACTGGCCCCACCTACTTGTTCAGGCTTCAGTGGGTAAATAAGGTAATTACACACGAGCTGCTGTCATAGCTTCCCAACCTGCTCTTCTGTCTTCTCTGGCTACCTCGAAGCCCTCCCCCCCCCCACACACACACACAAATTCACATATGCACACCTCTTAGCCTTCTGCTGCTAGCTTTATCTTCTGAAGCTCTATTCAAGCCATTCTCCTGCTTGAAAACCCCAACTGCCCCCCAGAGTTTTCACATCCTTTCACTCGACATTTGATGCCCTCGTAGGTCACTATTTTTCCACGCCTGTATGTTTGGGTGATGACGGCACATCTCTGCAGGACCGAACCCAGCCTCTTCCCCAACGGCAATAATAAGGCTGCTCTCTCCATGGAGGCCTCCCTGACACCCCACCCCAAAGCATGGGCTTTTCTTTCTCTCAACTAACTCCTGGGCACATTGGGCCATTTATATGGTAAATATCCCATGTGACTTCACGTTTTCCTCTCCTGGTGAATGATAGGCAGCCAGTAAATATCTGTTGAAAGAAGTAATATGATGAGAAAGACAGAGAGAAATCAAGGAGGCAAGAGGAAGGCAAAGGAGGAAAGGAAAAGTAAGGAGAAAGACAAAGGGAAAGAAAGACAAACATCAATGGTCACGTTTGCGAGGGAGGTACGGAGAGGCTGAAGAACTGGAGGAAAAGAACAACAAAGACAAAGAGACACAGACCGAGGAAGAGGGGAGTGAGGCTGAAGACAGGCAGAGGCAGAAAGGAGTTGGAAAGAGAGATGGCGGCAGTCGTGGGGGGAGGGGGAGGGGTGGGGGTCAGTGCAGCGTCCCAGGTGTGTGTCCGGGAGAAGGTGAGCAGGATGTGCCCTGCGCTGCCCCGTCCACATCCCCAGGTCAGGCTCCCATCTCTGCCTCGCCAAGGTGGGTGCGGGCTGGCCTGGGCCTTCCCAGGAAGGAGAGACCCTCGGGGCCAAGAGACTCAGTGCAGGAGGCAGGCCTGCCTGGGGTCCGGCCATGGGAGCCAGCTCGGCAGAGGAGAGAGGAGGAGCGTGTGTGTGTGTGTGTGTGTGTGTGTGTGTGTGTGTGTGTGTGTGTGTGTGTGTGTG
>NW_006790311.1:753818-786833 GCF_000442215.2 Lipotes vexillifer
TGTGTGTGTGTGTGTGTGTGTGTGTGTGTGTGTGTGCGCGCGCGCACATTCGTCATGGTTCGACCTTAATCCCCCCAGCCTGAAATAGCCGCGCCGAGCGCCAGCCTGGCCTGGGGAGGGGTGTCTCCCCTCTGGAACACGATCCTCAGGATCAACATTCCAGCCGCCTGCCAGCTTTGTTGCAAACTGCTGGCTCATGGTTTTGCCTGTGTGCTAATCATTCAGCCTTGTGTTGCAGAGTGGGAGATGTTTTTTTATTCAAATTGGTCCCCCTCTCTCAGATGCCATACTGTGTCCCCATCCAGCTCTGTGAGGTCGGGGCATACTCTCCACTTGGCCTTCCGTTTCTATGTGTGAGCTTTCTCTTAGGGCGTGGAAGGGGGTTCGGAGCGGGGGAGACTGCTTTCAGCAAGCAGGAAAGCTAAACCGGGGTTTCCGAGGACTTGGGCCACAGCCTGTCATTTCCCCTCTGGAGGAGGCCACCCTGCCCTGCCTGCACCTAATGACACCCAGGATTCTTACTGGGCAGAACCCAGGCTTCCTGTGGGGGCAGATCCTCGGTGACGAAGCCCTTCCTTGATGGCACCAAATAAACCAATTCCACGGGACAGACCCTCATGCTCGCCCCCCTCAAGCATTAGTTTGACCTGAAATCCATCCTTCTTTCCCTGTGGAGATTAAACCTCAGCTCTGTTCCAGTGCAAATCAGGCGGAGCCACAGTTCTCATTCATCTGCCGAGCATTTAGGGGAAGCTTACTGTATGCACCCTGCTAGGTCCTGGGAGAACACAGGGAATTGTCCATGATGAGTGCCCAGTCTCAGTGGGAGGGAGCTTGAGTCACACCCAAGGATCTAGATAAATTATGTGAGCACGGAGTGCTCAGGGGCAAGGGGACCCTGAGGAAGGGCAGGAAGGCAGCCGCCAGAAGGGGTCTGGATTGAGCAAAGCATGTGTATGGCCTGAGGTTGCCCAGTCACCACTCAGCAACCCTCTTCCTCCCCGGGGAAAGCCCAGGCACCAGCCTGCACGCCCTCACGGCCAGGGTCTGTTCCGGCCCAGAGACAAGATGAGCAAACCTCCGCAAGGATCAGCTAGGCCAGCAAATCCTATTGTGATTGGAGAAGCTGTAGATTCACTGGCCTTGGGAGGACTTCCTAGAGGAGGGGGCATTTCAGGCAAGCTTGCGGGAGTGGAGGGCGGTTAGCAGGCTACCTGGGAGCTCTCAGTGTGAATGTCCCCAGGTTAGAGAGAAGTCTGGAGAAGGTTAAGGAACAGAGGGAGCCTTTCACAGTCCCTGCAGAGAAGGGGCCGGGGTATGGGGGAAACATCACTCACTCATGCCATGTGCATCTGTTCAAGCACCTACTGAGCTTGCTGGGTTCCACGGGCATGAAAACCACTGTGACACAATCTCTAACTGCGAATGTAATGATGGAGTATCTTGCAGCCAGATTTGTGGGATGTTATGCTTTGAGTCTGATCACCACAGCCAATTGCCAAAGACTTTAAAGGCAGTGGAGAACGTAGGCAATGGGGTAAGGATTGGAGACGTGTTGGAGACAAATGAACCGACTGGCCACCTTTTGAGCTGCTCAGGGAAGAACTGGCAGAGAAAGGGGAGAACGTCCACGTTTATTGAGCTCCCTGGTCCCAAGCACTCTGTGTACCAGGTGCTTGACACAGATTATCTTGCTTATGCCTCACAACCAGCCTGCAAGGTGCACATTATTTTCTCCATTTTACACCCAAGGAAAGGGAAACTCAGAGCAGTTAAGTCGCTGGTTCAAGGTCACACACCTAATAAGCAGCAGAGTCAGGGATGAGTCTATTTTCATTTACTAGATCCTTTTACTTCTTCTGTGACACGTAGGAAGGAGAACCAAGGGTCCTGGGCCCTGGGTGGGGAGGCATGACCCTACCTAGCTGTAGATCAGGGATTCAGAGACCAGCGATTAAGAAACCAACGGCTGGGAAGCAAGAATTTGGATTTGCTAATAGATTGAAAGTAGGGAAGGGAGAGGCCACAGAGTAAGCTTGCTTCTGAGATTCCGGGCTCAGCTGACCAGATGTAACTCTGCAGCTGTGCTACTCTCCAGAAAAATAGGAAGGGAACTAATCAGTACATCCTCACCTGGGGAAGGGGAAACTTACCTATTGACCCACAGAGTTTGCATTTTCAACATTAACCGGAGGCCAAGGGGGTGGGAAGCCAGCACCTCAGCCCAGCCCCTGGAAGTTCTGCCCCGTGGCCGAGCTGGGGGTGGTGACCCACCCTGCAAGGTCACTGCTGAGTTGAAAAGGGGACACCCCCAGACCCAAGTGACAGGAAGCTGAGTTCGGGAGTTCCACTGCCTTCCTTCTTTATGGGCGTTAACCCTGTCCCTTCTGGGTTCCTAGCCCCCCGGCCTCCGCTCAGGGGCCAGGACCCCAAGGGGGCGGCCCTGCCAGGCTCAGAAACCTGAGCGGCTCCCTCTTTCTGAGGGAATGTTCCTTAAGAGCAGCAGCAGCTGCTGTTCCCTTGAGACGAAAGCTCCCAACTGGAGTGGAACAGGAATGGGATTAGGTGGCTTGTTTACATGTGATTGGCTTCCCCGGGTTTGGGAACCCAGCTTTTCCCAGCCTGAGACAGCACGCTGGCTCTGCCAGAACTGGAGGGACGCGGCCAAGAACACGGTGTCTGGGGACAGCGGCAATGTCCCTGCCCCCCAAAGGCACACGCTCACCCCGTTCCAGGCTGAAGCCCACTCAGGCCACCCATCTACTGAGCATCTATCCTGCACCCAACGCTGTGCTAGGCAGTTTGGGGGGATTCAAAGAAAGACCCCTCTTTCCCTCAAAAATCCTGCAGCCAAGCAGGGGGAGGTGACATGCGCGTGAGAGAGAACCCTTGTGCTGCCTGCCCAGCACATCAGGCTGACAGGGAGCATTAAAGGAGTCGAGAGGATGGGCTGAGGGCTTGCCGGGGTGGGTCAAGACAAGCTCTCCAGCAGACCAGCTCCCCACCCCGAGTCTAGGCAAGTTAGCAACAAACCCGTCCTCCTGGGAGGCTTGGGAGGCTTTGGGGAGGATGGTCTGGGCTAGTGGATCAGCAGAGACCCCTAGTGGCCGGGGTGGGGGGGATGGCAGACAGCCGGGGCGCCCACTCCCGCTGCCCCCCACTCCCTCCACCCACTCACAATACATCCCAGGGAATGGCGTTGGTTTTTCTAAAATCCCCAACCGGAAGGGCCTTCGCAAGGTCATCCAGTTCACTCCCCTGTTTCACAGGCATCTTAGTACAATAAAAATTACAGCTATTTCAAAATAACTTGAAAACTTTTCTAATCAGTCCTTTCCTTCACTCCTTCATTTCTTCTTACCATCGTGGTTTCTTCCAGGAGTTTCTTCCTTGAGTGGAAATTAAGTCTTCCCATGCAGCATAAGCCCT
Source organism: Lipotes vexillifer (assembly GCF_000442215.2). Lineage (NCBI taxonomy): Eukaryota > Metazoa > Chordata > Mammalia > Artiodactyla > Lipotidae > Lipotes > Lipotes vexillifer. Next base: position 757,248 of record NW_006790311.1, read on the forward strand.
TTCGCTATTAACAGTGAAGAAAGATGGCTCGAGGGGCTGACACAGCTCCTCCTGGGCTGACATCAGACCATCGTGTCAGAGTTCACAGTCATTGCCAGTTCATTTGTTCCCCGCCGTCTCCACCCTCCGCTTCCAAAAGTAATTGCAGAGCCTTTCACTTTTTCTTAGTAAGGGCTTCCTTTTGAACAAGTCATCTTTTTTTGTTCCAAAAATGAAACGTGGAGTAAAACTCACCCGGTGACCACTGTGGTTCAGAAACAATGACTGATGGCCCCAGGATGCGAGGGCCTGGAAGCTGGCCCACAGGTGGCGTCCAGGAGTGCAAGCTCTCAGCCATCCTAAAGCTGCTCCCCTACCTCGCTCTGCCCCTCCCGAGAGCCTCTTGGCCTCTCTGTGTCTCTGGGAAACAGCACACAAGGAGCAACAGTGGGATGAGGTCTGTGGAGGACAGCTCGTTGACTTCCATCTGACTTCTTGGTCACCTGGTCCATGCCCTAAAAGACGTCATTGCTGGGGAACTCTAAGTTTTCAGCTTTTTGGCCCATTTCCTACTAGAAAGTAAGAGACTGCATGCTCCCCAGCCCGATGGAACAGCTCCACCAGAAGAGCCAGGAAAGTGCCCATGATTCCCAGCCTTCTGGCAGTTTCCAGAGGCTTGCAGACACCACTGTCATGCTCCTGATCATGGCAAAGAATTCCTGGACTGGATAACCAGCTTTCAGCCCCTGGTTCCTGGACAACTCAAGCAGGGATGTGAGTCTCTGGATGTTGAAATGTCACTGAAACTACCAAATGTGCTCCTAGCCTCTTCATGAGGCCAAGGAGCCTGGCAGGAAACAGCTCTGTGTGCGTCTAGGCAGAGCACCATCTACCTGGTTTGGAGTCTGTTGAGACCCAGGAGGAAGCTGTCGAGAAGATAATAACTCTGTGTGCTTAGCCAACATCTTCTCCCCAGGGGGCTCCCACTGCCGCTGTAGTAGATCCTTCCTCAGAAAAGAGCGGTACACGGTCTCCAGAGACGCAGCCCCATTGTCTCCGTAGAGACAAGGTTCTAGCGGGCTGGAAACTAAGGCGTCACCAGAAATAGTTGCAAAGTCAAGTCTCGGAGCTCGTCTGGGACAGAGACCACAGCTTCGACTTCTGGGGCTTGGCCTTGGCCCAGGAACACCAGAGGCAGGGAGGCAGGAACGAAGGGGCATGTGTCAAGGCGTGACCACCACTGCTAGGCGTGCAGCCCCGGATGAACCTCTGCTGTTGCTAAGTAAGGAACCCACGAGGCCCTACGTGTCTAGGACAGGTTTTAAATCCTGGTTGTGCCATTCCCTAGTGGCGTGACTTTAGCCAAAGGAAGTGGGAAATGATTTATTGGGTGCCTAAATGTGCCAGGCACTGTGCTTACCTTGGAGCCTGGCTGTCTGACTCCAAAGCTCATCTCTCCATGGGAGCATCGGTGCTACACTTGGAGCCAGAAGACCTGGGTTCGAGGCAGAGCCATGTGACTCAAGAAGGTCACTTCCATTCTCTGGACCTCAATTCCTCTTCAGGCAAATAGAATAATCTCTCCTCTGCTGACCCCATAGGTAGTGGTGAGATTAAAATGAAATAGCACAGTGAAAGAATGCTCTCTGATATTCAGTGTGTATGATAAATAGGTAGTTTTCAGACCCATCTGATCTTTGGGACCATGTGAGGGAGGTTTTTAAAAAACACGGATTGCTGATGGTCTAATTCAATGGTCCTAAGAATCTGTGTCTTAAAAAACACCCCAGTGGGGACTTCCCTGGTGGTCCAGTTGTAAAGAATCCGCTTTACAATGCAGGGGACACAGGTTCGATCCCTGGGCAGGGAACTAAGATCCCACGTGCCTCGGGGCAACTAAGCCCGTACGCCATAAGTATTGAGCTCGCGCGCCTCAACTAGAGAGCCCACGTGCCACAAACTACAGAGCCCACACGCCCTGGAGCCCGCGCTCCACAGCTAGAGAGAAGCCACCACAGCGAAGAGCTCGCACGCTGCAACGAAAGATCCTGCATGCATCAACTAAGACCCGATGTAGCCAATAATAAATAAAAACAAAACAAAAAAACACCCCAGTTCTCAGGCAGGTTTGTGAAACAGCTCATATTTACAAATGTAAGAGATGAATATCATTTCCCCAGACCTCAGGGATGCCAAGTTTTCGCTTCCTCTCTTTGTCCCAGCTAAGATGGGGCCAGCCCAGGCCCTGCCCACGGTCTCTACCCATGAAGTTCTCCGTCCCATTCCTTTACTAATGTAACTTGGCCTCTTGGCACCTCCCAGCAAAGACCCAGAGTAGGAGGAGAGGGTAGGAAAGAGAAGGGTCTGAGCCAATGCATAAATTGCCTTTAGTTACCTAAACTGGGGAAGCTGGCATGGAGGCTAGCCAAGCCACAAGTCTGAGAACCAGCCAGAGTTTGAATAAGCCGGTGAAATATCCAGGTGATAGCTCACCCTTTTGCCTCTGGCTAGTAAAAATGTGTTGGTTGAATCCCAAGACATACATTTTATATTTATTTTACTGGCTTTGCTTGTGTTTTTCTAACCTTGCTGGATATTTTTTCCGAGGGGCAGGGGTTGGGGTTGGAGGAGAAAGTCTGGGACAACTTTTTACGTTTGAAATTCCCAAATATCCTTATTCAATGACGAGCACTGTGGCATGGGTGATTCCAAACCAGAGATTGTTGAAAAGTCACTGCCATTAGTTTTAGGGTGAGTGGCATGGAGTGGATACCCCGCCCCCCATTAAATTTACCTTCCACGTTTGCCTCAGCCTCACGTCATCTCAGTACCGCTTTACACCCTGGGAGAATGGTTGGCTGGGAGTTTGGGACGAGGGGAGCTCAAGCTTGGAGCAGACTCACAGCTGAAGAGTCAGGCTTTGAGGATTCCTGGGTGTTAGCACCGAGCCAGACACATCTTATAAGTGAGGAGACTGAGGCATGACGTGCTAATTCCCAATCCACCTTCATTCCTTGGGTGCCCACGCTGTCTCCATACTTCCAGGTGTGGGCTGTTTTTGTCTGCTCACTTGCCTTCAACAGCTATTGAACCGCTGTGATTCCAGGAGCACCTTGCAGCCCAGTTCTTGGCACAGGGTGTGGGTCCAGTGTTTGTGGAGGACGGAGGACTGTGTTGTAGCCCTGTTGCTGCTACCCAGCTGGGGGACCGTGGGCAAGTCGCTTGGATGTCTTAAGCCTCAGTTCCTTATTTGTACCTCAGGGAGCTGAAATACTCGATTGTAAGGGCCCTTCCAGTCCCTAGGCTTCTGCAGGTCAGACTCAGTGTTACCCCGGAGCTGTACAAATGAGAAGGCCAAGAATTCTGCTCAAAGAATAAACCTCGCTGGTGGGGAGGCCCTCGCCGATCCCAGAAAGGAAAAGTTGAGGCAGGAGCCGCTCCCTCCCTTCCCCAAGGTCACAGCCGCAGAGGTGAGCCGAGTATGGGAGCGAGGCCTCCTCCCAGGAGCCAGGTGGGAGGCCCGGGCATGGAGGAGGGGAAGCCAGACTCCCGCGCCGCTGCTGCGTATTTATAGCCCTGAGCCGGACAGTACAGAAGGGTAGAAAAGGCAGCTCGGAGGAGATGCCAAGGCGGGTTAAGCAGCTGAATCGAATGAGACGTGTAAGTCAGTACCGACTGCCTCTTTCTGTGAGAGGATTGGCCAGCTTCCCGGGTGCCAGGGTCTGGGAGGTGATGCGCCCTGGCTGTCCCCTGGCCTTTGAGGCTTCTCCTTTGTCTGTCGCTCTCCCTGTGTGCCGTCACTGGCTCCAGGTTTCTTCCAAGCACACGTTTCTCCTCACTCCACACTCTAGACCTTCCTGCAGCCGAAGGCCCAAGCTCCTCTGGTTCTAAAACCAAAGCTAGGAAGCCAGAGGCCTCCTTTCCCCCCCCTATTTCCTTGGCCGTTTTCCTGCCTAATTCCTTCCAGCTGGCCTTTGGGGCAGGTTACCCGGTTCAAGCCCTGTTTTTACACGTGGGCCTGTGGTCGGGGGCACCGGAGGCTGGGCGCTAAGCGACCCTGGTGGGTCTCCTCGGGCTCCGGGCACTACACCTCATTCGCGCCTGCCTTGCTGTCTCCAGATGAAGCCTGGAGACCCCGACCTGTCACACCCAATTCCGTCCTCACAAATCCTCCCGAGCAGAGCAGAGCGCCCGGCCGCCAAGCAGGGAGGACTTGCTGCCCTTGTTGGAGACCCACGGCTGGGCCTCCCTCCTGTCCCTCTACATCAAGTCTAAGCGGTCCTAGCCCAGCTCTTAGGTGGCAATGATGAGGGTACCAGGGGGAAAAATGGTTTTCTTAGCTGCTTTGGATTGTCTGGGGGAAAGGGGCAGGCAGTGACAGTGTGGGGCGGAGGGGACCTCCGTGGTGGGCTCTGTGTTGGGGGCCTGAGGGAGAGGAAGCAGCCGATGGAATGTGCCCGAGGCTGGCTGAGGGGAGGCTCGCGTGAGATTCCTGGAAGACGGGTTATGAAGGGGCCAGGCGGCTATTTTTTATTATTATTTAGCAAATATTTTAGTAGCCGTGATGTGTCAGGCCCTAAACTACGTGTTAAGGATACAAAGAGAATATGTCGGAGGCCACTTTGTGTGGATCTTGGTGTAATAAGTGCTGAGATACAGGTACGGGGAAGCGAGGCCCTGGGGTGGGGGTGGGGCATCTGGAGACAACTGAGTGCTAAGGATGTGCAGGTGAAACCCTGGCCTGGGGTTGGAATCACCTGGGGAGCTTTCAACACCCGCCCCTCCCCCCCCCACCCCCGAAGGTCTCCAGATATTTCCAAAAATCCTCTGAGGAGACAATGGCGACCAGTTGAGAACCACTCTTCTAGATACAGTAAGTAAGCAGAGCTGGAGCTGAGTGGCAGGGCCTATGTTAGCCTCAAGCCCCCACCCCCGCGCCGAAAGCCCTGGCCACACCCCTGACCAATTAAATTAGAATCGCCGGCGGTGGAACCTAGGTACGGATACTGGAACTTGCGAAGTGAAGCCAAAGTGGGGACCACTGGTTTCTGGGGTAATTTACGTCTCAGGTTTGCAGGGGAACGGAATGGCTAAATGCATGACTATTGTTGGTTGGTTTTTTTTCAGATTGAGCCCTCTTCACACTTTCTAGGGAGCCATGAGAATTGCTTTCTGGATTTGGGTCTGGGAGGAGCAGGAAAAGGGAGGAGGGAAGGCAGGAAGGGGGAGGGGAGAGGAGAAATTTGGGGCTGTGGCATCTAAGCTCTTAGTGGCATTGTCACAAACCACGCCTCCCTTACTGCCAGGACCTCCTGCAGAATTCCCCCAGTTCCATGTCTGGAGTCTCCAATAACCCCCAGGGGATTGTGGTCCCAGCCTCAGCGCTCCAGCAGGGCAACATCGCCATGACAGCTGTCAACTCACAAGTGGTGTCAGGTGTGTGCAGCGGATTGTGGGGAACACCCCTGGGAGGAGGCCGGGTGGCCCTGAGGGAATTCCAGGGTTGGGGGGCAGGGCACTGAACAAAATGTCCTAGGAAATGGGAGAGGTGCCCCCTGCCGAGGGAGGGGCTTCCAGCTGCGTTTCTTGACTAAAGTGTTCTGTAAGCTTATAGATGGTTAGCAAGACCTGATGATGGTGGTTTGGAACAAATTTGGGTCAAAGTCTCATTAGCCCGTCAGAGACCCTTCCGCCAAACACACAGAGAGACTCTATTCTCTGGACCCCATCCCTGTCCCACCCCTCCTCCACAGGGGCTGAATGCCTCCAGAGCAGAGGGTGTTTACACGTGAGTGCCAAGGGCATTGGGAACCCTGCTTGCCCTCACTCCTACCCACCCCTATGGCAGGGGACTCCAAAAGTGGTTGTCTCCTCAGGTGGAGCCTTATACCAGCCGGTTACCATGGTAACCTCCCAGGGTCAGGTGGTCACCCAAGCAATCCCCCAGGGAGCCATCCAGATCCAGAGCACACAGGTGAGTGTGTGTGTACAGTGTAGGTGTGTGCATACGTGCATGGGTTTGGGGGAGGGCAACCGTAACGCTTTACTGCCTGCTAGGCACTTTACACCAGTAACTCCTTACATCCTCATTATTCCTCTAAGGGGTGTCATTACCCCCACTTGACAGAAAAGAAGGTGGGTGTTGGGAAGGTTTTATCAACTGGGATTTTGCTGCCTCTCGGGGTTACATCGAGGGATCCTGCACTTCCTATTCCTGGTCTACACTCCGAGCCACTCTGTAGCTCAGTGGGGTAGAGCGTACACAAGGGGGCCAGGGTGGGAGTGAGAAGATCTGAAGTCAGAGGTCCGAGATCTGACATTAACTCTGCCATCTCGGATAAGTCACCTAACCTCTCTGAGCCTCTGAGTTTTTATCCATAGACGAGGGATTAACACCAGCTGCACACTAGCCCCACCAGCCTACAGAGCTGATGTGAGGGCTGAGCACGGTAATGGATAGGAAAGCGCTGTGCAGACTCTAATGTACCCCAGGAATGCTAATAACTATTGGATGGTTTACGGCAAATCTCTCTCCTGTGCCCTTTGCATGACCCTGTTTCCTCTGTCTCCTCCCTCTTCACCGTCTTCCCTTCTCCCATCCTCTGAGAGGCTGGCACTGGGTGACAGGAAAGGTAACCTCCCCCGGCCCTCAGAATGAGTTGGGAAAGGGGATTGGCAGCGAGAGGCTGCCGTCTCTATGGCAACAGGTCCCTAGCCGCTGGCCCGCCAGGCTGCTGATGCTGATTTTTTCTCCACGTGCCCTGAAGGTTAACCTTGACCTCACCTCCCTCCTGGAAAATGAGGATAAGAAGTCCAAGAACAAACGAGGAGTCTTGCCCAAGCATGCCACCAATATAATGCGTTCTTGGCTCTTCCAGCATCTCATGGTGAGTGTGTGTGTGTGTGCGTTGGGGTGTGGAATTGCAGCGTGGGGTATGAATAAGCCCTGGGGCACCAGACCATCATCCCTAGATCTGCAGAGGGTGTGGCCTCAACGAGAGGCCCTCTGATAGGGATACCATCTTCCAGAGGCCAGGGCAGAGGGAGGCTTAAATGGGACCTACAGCTGGGAGTTCCAGTGCTTGCGGCTCCTGCCTCAAAGAAGTGTGACATCGATGAGGGAATGGGGACAGACACATTCTGGAGAGAACGCAGTACTGGGCAAGAGGACAGGATGGTTTCAGGGACAGGGAGAGATTCCGTGGGAACCGGGGCTGTGCTTTCTGGTTCAGAACCTCCTCCCGCAGTCAGCCATGCTCACCCCTGCCCTCTCCCGTGGAAGAAAATGCTGATTCTCCATCAGGACTCTTCTGCTTCCCGAGTCCTCCGTGCGGGGGGGAAGCAGAGGGTGTGCGTCCATTTCCCTCTGATCAGGGCAGCCAGAGCAGGCACAGACTGGGGAGCCGTGGCTGAGCCCACCCCCCGGAGGAGCCGCCCAGGCAGAAATCCTGGCCTCACGTAACCAGCCGAGCTCAGAAACGCAGAGCAGTTGCTTTCATGAGCCTCTTTCGCAAAATGACGACACAGCCTCGGATTTAGGTATAATGTTTATAAAGCACCTGCCCTGTGCACCTATCATGACGGTAGTTGTGTTTGTGTGCAGTGTAAGTTGCAGCAGACAGGCCTTGAATATCAGAAGTGACTTTAACACTATTATCACTGGCAACCTCCTAGTGTCATTCAAGGGCTGGAGCAATAAAGAAAGCCAGTGACTCTGTCTGGGCTGAGTGTGTGTGTGTGTGTGTGTGTGTGTGTGTGTGTGTGTGTGTGTGTGTGTGTGTGTGTGTCTGGGGTGGGGAGGTAGATTCTTCGAGCACAGGCGGCTCCCAGTGAACTGCAAGCCTGGCATGAGTAATAGACACACAGACAGAAAACAAATACCAAGCTTGGGGCTGTAGATTTATGGGTCGGAAAAGTGTGGGGAAGAACCAGGAGTTAGGGGGACTCTTTCTTCAGAGACAAGGAGGGAAAGCCAGCGGATCGTGGGAACTAATTAATCAGTCAATCATCAGCCCTTTATTTGAAATGAAAGTGCCTCCAAGAGCCAGGGCGCCCAGGCCTGGGGATCTTAGGATCTCCTGCCCCCCAGCAGATGGCCAGAACTGCTCTGAGGTGCTGGATGTGCCCTGAGCTCTGCGCCCCCCACCGGTATGTACACCCTCCCCGCCAACCCTGGGGAATGAGGACTCAGGGCCGCCCCAGCATTTGCTGAGGAAGCACATCTTGAAGGCACTACCTTGGGACCAAACAATACCCAAATTTGGAGAGAAAGCGCTGGAAGGCTGAGGGTTAAAGCCAGGAAAGGAAGTTGGAGAGACTCCTGGAGCCTAGTGATGAAGCCAGGCCCAGCCTCGGCGTCTTGCTCTGACTCAGTATCTGGAGCTCGCCGTGGGGATGCCCAGGTCTCCTGCCTGTTCTCTCTTCCATGTTGTTAGAGAGCCAGAGGGCTCAGATGGACTTGGTGGCCCTGAGAGCCCAGTGTCTGTGCAAAGCTCCCAGCCCCAGCGCCGGGAAGAGGGCCTCTGTAGGGGAGGTTCTGTCTCTGTGCACTGAGCTGTAACACCCAAGTTGGGGGCACCCAGGCTACCTCCCCGGCCCCAGCCGTGGACCTAGAGGAGGCCATGTGTTACGTTGTGTTGCTGTGTAACTGTAGGGCTGTGGGTTTGGTGGAAAGCTCATGGGCTTTTGAGGCAACCAAGCCCAGCTTCACATCTAGGCTTTCCCTCTTGCTCTGTGATCTGGCCACACTCACCTCTTGTGGCGATCATGACGGAGCAGTGGAATGAGTGCAAAGACCCTAGCACACTGGGTCTTATTAAATGTTCGTTCCCTCGCTTCTCTTCCTTTCCTTACCCCCATCCTGTGCATGTTTGAAGACTGATGTGAACACACCTACAGCCTTACTTCTGAGGGTAGAAAAGGCAAGTATAGGAGGGAGAGGGGCCTGATGTCCAGGCCAGTGCCCCCCGCTGACTCCTGTCACTTCCGGTGCCTCCCGTACCCGATGGCAACTCACCGCTGAGTTAAGTCTTCAGCCTGAGACAGAGGGTCACACTATCCATCCCTCCTCTGACCTTGGACTCAGTTCATGTCTTGCCTCTCGCCCTGCCCTTTGCCCCCTCAAAGGCTCAGGGTCTTTCCCTTCCACTCTACGGCCACCCCCAGCCGGACGTGGGAAGGCAGAGGAAGGTAGAGGCAGGGAAGAGAGGGTGTAGCAGCTGAGCACAAAGCAAAGGGGAAAGAAGGACCCAGGTTAGAGCTGCAGAAGGGACCTGGAATGATGGCGGGGCGGGGACTTGCTGAACAGTGTGAGTGAGGCCGTCACCCGCCCCGGGCCCTCTGCAGCTCAGAGGGCACTCAGTGTGGATACTGTTGATAAAGCCTTGACATTGGCAAGTCCTCCTCCACTTAATGCCTTCCCCACAGAGGCCATGGAGAGAGGACAAGAGAGTGACCGGTGGGCCTTTAAAGTCAGAACTCGGAACTTCTGAAAGAGGGGGAGGAAAAAGATGGGGAGAAGTCCAGGCTCTAGGGACTTAGCATGACGCAGTTGTCCCGTGCAGGCCAAGGCTGGCTCCCCAGATACAGGTGGGCACACAGTTCCCCTAAACCCTGGCTCAGGAAAAAGCCTGTGAAGGCTGTTCGTAACAGGGCGCAGTGGAAAGAAGACAGGCTTTCAAGCCAGACAGACAGGAGTATGAATTGAGGCCCTTCCACTAGCTGGGCAATCATTTTATTTCTTTGAAAAAGGATATAATACCCATTTTCCATGGCTGAGAAAACTAAATGAGATAACTTATGTAAAGAGCCATGCCTGATACACAATCACACTCAAGAAATGTGAACTTTCTAGAACAGCAGACCAAGAGCAAGTTTTTGAGGCCAAGGCCCAACATCTGTGAAAGTTATTTAGAGGTGGATGACTGATCTGTTGTTCTGATCTGTAATACCTCCTGATTCCCCCATCATTTGACCCTAAGAATACATTGACTAATACTGTTACTTACCTGTTCTGTGTGTATATGTGTGTGTCGAATCTACACGTTGTATATCTCTGACTCAGCTGTAAATTGTTTAAGAATAGAGATCATACATGATACCTCTTCTCTGGGCCCCAAAGCATTGCTTCCCAAAGTGGGTGCCTTTACAGGATGTTATAGGTGTTGCTCCCAAGAAAGGGTACCCTGATGAAACAGATTTGGGAAAATCTGGTTATACGAAGTTTAGCTTATTTCTTTACCCTTAGTATACTAGGGGGGCATCGTGAATTTGCAAGAGGGGGCATGGCTTGAAGCTTTTCCCAAATATTTGGTCACTCTGAGTCACTCTTGTTTTCATTGTTGCTCTGAGAACAAGTCTGAGACTGTAGTTCTTGGAGAACCCCACTCTGTGGCAACATTGTATTAGGCATATAGTAGCTGTTCAGACTTAGAAAAGGTATGAAAAAGGGCAGATCTCAATATCAGTGATGTTCTCATATCCAGTGCAGGAGAGACAACTAATTTGTTGATTGTTTAATTGGAAAAGTTGATTGAAGAAAGAAACAATCATTAAAAAGATCCATTTCATTTTTTTAATTTATTTTATTGAAGTGTAGTTGATTTACAATGTGGTGTTCATTTCTGCTTCACAGCAAAGTGACTCAGTTATACATATATATGTTTACATTCTTTTTCATATTCTTTTCCATTATGGTTTATCACAGGATATTGAATATAGTTCCCTGCGCTGTACAGTGCGACCTTGTTGTTTATCCATCCTATATATACTAGTTTACATCTGCTAACCCCAAACTCCCAATCCTTCCCTCCCACACCCCCATCCCCCTTGGCAACCACAAGTCTGTTCTCTGCATCTGTGAGTCTGTTTCTGTTTCATAGATATATTCATTTGCGTCATATTTTAGATTCCACATACAAGTGGTATCATATGGTATTTGTCTTTCTCTTTCTGACTTACTTCACTTAGTATGATAATTTCTAGGTCCATCCATGTTGCTGCAAATGGCATTATTTCAGCCTTCTTTTATGGCTGAGTAGTATTCCATTGTGTGTGTGTGTGTGTGTGTGTGTGTGTGTGTGTACCACATCTTCTTTATCCATTTATCTGCCGATGGACGTTTAGGTTGTGTCCGTGTCTTGGCTATTGTGAATAGTGCTGCTATGAACATAGGGGTACATGTAAGATACATTTTATTTTGATTTAAAAGACATACATAATATATTTGTTTGCTAATGTTTTGATACAAGGACAAGGTCATTTTCTGATTAAAGTTTGTCCTTTTACTTGCACAAACTTCTCCTATAAGATCTATGAATTTCATCTTTATTCAAAATGGAATAAGAACTTTGGCTTTTGGGAAGTAATCTGTCCGCAGGATATTTCTAGATTTTTATTGTGTATCCCAGTCTCTTATACTTGTCTCACCTGATCTCACTTTTAAGCAAATTTGAGTCCGGAGTCTCTCCAAAGCACTCCGCTTAGTTTTCTTAGTGACAACTCTTGCTTTTTGCACTCATATTTTATTGGTTTACAGAATAAAGTTACATAATTACAGTAACATGTATAACTGGCATAAACTAGTCAACACAAACACTGCTGACTTTCTGACAAGCACATAAATTGGCTAATGAACATTCTACAAAGTAATCTATTCATCTCAAGCCGTCAGGATACTGTAGACAGCAGTTCTAATGGTTGACAGCAGAAAGGGAGAGCGTGGTATAATCTGCAGACTTGTTTAATAGAGATCGGTTATTAGAACCTCTATTGTAGATGCTGGTTTTCCTGTTTTCTTCTTTCCCTCAGGCAGAAGTTAGTATTCTTTGATTCCTTTTGCCCTGTGTCCAAGGTTTCTTATCATTTCCACTGTTCTGGGGCACTAGCAGCTATAGAAATGTATTCAGATGACAGCGTGCTCCTGAGATGGAGGCTAAACCCCAGAGCCTTTTTGCTGTTAGGCTGCGGTGAGACTGGAATGGTTTCATCCATCAGTTCCTTGCTTCTGGGTCCCTGAAGAATCCAGTGAGATTTTCTTGCTACTGCATTTTGGCTGAAAGCAGCTAAACTCCTGCTGGAAGCAGTCATTCCATTACAAATCCAGATAGGGTGAGAAACCCTGGCAGAGGGTCCTCTCCATGGAGGAGAGAGGGAAGGGCGCAGCTCAACCCCCGCTTCTGCCCTCATCCCCTCTTGTCCAGATCCCAGCCTCCCCCTGTCCTGCCTGGATGATTCTGCTTATTTCCGTCAAAAATGTGACTGTTCTCTGTGCTGCTGTTACCCAAGCACAGGAGCAAGCTTACAGAGTATTTTCTGAGGGTGGGGGGGAGCCTGGAGAAGAAACCAAGCCCCAGCGGCCCTGCCACCATCAAAGGAGCCCCTCCTCCCTTAGCTACTGCTGTGCGCCGGGGTGCGGGCCAAGCATCTTCCTGCATCATCTCGTTTCACCCGCCCAGCCGGCGGGTGAAATGATCCTCATTTTACCAATGACAAAACTAGGCTCCACGGAGGTAACGCATTCCCCAAGGTCCTGCAGGATTTGAACCCAGGTCTGTGTGGCTTGAGCGTCTAATGTCTCACCCGCTAGGCTGTTACTGCCTCTGCATTGATGCAAGAAACCACAGCATCTCTCAGTTCCCAGGCAAAGTCTAGGTAAAGCAAAGGGGGACCCCGACCCTCAGCTGAGGCCCAGAGCCCCGTCCTGGGACAGCTGCAGGATTTTGATAGCCTGGCCCTAGTTTTAGATACAGCGAGCCAGGGTCACAGTTGCACTCTGCTTGCAGCCATCTCACCCCTGCCCCACAGAGCTGAGGACCTTGCTCCAGGGCCCTCGTATAAACTCGGCTATAGTCACAAAAGCTGAGTGCACAAAAACACCAGGGGCCTTCTCTGTTTGATTCTTTTGGTATTGGAATATAACTCACATGCCATAAAATTCACTCTTTTTAACTGTACAATTCAGAGGATTCAAGTATATTTACAAAGCTCTGCCATCATCACCACTATCTCATTCCAGACTATTTCATCACCCTGGAAAGAAACCCTGTACCCATTAGCCGTCACTCCCCCGCCTCTAGAAGCCAGTGATCTACTTTCTGTCTAGATGGGTTTGCCTATTTTGGATAATTCACATGAATGAAATCGTGTGATATGGAGTCTTTTGTGACTGACTTCTTTCATTTAGCGTGATGTGTTCAGGGTTCATCCATATTGTACCATATAGCAGCGCTTCGTGCCTGTGTATGACTGAACAGTATCCCATTGTGTAGATAGACCACATTTTATCCGTTCATCAGTTTATGGACATTTGGGTTATTTCAACTTTTGGGTCTTGAGTGTTGCTACTACACACATTCGTGTACACCCCACGATTCTGAGCCCGTCCTTATCTGTGAGATTCCTTGTCAGATTGCCAGCTATCCTCACCCACAGGGCTAGAGCCTCACATGCTGGGCTCATCCCTGCTGGAAGAAACAGGGTTGCTGCACACCCGGGTACAGTGTGTGCCCTACACACAGGCTCCCAGCCAAGGAAGGCTTGTGGAGGTGAGAACCGGTTGGTTGCCTCTGCGCCTTGGTGTTACTTTCAGTCACTCAGCAAACATTGTGCCCCCTTCCCTGTGCCTAGCATTGTATTAAGCTCTGAAGGAAGCATGCATCTCTCCCTATCAGAGGCCCATGTACAGGCTTCATCGACAGCTGACTTAGAACGGTGGTGGCTCTTACAACAGAGAGAGACAGTCTATGGAAAGGGCATGGTACTCGGAGGCAGGATCTAGATTTGAGTCTCACTGCCCCCTCTATGTAGCCAGCAGACCTGCGGTGAATCGCTCAACCTCATTAAGCCTCAGTTTCCTCTGCTGTAAAATGGGAATCACGATACCCAGCTAGAATAAGATGATGGATGTGAAGGTACCTTGTCCTGATACAGACACAGCTGCTGCTACAAATACCCCCAGTCTCCCTCCAGGAATCCCCACAATCTGCCCTGCCTTGGAAAACGCTGAGAGAAACCTTGACACTTCTAGGGAATCTGTGGAGGAAAGTAAGAAACCTTGAAAAGCAAGAAAATGGCCTGGGGAGACTGAACCATTCTTGTTCCAGAATATTTTGTCTGCTACTTTTTCCTTTAACTTCATCACCTTATCTGAAATCTCACTCATCAGAGACCCACTTAAAATGATCCAATCCTTGTCAAAACACCTACAGCGAGGCCCTGAGGCCATCACTCCTTCACAGCTTAGGTAAGAATTAGTCCAAAAGCTTGGTTTTCTACACCCACTCAGCTAAGATCACTTTCATGGGAAGAGTGCCAGTGCCTATTACTGGTAGATGAAGATTAGAACATTTTTAAACACAGCGTTTTGAGGAGGTAAGCCAGACTGGGGTGCCAGAGGAAAGGTTCCTAGCAATTGTTTTCAACCTCTTCTAGGTCCTTGACCCTTTTGAGAATCTGATGAAAGCTTTGTCTCCATCAACATGAACATAGTTGCGGGGCATTTGACCATGAAGCCCTAGAGGCCAGAGGCCTCCAGTTCAGGAAGCTGACTGTAGGATAACATGAAGACCCGGGGATTTGTGAGAGGGGTGCTGGGAAGAGTCAACAAGGCACCAAAAAGGGAGAAGCTGACAAAGTCTGTGCTCTCCAGTCTCAGCGTTTACCCAGGTCTAGTTCTGTTACAGATCTTTAACTAAACTGTCCACTGACACCTAAGCTTCAGGTAGGAGACATGATTTCGGCACTCAAAGGGCTGATAAATTAATCGGGGGAATGAATCATACACATACTACGAGCGGTCAACCCGTGATGTAATCAAGTGCTGTTACACAAACACACACGCAAGGGGTTGGGGAATAGACGACTCGATAGAGGTGAGGCGGCTTGCCCATCTTGCTGGTCAGACACATCCAGCATAGTGTGTCCAGGACTGAGCATCAGATATCAAAAGGTCCTTTGATGAGTCGTGTCCAGAGAAGGGCAGCCAGGATGGGGAAATGTCTGTTCAAATGACTCCGACAGGAAACGTGTCACATGATGAATGGTTAAAGGCTGGGGATGTTTGGTCTGTAGAAAAGATTAGTTCCTTTAGGGCAGCCCGGTACAGTAGAAGGAACAAGGCTTTGGAGGCAGACAGACCTGAGATTGAGCCCTGCTCCATTTTTTACTGACTATGTGACCTTGAGCGGGTCAATTAACTTCTCTGATGTCAATCTCCTCTTCATAAAATGGAGATAATATTACCTACCTACGGTGAATATCAACAATATGTTAAAAAGCGCAGTAGCTGACAGAGGTGGAACGGATGTGGTTAAAGATACAGCGGGTGTGGGTCCCAGCTCTGCCATGTACCCCCCATATAACCTGGGGCCAGTGTTTAATGCCTCTGGGCTCAGTTTTCTCATGTGTAGAAGGTACCCCCTCCCCGTCCCCCTTCCCCCACAAATACGCTTGAAACCATCAGTTGTGGGAATAGCACCGTTAATACGTAGGCAGCCTGATACAAGCTAGAATTCCCCCACCCTCTCCTACCCACTTTCACACCCACAGACACACACAGAGGGAATGGTGACAAGTACCAGTTACCCCCTAGGGTCCTATGATCATTCAACGAAGACATACTGAACGCTAGGCATGGGCCAGGCATTTTCCTCGGCACCAATGAGGTGGGGATGAAAAGACAGGTGTGGACCCTTTTCTCAGACATTGCAGCCTGTCTGGTTGGGGTGAAAAACAACAGATCATCCTTGTAGTGTGTGGGATCCTGGGTAGGGTGAGGGCTCAGAGCTCATGGGCGGGGGGACCTAAGGGGTTGGGAGCAGGTTAAGAAGGACCAATCTTGCTGCCATGAGAAGGATGGATTGAAGATGGAGCCAGAGGGAGGGAGAGTGGTTTTGTAATTGCGGGAGAGGGTGAAGAACGAGAAGGCAGTAGATTTTTACAATGAGAAACTATACGGCAGTGAACATGATGTGATTGTTACATAGAACAGCCATAAGTGGATCTCACACCATGCTGTGGAGTGAAATACTACATGCTATATGATTCCATTTATATAGAGTCCCAAACCAGGCAAAACTAAACCATAATGGTTAAGGATGTAACATAGATAGTAAAACTATAAGGAAAAGCAAAAAAAGTAATTACCATAAACATCAGGTTATCCTTGGGGAGGATATCTTTGGAGGCATGTGATTGGGAGGGGGCAGAAAAGGGGCTGCTGGGGTGCTGGTAGAATTCTATTTTTTGACCTGGCGGGTGGTCACGTGGGTGTCTGTGATACTACACCAAGCTATGCATTTCAGTTCTTTGTGCTTTTCTGTGTGTGCACAACTGTAAGTGGGGAGGGGAGTTGAAAAGAGAGAGAAATGGAAGAGTGGGACATATAAGCAAGGGCAGCTACAGCAGGAAAGGGAGGGTCCTTGGGTGCCTTGTGTGCCCCTCTCCATCCCAAA
Source organism: Lipotes vexillifer (assembly GCF_000442215.2). Taxonomy (NCBI): domain Eukaryota; kingdom Metazoa; phylum Chordata; class Mammalia; order Artiodactyla; family Lipotidae; genus Lipotes; species Lipotes vexillifer. The sequence continues at coordinate 773,678 of NW_006790311.1, forward strand.
CTGCTCTAGCATCTCTGAAGTCAGGGTGTGCCCCGCATCTTCGATGTGATGAAATGTGGTTGTTTCAGGGCCCCTCACCATCCTGGCAGCCTCCCTCCGGCTGGTCTCTGGCCCTTCTAGAGCGGCGGCCACGCTATCAAGCTGTGGCCGCAGCAGATCACGTGCCCACAGTTGGTCAGGAGCGAGAAGGGAAGGAGGGGGTGGTTGCCCCAGTGCAGGAAAGTGGAAAAGCCACAGCTCCAGCGGGCCCCTGCTCCAGCGGCAGCTCCGACTCACACCTGCAGGCTGCTGCTTCCCACGCGCTGTGTCCCTCCGGGACGTGGCCGGCCTCCTGCGGCTCTTCCTGGGCTGGGAGGTGGGTGCACCATCTTGGGTGGGCTTTGAGTGAAAGACGTGGCCAGGGGCCCATGGGCCAGCCTGGCTGAGCTGCTTTCAGACCCGGGACCCTAGGGGGAACCCACAGTTCAAACTGAGAGATGCCTTCAGCTCCAGTTTAGCCCAGAAGAGACTTGAGTTCCAGGGCCAAGAGGGAGGTGTCAGGGACAGAGTTTGGTTAGACGTCAGAGGAGCTTCCCGATGCCAACTGTGGTGCTGTGAAACGCCTACTCAGTATAAATCCTGCAGTTCCCTTCCCCAGAGACTAAATATTCAACGATACCGTGTCTGGGAGGCTTCACCATGTGGTGCAGAGTGAGTCAGTGCAGCACACACATGCTTTGCCTGCATCATTCATTCAATCATGCCCGAAGTCCAAGGAGTAGTCACCATCTTCTTATTTCTATTTTAAGCCCAGGAAACTGAGGATGGCATACATCAAACAATAAATTGCCAAGGTCACACGGCTGGTTAAGTGGTGGGTGCAGGACCTGACCTCTGCAAAGGCCATGCTCTTAACCACCAGGCAGCACTGCCCCCAGCCACCTGAGGCTCCCTGCTGGCCCTGAAAAGGAGCTGTAATTTTCTGGTCCATCCTCTATCTCTTCTAGAGGGCTGCTGTCTGTGCCCTTCCCTCCTGACTCCAGAGGAGCTCCTCCAAATTGTGATCAGAGAGCAGCTGCCGCAGCCTGATGGCTCACCACCATCTCGCTGGATTCCTCTCCCCGTCCCTGGCCTCGAGCCCTTCCGATTGTGCTAAAAGTAGCACTGACCAAATCGAGGGCTGTCCAGGGGCCAGGACTATTTTGACTCTGTCCTCAGGAATCATCTGGTGTGAGGCGTAGACAAGCTGGAGGCATGGACGAGCTGGACTGCTCCCATGAGCACTCAGACGTGGTGCCAGGAATGTTCTGGTGACACACCTGTCCCCAAGGCCATGCCAGATGCTGCCACTCACCCCATGGCCTCCACCGCATGCCTCATGAGACACTGGTCCCGGGAGCGATGGGTGGTGGGACTTGCCCCCCAGGAGGATAAGGGCTTTGTATCCCTACCATAAGAGAACAACCAGCCAGTTTCAGGGACCCTGCCCCTCCTCCCTCTCCATTAATTGGGAGCACGTTAATCTGTGGATTGATGACATCCACTCAGAATGGCGGCCCGCACCCGAAGCCTCCTTAGAGACAACAGCAAATATTATCTGGGTGAGGCTGAAGCATTTCCTCCTCTGGAGGTTTTTAATGATGGACGAGATTTGCATCTGACTGACTTGACTATAAGTCCCAGTGCAAAGCCCCTGTCTGGAAGGCCCAGGTCCTCCTTTACTGGGATGGCTTGGCCATTCTTCAAAATCCAGTTGAAGTCCCTCCTCCCTAGGGAAGGCTCCCCTGACTTCTCTTACCACCCGATGGGTACTTACACACTACTTTTTCTTTTTTTTTTTTTTTGGCTCCAGAATCTGAGCTCTTTACTAAAACAGTTTACAGACTGCAGTGCTGAAGACACACTACCTTTTAATAGAGGCTTTTTCCTTTGCCTGTAGCCTTTCCCTCTAAGCTGTGAGCTCTATGGCCGGGTATCGTTCACTTGCGGGCACCTCCGAGGTAGCAGCTTCCCAGCATTTGTGGTTGATGAACCGGCACAGTCGGCAAGGCTCAGGGAACAAGTCAGCCATCTCCTTCTTGTGCTGGTTCACTCATCTGTTTCATACACGAACACTGAATATCCACTCTGCCTGTTACTGGTCTGGACACTGGAGATGCAATGTCTCATAAGACTGGGTCCCTGCCTGAGAGCAACTCCCAGGATCGGGGGAGATATCTATCACCATATAGCGGGCTAAAGGCAATTATTCAAGTGCAGCAGTGACTAACTTTGCCCGGGGGAGCTGGGGGGAAAGGCCTCTCAGAGGACTTGACCTGTGAAAGGTCTTTGCAGAAGCTCAGAAACGTACGCAGTGGAAAAGTGGGAGAAAGAGCTTTCCAGCAGAGGGAACAGCATGTGCAAAGGCATGGAGGTATGAAGGGCCTAGTGGGGCCCGGGAAGGCCAAAAGGTTACTATCGTTTTGCTGTATTCTCAGACCGGTTGCCATGGATGACAGGGAGGCTGCTCGGCTCCTATCAGAGCCGCTGAGCTTGGAGCTCCACGGGGCGGGGGAGGAGGGCTCGGCCACCACCCCTCCCCGGAGGGTGTCAGATGCACGCAGCCCCTGGGAGGCTACAGTCTCCTCCCCATCTCCCTGGGCTCCTTCCCAGTTAGATGAAATTGGCTCCTATGACACCGACGTGCTTTCCTTCTTGTTAGAATCTTAATATTATATGGATCACGAGTCCCGGCTGCCCTGGTGTTGTGGTCAGGGTCAGAGGTGTGAATTAAAACAACACATGACCCTGATTGCTTCAGTCGAGGGACATTGAGGACACCGAAGAGGTTCCTTTCCTTTGTCACTGATAATGAGAGTTCTATGGAGGTTGTTGATCATCCCTTAGAGAGCTTTAAGCACCTTGCCAACATTGTCCAACGACAGTATGAAGAGCGATCTCTTATTGAGCACTTTACAAGTATAATTTCTTTTCATCATTAGATGAATTTATGATGTGGGGTTAAGTGATGTGCCTGAGATCTCACAGCTCTTCATGACAGAGCCAGAATCTGAGCCCCGGTCTTCAGGACTTTGGAAAGCCCAAGCACCACTATCTCATACCACCTCAATCAGGGGATGATTCCGACCTGAGGACAGCTTGGCCCTCTACCCTGAGAGCTCCCGAACCTCCCCTAGCTGCCAGGGCAAGGCTCTGACCCGTTCAGACGCTCATCACACCTATATTGCAAGCCTGCTGGGTGCCAGGTGTTACACAGAAGCCTGGGAAAGACACACAGACACATAGACCCAGACATCATGGGGCTCACCACCCAGTGGGATCCAGAAGGTCCCCTAACCCTCTGCCACCCCAAACTTTCCCAGTCTTTAATGTGACCTATTCAGCCTCCTCAGCGCTTTGGCCAACACCCACTTCTCCTAAGCTTCTCCCGTGCTTGTTATCCAAACCCCAGCACCTACCGCCTTGTTTCTGCTTTCTTTTGCTCGGCAGCCATTTGTACTTCAGGTGCATGTGGTGGGTGCTGGGGATACATTAATAAGAGCTGGTCTCTGCCCTCATGAAGCATGACCTGAGAGAGAGACAAACGTGTAATCAGTGCAGGACTGAAGGCCCTGCCCCACGTCCTCACTCACCCCCACAAAGACACTGACTCCGTCTCACAAAGTGGCAGCATGAAGTGATGGGGGGAGCCCGGACCAACGTCAGAACTGAGTTCCGAGCTGATGCCACCATCTGGGGGACGGTGGAGATAGTCCTTCAGTTTCTTCGCCTAACCTGCCTCTTACCAAGTTTTACCGATATGCTTTATTAAGTGAAATTAAGTGCATGAAAGCATTTCATAGGCTACAAAGTATTACACAAGTCGTAGTTATCATTATATTTATCTTCTGTCTCCTAGTATGCCTGCATGAATCTACACACGTAGTAGATATTCAGTACATGTCAGTTACTTTAAGTTAAATGGATTCGTTCACCCGTTTACCGCCTTCTGAGAGTCCTATGGGCTTTTGAGGCCATTGTCAATCCTAATATTGATAATGCCTGACCTGCCTGTTTGGGGGTGGACCAAGTGAGAATGTGACACTGCTTTGGAAGCGATCAGTATTGAACTGTACCGACCCTTGGGAAACCACTTGGTCCTCCACCATGGGGGGCTGGGCTCAGGGCAGGTAGCCCTCCTCAGGCACAGAGCAGCCTCCCTCCAAGCCCTTGGCCATTCTTTCTGGGGAACATTACACTTTCCCCTTTTTGGGCTTCCAAACCCCTGGGGCTACCTGGCCCACGATGCTGCCTGTGTTGTGGGCATGGTCTCTAGGGGGACCAGGCCACCACGTGCCCACCCCTCACTAGCCCTTCACCTCTCATTTCAGCACCCCTACCCCACGGAGGATGAGAAGAGGCAGATCGCGGCCCAGACAAACCTCACCCTCCTGCAAGTGAATAACTGGTGAGTTAGTATCGCCTGCCCAGAGGCTCTTAGACCCAGGGGCCACTTGCTGGGCAGGGGAATGCATAGCAGGGGAAAGAGGCTAGAGTGCCCAGCCTGGCCTCAGTCTCAACCTGGCGACCATGCCAGCCATCGCATGTGGGCTGGAAGCAGATATCCGGAATCAACACCTATAGCTTCATCTGCAGCTTCTCAGCGCCCTCTCCTGGGAAACTGTGTCAGGAACATCACTGGGAGCTTCTTGCCTTCTTGCAGAAAACCCAGCCCCACCTGCACTATGGACACACAGGGGTGCCTGCATCCCACGACCCGAGGCCACCGGTGGTCATCTGGTCTACTCACCACCCATGTAAAAAAGAGCTCAGGCTGAAACACTCTGCAGGGCTGGGAGCAGGAAGAATAGGGAGGAGCTGGCAGTTCTCACCCCACAGGGCTCCCGTGCCCCCTCCTCTGTGGCCGCCTGAGGTGTCACAGAAACCTCAGAGGGCAAGTTCTGGCTGGATGGGAGCAGACCCTTGGCCCTCTGGAGAGAGGTCAGGTCAGAGGTTAGTGCCTTTGACTGGGGGGTTCTTCCTTCCTCTGTTCAGTCCTGACCGGTCTGGAGCAGAGATTCCTGACCCTTCTCACGCATTTGTCCCATGCTGGTTTGTGGTCACCAAGCCCCCTGGTGACGTCACGAGCTCCTCGGTGCCCAGGGCTCATCACAGCTGTGCTTCCACACCCTAGACCAGACCCTGGTCTGTTCCGTACAAGGGCCAGCTTCTCAGAGTCTGGAAGCGGCTTAGCGCTCTCTGCACACACATGCACACGTGTGCACACACGCACACGTGCGCGCAGACACACGTGCACGTGTGCATACACCTGCACACACCCAGAGACACACGTACCTGCGCACACACGCTCCCGCCCCCTGGCGGTGACTTAACCGTCTCCTTCTTACTCCCGGGCAGGTTCATCAATGCCCGGAGGCGCATCCTGCAGCCCATGCTTGACGCCAGCAACCCCGACCCTGCCCCCAAAGCCAAGAAAATCAAGTCGCAGCACCGGCCCACCCAAAGATTCTGGCCCAACTCCATTGCTGCAGGGGTGCTGCAGCAGCAGGGTGGTGCCCCGGGGACAAACCCCGATGGTAAGAGCTGGGGCTGAGGGTACTGTAGGCGGGGGCGGGGGGCTGGTCGGGAGGGGCTCCTGGAGCTCCTATGGGCGCAGCTATGCACAGAGTCAGGGGCTGATCGTCTACATGCTTGAGTGACCGTGTCAGCTCTGTCACAATAGGTATCCCTACCCGATCCCCATCAAACGACGTATGTCAGCCTGAAAGAAGGGGATTTTTTTTTTTTTTTTTGCGTATATTTTAACAAGCCAAAAGCAATCTCACAAAGACGGGTGGGAGTCAGCTGGTGGTCATCTGGGTCAGTGGCTCCTCAGCAGAATGCCCCCTCCTCAGTCCCACACCCACCTGAAGTTCCTCAGCACCAGTCAGTGTCTGCACAGTTCCCCAAGAGCCAGGGCCATCTATAAATACCGAAGCAGGCAGCTGGCTTGTGAACGGAGGCCAGGAAGAGCTTTGTTTTCCCAGCTTCTCCATCACACCCTTCGTACACACTTTTCTAATTGCCGGTCGCCTGGTGCACAATGAATAATTCAATGAGCCACGAGCCAGACAACATTTTATAGCTTAGCATGTGAAGCTAGCTCTGTGTGGGAAGTGGAGTGGAGGTGTACACGTGTGCAGGCCTACCTTCATGTATACGTGCATTTATATGACTGGGTACCAGTTCTGTGTGGTGGACAATAGTCTTATGGGGTAGAGTAGAAATCAACAGATTTTGAGCTTGACCAACCAGGGAGAGAATCCCAGCTATATCATGCCTGACTGTGTCATTCTGAGCTAATGACTCAACTGTCTGAGACTGTTTCCTCCTCTTGAGGATGGGGGTGATAACACCTACTTACAGAATTCTTCGAAAGGCAACAGTGTTTGACATACTTACACAGAAGATGCTCAGGAAGTGGTACCCAGGAGCGCTGCTGCTTGGGATGGGGCAGGGAGTGGCTGACAGGGGAACGGACGGGAGGCTTCACGCCAGGGGACTGTCCAGCGTAGGAGCTCTCACCACGGAGGCCACTGGCTTTCCTGGGCCTGACCCTTGCCTTCTTCTCCCACGTAGGTTCCGTCAGCCTGGACAACCTGCAGTCCCTGTCCTCAGACAATGCCGCCATGGCCATGCAGCAGGCTATGATGGCCGCACACGACGACTCACTGGATGGGACAGAGGAGGAGGATGAGGATGAGATGGAAGAGGAAGAGGAGCTGGAAGACGAGGCCGACGAGCTGCAGACAACGAATGTCAGCGACCTGGGCTTGGAGCACAGGGACTCCCTGGAGTAGCCGGGCAGCCCAGGTGGCACTGATCACCAAGCAGGAGTGTCGTCAGGAGGGCTTCAGGGTGGCGGGGGGGAGGAGACACGGGCAGGCAGCACCGAGCAAGTTGGACCCTGGCTTCCCAAAATCAGTAGCTGGAGGAAATGCAGAGGAAACACCTGTTCCTTCCCAACCACCAAGCTTCAACCAGTACCCTGGCCCCACTTCCCTAGAGCTGCGGAGGACTCCGTTTGGCGGGGCCAGTCGAGCAGCCCGGACAGAAAGGCAGGAGTGAGATCTGGACTCACCAAATCCCTATGAACAGATGGCACCCACGCCCCCAAACCCCCGTCACTGAAGGACTTGAGTTGTTTACAAGCCCTGTGCCGTAAGGTGGATCAGTGCTGTTCACAGAGTGAGCCTTTGCCAGGGAACAGAGGAGGAAAGGGAGAGACAAAGAGGGCCTACGTTCCACCTCCAGGAGGCTGTCAGCTCCTCTGAGAGATAGAGGGCAGGAGGGAGCCTCAACGTATAATCCATGGCTGGAGGAGGGGAACGGCCTGAGGCGTCGCATCCGGCAGACCAGGGTGGGACCTGGACTCCTAGAGCTCCTCTCAGCCCTCCAAGGCCCTGTCTCTGGGCACAGGCAGCCGTGGACTTGGGAGAGAGGGATGGGAGCCCCCGGAGCTGCCTTCTCTCTCTCCTGGAAATCAGTGGTAAGCTGGTGGGCTCATTTATAGGAGGTTAAGCGGAGTCCCTTCACCTGGGTTGGCTCCAGGACCCAAGGAGATGGCAGAACCTGGGCTAGGAGCCATATCAAGGTGACTTTGGGGACCACAACTATCCCCAGTGGTCACAGAACTCAGCTCCTGTAACAACAGGACAGCGGTGTCTTATCCCAGATGTTCCAGCCCTCGGATGGAGCTCCCCAGACGTTTCACCCCCTCCAGGGGCCATCAGAGAGGGTGGAGCCAGGTTAGCTTGGAATCTGTCCACCCTTCCTGTCCCTCACTGCTGTCCCCCTGCCGCCAGGCCGGCTCCACCAGCCTTCATCCTCTCGTCTTCACTCTGTCCTTCAGAGGAGGCAGAAGAAACATTGGAAAGAAGCATCCAGCCCAGTGGGAAGCCAGGGGTTGGAGAAGGTGCTACATCCCTCTTGCCATCAATATCCAAAGTGTGGAGGAGGTGCCCCACCCCCCACCTCACTGTTCTACACGCCATCACTTACACGGCACTGGAGGAACTGGGGCTCCACCAGGAGGAGGAGTCTTCCCACCATCTGCCCAACACACACCCTCCCACCCCAACATCCAGCCCCCCGGGGTTGGCACCCCACCCTCCCGTTCCCTCCCACCCCTCTGGCTGTGAATGACGGGACTGATCACACGTGTGTTTTCCATTGAAGTTAATTTAATGGACTTGCAGCTTCATTTGTCAGTCGTGCGTTGGCCATCTCCGTCAGTGGCAGGATGTGAGCGGCTGCCTGGCTCAACTCAAGGGCCCCCGCGGGGCCGCCTAAGGAGGAGCAAAAGGATGGTGGCTTTCCTGAGGTCTTCCTGAAATGAATGTATTTCTTCCCCCAGAAGAGCTGATATTTAATGTTTTAATAGGGATTTTTGAGAAACAAATAACCTTATTTATAATCTGGGTGATCCAATCATTTTTTACTCCCTTTTGATGCCATAGGTAGAGGAAAGTCTAGCTTTTTTGGCGTGAGACTTTTGCAACGTGAAGTGGGATAAAATACATTTCCTGTTCTGGTTCATTTTTCTTGTTCACATGCACACCCTTCCACTTATCACTTTGGACAGGCATCCCAGCACAGGCACACCTGCACACATGTGCCCACACATCCTCCTCCCAGCCCCCTCCACCTGCCTAATTAATGTTATGCAACCTCTTCTGATGTATCCACCAAACCAGTACTGAATGTGGCCGAGTTTTCAGTAAACCTTATTACCTACCATAATTCTGGCGCACGATTCTCTTTTTCTGTGATTAGGGGTTAGGGGGACCCTGGACCAGAGAAAATTTGGAGGCCTCAGCATACTCCTTGTTGACCTGAATACCCATGAAAGGACCAAGGACGAAGGCTTTCTGGGTGTCCTCAGTTTACCTCTCTGGGGAGGAAGACGGCCAAGTTCAGTACACTCAGCGCAGACGTGTCTGCTCCAAGACAAAGAGATGAAGGAGGGAAGACAGGAGGAGGCTCTGCACTGCCCTCTCGTGGCAGGCTGCCCCCATAGCAGGGGAGCTCTTCCACCACACTCTACCCTCAAAGCCCCTTGCTTTTCCCACCTCCATCCAAGCTGGGGCCACCACCGCCCCTCCCCCAGCCCTCACATGCCCTGTCCCTCAGGTGAAAGGTCCCGGGAATCAGGAAGGAGAGGCAGTCTTGACTGCCACATTGAATCCAGGAGCTGTGTCCAGAGGGTAGCCTGCCCTTTGAACCCCATAATTCAGCACTCTATTCCCTAGGGCGGGAAGAAATTTAGAGGCAGCTATCTCCCCAACTAAGTGAGAGGCAGTCTTTCATGTTACTTTCAACCTAGAGGTTTCCTTATCTGGGCCCTGTACTGGGGTATTGGTTTAGAAGCAGGAGGGGGACGTTCCTTGTTCCCGTTCAAAAAGGCTGCAGAGTTTACACTTACCCGTGGACACCCTCTGGCCAGGCTGAAGATGGGAAAGGGAGTGATTCCACAGGCAAAACGGGTCTCCACGCAGCGTGGATAGCGGTCCCCTGGGTCACCGCCCTCCCAGAGGCCAGCTCCCAGTCACACCTGGAGATTCTGCAAACACAGCAGACGCCGCCTCTGGGCAGTGAAAAAAGTCTCAAGAGCCACAGGACGGTGATACCTAGAACCTCACCTTCCAGAGCCAGGAAGACAGCTTTCAAAGCAGTGATTTCCAAGGAACACGGTCTTAAAAGATACGCTATCCAAAAAAAAAAAAAAAAAAATTCCACAGCCTAATTAGTCTAGGATGAGCTGCATATTATATTTTGATAGAGGAGTTTCATAATGTGCATTAGTACATTAAAGCCTCCGAGAAGTCCTGCAGGAAAGAAACCTGTCTCTGTTTAACATGTTCCCCAAATGTATTTATCTTTTTTTTTCAAGTAATGTCTATTCAATTATACTAGTTACACACAAAACACATTTTAGGAAACACTACTCTCAGAAATTACAGTGGCCTACCCCAGCCTCTCCCACCCCTTCCTAAGTGTTTCTCTCAAGTTCCACCATCTTTTACACAATGCTTCTAACTAAAAAGTGGTTTCCTAAATCATTTGAGACGTGGGTGGTTGTGTTTTGAGAAGGCAGCAAGCTCTGTCTGTGCATGACCCTAATCCTATCCAACCCGCGGAGAAGATGTGCCACAACCCATGCGGAAGAAAGAGATGGGACAATGCGGGGGTGGGGGTGGGGGAGAAGTTCCTTTACCCCCAAAATGGAGCTGTGGTATCAGGGCCCTGGGAAATGTTCAGACTAACTTTTAGCCCCAGCCCTGAGCCCATCAGGGATGAACTGATTGGAGGTTTCTGCTCAGGGAAGTTCATGACCAGAGCTCAACTTCCTCGACCATGGGACCTCTCTGCTGCCTTGGATGTGACCAGATGAGGGCAGTGACTGTCACACTGCAGCCGGCACGGACTCATTCATTCATGTATTAATTGAGCGCCGACTCTGTCCCAGGCAGTTCTAGATACTGAGGATATAACTGTGATCAACAAAGACATACTTCTTGCCTTCAGGGAATTCACATTCTAGGGGAAGATTGAGACTGAAGTGAGCTCCTAACATCCCCATAATGGATGAGTTATGATCGCATCCTAGGACAATGACCTCAAACCTGATCATTCAGAGTTGTAAACAGGAGGCACTCAGGTCAAATTCAGCTCACTGTCATGTTCTGTTTGGACCATATATTGTTTTGTAAAATTTGGGGGCCAACATTTAAGTTAGAAGGTTGCACATAAAAATTCAGATTCCTGGTTTCTCTTCAAAAATCGGGCAATCAGGCAACTCGGGACCTATATTCCCACCCGGCTACAGCTGAATGTAGTTGAGTCACTGCGGCCCCCGATGATGTGGCCTCCAGTTTGTCGTGACAATGGAAACTCATGTGATCCCCCAACCGGAAGGCTGAGGGTCATTTATTATTGGGCTGCCGCTCCTTGGTTGGCTCATTGACTAATTATACTTCCTCCTCCCTTTTATTCTTTTCCTTTTTCCCCTTTCCCTCCAATATTTGAGTGGTTTTTTTAAAAAGGAAAATATGTCTCTATACCCATTGCTCCATCGAGAGTGATGGTGGCACATCACTGGTGGAGCATGGTTAAGAATCCGCCTGCCAATGCAGGGGACACGGATTTGAGCCCTGGTCCGGGAAGATCCCACATGCCACGGAAGGCTAGGCCCGTGCTCCACAACTACTGAGCCTGCAAGCCACAACTACTGAGCCTGTGCACCTAGAGCCCGTGCTCCGCAAGAGAAGTCACCGCAGTGAGAAGCCCGTGCACCGCAACGAGGAGTAGCTCCCGCTCACCGCAGCTAGAGAAAGCCCGCACGCAGCAACGAAGACCCAATGCAGCCAAAAATAAATAAATAAATTTATAAAAATAAAACAATGTTTCCTTTAAAAAAAAAAAAAGCGGGGGGCTTCCCTGGTGGCGCAGTGGTTGAGAGTCCGCCTGCCAATGCAGGGGACGCGGGCTCGTGCCCCGGAGCGGCTGGGCCCACGAGCCATGGCCGCTGAGCCTGCGCGTCCGGAGCCTGTGCTCCGCAACGGGAGACGCCACAACAGTGAGAGGCCCGAGTACTGCAGGGGAAAACAAGGTGGGAGGGGGGGCCTCTGCCTTTGAAAAAAATTGGGGAGAATATATTTGTGGAAGTGAAGAATCTCCCACCTTTAATTGCAAAGGTACCTGCGTCGGACATCCAGATACTTTCACTCATATGTTGCCTGCCTACCTGGCCTTCAGAGGCAATCATGAGCCTTGGGGCATAAAAACCACCAGGTTGCTTGTTATATATGATTAGGTCCCACGACTAGATTTTTCCCAGATTCTGATCAAGATGCTAAAGACTTTGAGAAACATCGCTCTCGGAAAATAGTTTTCAGATGCCTTTTAGAAGTTCCTTGTTTTATAGCTGCTCCCCTTAACTTCCTTTTGCTAAATACACTACAACTCCCTGAGCCAGTTAATCATTCAGTGAGTATCCACAGGTGCCTACTATGTGCCTGGCATCGTATGGGGGACAGAGGATAATTTAGCTTTGCAGAGCAGCCCAGGCCGAAGGTCACAGAAGACTGGCAGAAGGAATGCCAATGGCATCATACTCCACACACTTCTTTCTTCCTTTCTTTTCTTTCTTCCTTCCTTTCTTTCTTTTTGGCTGTGCTGGGTCTTCGTTGCTGTGCGTGGGCTTTCTCTAGTTGTGGTGAGCGGGGGTTACTCTTCATTGTGGTGTGCAGGCTTCTCATTGCAGTGGCTTCTCTTGGGGAGCACGGGCTCTAGGCATGCGGGCTTCAGTAGTTGTGGCACTCGGGCTCAGTAGTTGTGGCTTGCGGGCTCTAGAGCGCAGGCTCAGCAGTTGTAGTTGTGGCGCACGCGCTTAGTTGCTCCGCAGCATGTGGGATCTTCCCAGACCAGGGCTCAAACCCGTGTCCCCTGCATTGGCAGGCGGATTCTTAACCACTGCGCCACCAGGGAAGTCCTCCACGCATTTCTAAGGTAGCATCTGATTTCCATCCCACATACCAGGCAGATTTTATGATATCACTTTCAAGTGTATCCTATACTTTTATATTTCTCAGCCTCTCTCTGGGCCAATCTCATCTAGCCCCTTTGCAAATTAAATGCATCTCATTAAACCAAAACCATTTAGGACAATGCCCTTCAGGTGTGTGCATCTTCGTACATCTTTCATTTTAAGACAAGCGTTTGATTTATTTTTCATCTCATTACACTCTTTTAAAATTATGTGCATCTCATTACATTCAGTGCACTGAGACGACTTATTTCAGGTGTAGACATTACACCCAGTATTACCAGGCAAGAATTTTTTTTCATTTATTACAAGCCTGACAATTTATGTGCATCTCATTACAATCAGCCATTTAAGACAATTCCCTTCAGTTGTGTATATCTCATTATACCCTTTTTCAGATTTTTTTCCATCTTATTACACCCAAGCATTATCCAGAGAACTCACTTCAGGTGTGCAGGTCTCCCATCCACCTGCTCTTTCCTGAATTTCTGGGTGGTTCTTCCCCCCACAGTACTGCAACATTTTATGATATCAGACTCATGTAAGGCCAGCTCTGCCCACCTGCGGGCCTCCTGTGACTCCTCTGCAGGG
>NW_006790311.1:786877-822908 GCF_000442215.2 Lipotes vexillifer
GAAAGAGCGAGCACTGGCTTCCCCTGGATTTGACTGAGCCTCTGCCAATATTTCCCCTCACACACAGGGACCATCTAAATTCACTTCCTCACCTGCACAGCGAGGGGGTGAGAGGGGAGGGTCTTTACGTTCGCCCTTGGTGGGTCTTCTATGAAACTCAGTCCCGCGGACGACAGAGCAGCGGATCCCCAGCTTCTCCTGGGGATGCCTCCCCTCCCTGCGGATGGTCCCAGCCCTGCTGGAGAAGCTGAGACCACATCACTGCCCAGGCCCCCAGCAGCTAGCCTGCTCCACATTTCCTGCTGCCCCTTTGCCTGCATGGCGCTGTGTATGCATGTGGGGTCACATTTTGGAAGGAGATGAAACAACCTAGCTCTCTTGTGACGAAATCCCCCCAGCACCTCCATGCCCAGGGGCATCTTCGTCTCTCTCCCAATTCCCACCTCAGGAGTTCTCTGCAGGAGGCACCTCAGAACTGCTGAGCAGGCTTTTGGAGGTGAAGGCGCCCAAATTCCATTACTCAGTCTGCTAGAGCAGACTCTCCAAGGGTGGGGCTGAGGTCGGTGCATTTTGAATAGCACCCCGGAGATGCTGAACCACTGCTTCACTCAAGCCTGATTGCAGAAAAAGCTCCGCGGTGAGTCGCTCTGAGCCGAAAGGGCCTTGTTGCCCTCCGTACCGCCCCCTCCAGGGGTCTTTGCACACAACAAGGATCCCAGGCTAGAGTGAAAACACTGTTTCTCAGTCCTGGAAAGGGCACCAAGGGTCAGTAAACCCAACTTGCCCACTCCCTGTGGGAACCCCATCCACAGTGCATTGTAAATTGTCACCCACCTTTGCCGTCCACGTCCAGCCACGGGAGCCCGGGGCCCTGCCGCGTTGCATAGATTCACCGGATCCCGCCAACCTCCACCCCTCGAGCTGAGAGCTGCCCTCTGGCGGCGGGTGGAGGAAGCAGCGGTCTTCGAGGCTTACTTCCTCTGCGAGATATCTGCAGTGCCTTTCTCCAACCGCTTGAATTTATCCTCATGACCCCACCTGATCGGATCACGTGGTAATCCTACAGCACGTGAGGCTTCTCTGACTGCGTCTGGGGTGGCCTGTGTGCTTCCTCTTCTGTCGTTCTACCTGTCTCCTTGCCAGTGAAAATAGAACCTTTTCTCTAAGTGCAAAAATAAATGTGACTTTTCACCGTCCCTCCTCCACCACCCACCTTGAATGAACCTGCTGAGAAATCAGAATATGACCCAGCTCTGCCTCTTGGCTTTGTCGCCTTGTGCAGGAGAGCCCAGAGGCCACTGGTCCTAGAATCAGATGGGCCACCACTAAGCAGGGTTTAGGGAGCCTAAAGGGGGGTGGGTGGGTGGTGGTGAGGCTGATTTGAGGGGAACAGGCCACACCCTATCTTGTTTTGGTTTTGTTTTCAGGTGTTCCTGGTTGCTTCTGGATTGAAAAAAATGATGAGGCTTAAGAGGCCATAGGGCCCAGTCCTTTCTCTATGTTCCTGGAAGTTTACCAGCAACAATAAAAGTCACAATTTATTGAGCACTTAGCATATATGCTAGATACTGTAAATGATTCAAAAAAACCCTGGGAGAATTACTGGCATTATTATTAATATTAATATCCCATTTCTAAAATAAGGAAACAGAGAAATTAAGTAATTTTCTCAAAAATTATTTTGCGAATAGGTAGTAGAGCTGGGATTTGAACCCAAGCCTCTAACCTATGCTCCTTCTATGAGGTAATTTGCCTCCTGAGCTTTGGCTTGATCAGGGCTGGCCTTCAAGGTCAATGGAAGAGACTCCCCTCTTCCCTGAAATCCTCGGAGGTGCCTGCATCCCTGCCCCTGCCTCTGCTTTCCTCCTGTAAGCCCAGATGAAACAGCCTTCACAGACGTGGGATCCAAACCTTAGCTGCTTCTCGCAAGGCAGAGCATCTACCCAGTAGCCCACCAGCTCCAGCTGGAACCATTTACATTTGGGGGGAGGGGCAGGAGCTAAGTCCTTAAGAAATCGCTCTGCATTCTTTTCTAGGAGCAACCATTTACATTGGGGGGGAGGGGTAGGACCTAAGTCCTTGAGAAATTGCTCTTCGTACTTTTCTAGGAGCGGTGCTGCGGCAGGGGGTTGGGGAGATAGTGTTGGGGGAGAGGCCGCTGTTGACTGTCAACAGACGGGGACTAAGAAGGGGGCAAAGGCAGGTCCATTGCGCCGTTGCTGATGGCTGCTCAGCTGTGTCGTAGAGATGGATGCGAGAGGTCAGGAACTGCTGAGTCCGAGTAATCTGTCAGTGATGACAACAGACGTCCAAGCCTCCCTCACTTCCAGCCTGGGTAGGTGATTCCTTCCCTCCTGTTCAGAGGGCAAGGCCAGGTTCTTGAGTTTTTTAGGCTCGACTGTTGACAGTATAACCAGGTTGAAAGATGGAAGGACAAAAAGAAGGGAGCTCATCTCTGGGAGAGAGAGCAGAGAACGGGGCCCAGACGAAGTGCGGGAGGCCACTCAGAGCAGAGGGCAGGCCCGGGCACCTGACCTTTCATTAACTCGTTTCATTTTCCTGTTCTCTGACAGATGGGGAGTGGAAGAGAGAATGAAGAGGGGGACACATGACAGAGGAAGGGGAGAGAGGGAGGGAGGGAGGGGAAGAGAGAGAGAGAGAGAGAGAGAGGAACTAGATGTGCGCGTGTCTCTGGGGTTTGTCAGACAAAGCTATTATCAAAATGCCAACCAGCTCCTGCCTGGCCAATTTGCATATTCCATGCTGTGCTCTTTGAAGCAGGATGAATATGCATGAGGGCTTGGGCAGGGGGTTGTGCGGGTGGAGATGCGAGGCTGTGGGCTAAGGTGGCCCATTGTTCTTTTAAAAGAAAGGCAGTAATATGAGGCCAAGCACCGTCCCGGTGAGCAGAGTGGCCTCTGCGTCCCCTCTCTCATGAAGGGAGGTGGAGAGCAAAGCTCCGGCTCAGACAGAAGCCCTAAGGAGTCGCCCCTCACCCTCCCAAGGGAATAAATAATCAGGCGCCATCAAGAACGTGAGTGTCTCTTCTCCAAGAGCTGCATCTAATTACTCCCCCCTCCACGCATACTGATCGTGGACGCTGGCCCGGGTGTCACCTCTCCCGGCTCCCTCCCGATTCACGCTTCTGCTGAAGGAGGGCTGGGCCCCTGGGGTGCCCCCTGCTCCTGGCCTTTGCTGAGACCGGAAGCGCTCTTTGTGACGGGGCCGCTGGGGGAGTCCCTAGGACACAGTGATGCTCAAAGCCCATGGAACGGACCCATCACGCCCGTTAGGACTTGGTTCATCATTCGTACTAAAACACCCATTGGATTGCACCTTATGATTTTCCCCGTCTCTTCCCTGGCCTCTAGCTGAAGATAGTTATACTCCAGATATTATTCCAGTCAGCATGCAAAAGGTTTATTTCATTTTAAAAATCCAACTCATCCCATAAAACTTAGTATCCCAACGTCCTTCCCTTTGGGTTTTCTTTGTTTTAAATTTGTTTATTTATGTATTTAGTTTTGTCTGCACTGGGTCTTTGTTGCAGCGCACGGGCTTTTCTCTAGTTGCGGAGAGCGGGGGCTACACTTTGTTGCGGAGCACGGGCTCTAGGCACACAGGCTTCAGTAGTTGTGGCTCGCAGGCTCTGTAGTTGTGGCACACGGGCTTAGCTGCTCCGTGGCACGTGGGATCTTCCTGGACCAGGGCTGGAACCCGTGTCCCTTGCATTGGCAGGCAGATTCTTAACCACTGTGCCACCAGGGAAGTCCCTTTTTTAAAAAAATTAATTAATTTATTTTCCTTTGGGTTTTCTTTCTGAGCTACCACATCTGTCTCCCGTCTTGCAGCAGAGATACAAGGAAAGGGAATGTGGGGACATAGGATAGTTTGTTTCAATTCTACACAACCAAAGGCTGGCCTCAGGCCCTACAGTGGCATTTCCTCACCAAGACTAGATCAGATTAAGCTTCGCAAACCCACATGGAAGCCTTTAACTGATGCGGATGCACCTCAGTGAAGGAGCCTGCCGGCCGGACTAAGTCCTACCTGCCCAGGAGGGTGCCCTGCAGGCCTTGGCTCCCCGGTGGCCCTGGCTGAGTGCCTAGCTCAAGTCCCTCGGTCGACTTGAGCTTTGCCATCAGGACTGACTGGAGTTTGAAGTACCAATCCGCCCTGGGACTCTTCCTGGACGTCACAACAGTTCTGAGGGATGAGGACCACCGGGGTCGGGGGAGACAGCGAGGTCACCTGTTAATCACACCATCCTTGCTTTCTGAGGGTTTAGTCTCCGAGAGTCAGGGCTCCAGCTTTTCACTGAAAGGTTAGTAAAGCGTCTCCAAACGTCACACAAACACCAATTGCCTGGAAATCTCGTTAAAATGCAGCTTCCAACGGTGGGGCGGGGGGTTGCTGGGTGCTGGGCCTGAGTTCTGCGTTTCTAACAAGTTTCTACGCACTGTCACTGCTGCTGGTCTGGGCCCCTCATGTTGAGTAGCAAGGACAGAGGAAAGGGCGATGCAAATCCACGGGACATTGATTTACTCTCCCCCTCAGCTCCCGATGTGGACAACAGGAGGGAAACAGCAGCCTCTGCTCCCACCCCCGATCCTGCTAGACTCACCTCCTCCGAGATGGAGCGTCTCCTTGGCACCTGAGGCTTATTTTTAACTGCCAGCAGCTTTGATTAGCTTGTCTCTGCTGCTTCAGACACCTGCTGGCAGGATAAATTGGGGGAAAGGAGTGGCTGACCCAGATCTGACAAATCCAAGGCAGGAAGGAAGGCTCTTGGGAATTCACTGCTCCCCCGCCCCCATGGCTGGCAAAGTGTGAATCATGCCAAGGACCTCACCCTGCCAGTGGCCCTTTGCCCCTTGGCCGTGGCACCAAAGAATGCAGAGCTGCAGGTGCCCCTTTTTGTCAAAGCTCTGGTACTTAGGTCCACATGCTGACCCCTGAGGATTTGCACGGGTACCTTGTGGTGTTTCCACCTTCCTATAGCGGCCGGGGCTCTGTCCACACAGAAGTCCTGCTCTGTGTAGATGCCTGAGTTTGAGCTGCAGGCACTGGGGTAGTTTCCGCCCCCCTCACCCCCAGGGAAGACTGCTACTGCTCTGCGGCACCGCTCCTAGAAAAGCAGAGGCCCAGGAAGTGAGAGGCAGGGCAACATGGATGCCTTCTATTGTCACCTGTGTCGATCTGTGGCCTTCTGTGGAGTTGCCAGTGTGGTGAAGCATGGCTTTCCGTGTGGCACACAAACACCAAATTCCTAAGGGGGGGTGGAGATCTAACTGGATAAGAGGACGAGGTGCCAGTCTGACTCCACCACTTTGAGCATCTCTGCTTCTTGGTCTCCACATCCTTCTATCAGGGCCATGCTATTACCTACATAGGGCTGCTGAGATGCAAGATGATTTGTAGAGGTGACAAAGCTAGTGGCAGGTGCATAGCAAGTACTTGATAAAAGTTTTGTTTTAAGACAGGACTGTGGGAATCTGCAGAGTTAATATCATTCAAGCCAGAAAATGGAAGCCAAAACAGTTCAGGTCGTGGTGAAATCGAGCCCCCTCCGGATACGAGAACAGCTTTCACCTGCTGGCCCAAAGAGGCTGGCAACTGCCTGCCACCAATGCCAGGGACAGCACATGGGAGTCGAGGGCTGCAGGGAGGGCAAGGAGGGCATGCATGGCCAGAGGATACCAGGGGTCGGTGGGAGCAGTCAGGAAAGCAGCCGGGACCCCCACGCTGGGAGAACCCAGTGGAGCTGATGCCCTCCAGCACCCAGGCCTCCTGGAGTCAACCCGGCCATCCCAACAGGAGGCACCACAGCGCCCAGCCGCTCCCCCAACCCCGAGCTTCACTTGCCATGCGCTAACTTCACAATCTCCTCTCTAACCAGTAGCTCCTCCAACTCAGCGTGCGGCTCCCTGTAAAGCTGTCAAGCAGCTAGATCTTAGGCGTCTGCCGATGGCCTCGTCCTCCCGACTGTACGACTGCAGCCCCGCCACAGGGCATGGCATGCACCCCCCCAGCCCAGCCCTAAACACCGTGTTGGCTGCCACGGGCCACGAGCATCATGTGGTTGCAGCTACACATCCTATCTCTGGAGGTTTGTACCAGAGGGCCGAGGGACACCACACGCCAAAGCACATGAAGAATATTAATTAAATGAAGGTTTATTTCAAAATTAGTCTTAGGGTGGAAGCTGTTTTTGAGGGCTGGAGCCAGACTACACCATGAGTGGCGACAGCATCTACCTCCCTCCGACACAGGCAGAGAGGAGGTGACGTCACCAGCCCTGCCCCTCGGTCATGCATCCAATGGTTACTAGGACTAGAAGCCAACGGCAAAGGACCCCGCGCATTTGCTCATGTTTAATCCAGGTTAAGCTATACACGTTTAAATACACGGCGGAGGCTACGTGGTGTCATGCAGTCCCTGCGGTGGGATGACTCTTGCTCAGTGACCTCCGCAGCAAGGCTGCTCCCAAGGGCAAGGTTAGGTAGGACAGAGCACTGGAAAGAGAAGAGGAGAGAAGGGATGTCAAAGCAAGTGTGTGGCCAGACCTGCCAGCCCGGGGTGTCCGTGGCCGAGAGCGGTCACGCCAGCCTCTCGCCAGCGTCCTGAGCAGAGAACTGGCCCCTTAGAACCAGGGAAGAACGGTGATCACGTGTCTTCCTTCCAGAAGGAGGAAGAGCCAGGGATAGGTGATTGTTCAGTGTAATGATTAACTGCATGGTCTCTGCTGCCCATCTGCTTGGGTTCACATCCTGCGTCTGGCTGTTACTAATTCTATGACCTTCGGGAAATAACTTCTACCTGTGCTTGTTTCTTCATGTATACAGTAGACTGTGCCTCTGCCTACCCCACAGGGTTGCTCAGAGGCAAATAGAAAGTGCTCAGTAAATGTTAACTAGTTTTATAAATTCACTGACATTTCAGTGGATCGTGAGGGGTAAAGTCTAGCTCTCGGGCTCCCAGACTTATAGAACCCATTTCTACACACCTCCTTTGAGAAATGGGATACTCTTTTAAAACCTTTAAGAGTCAGAAGTTCTTCCCAATGTTTAGCCTAAATTCATCCTGCAGAAATTTAATATTAATCTTTCTGAGCCTTATGGAAACAGTACAGCTCAGAGGTTCTAAACTGAGGTCCACAAGCCTTTGGAAGCTGCGCCCAAGGTTGTGCCTGTGGAGGAAAACCTAATGAAAAACAGAATCTGGACAATGAATGACCATTGATGGAGAGTGTTACACAGTCAATGTTTGTGTCCCCCCAAGAATTCACGTTGAAGCCCTAACCCCTAGTGCAGCTGTCTTTGGAGATGGAGCCTCTAAGGAGGGAGGGTTAAATGAAGTCATACGGGTGGGGCTCTGATCTGCCGGGATTAGTGTCCTTGTAAGAAGAAGCACCAGAGCGCTCTGGCACCCTCCTCACACACAGAGAAGAAAGGCCGTATGAGAACAGAGCGAGAAGGTAGCTGTTTACAAGCCAAGAAGAGGAACCCTCACTAGAAACCCACTTTACTGGCCCCTTGATCCTGGACTTCTACTCTCCAGAACTGTGAGAAAATAAATTTCTGTTGTTTAAGCCACCTGGTGGTCTTCTGTTTTAGCAGCCTGAGCAGACTAATACAGATATTAATATCCCCCAAAGAAAGACAATCAGGTAATAGGTCTCTTAATGGAAGTTTACAACCACTGATAACCTAAAACTTATCAAAAATTTTGTGGACAATTGTACACTGAGCTCTCTGGCCCTGCCTGGTCTGGTCTGGTGTGGACGATCTGAATGTGATCAGTCCTCTAGCTCTACTGGGCAACAAGAAATACAAAAGGTTGAAGAACGTATTAAATGAAACCGTGAGGACACAACTACCGAGGAAAAGCCGGAATGAGGAAATGCTATGGGGCAAATAACCTGGTTTCTGTAAGAAATAAAATTCAGAGAATGAGAGAGAGGAGGGAAAGGGGAACCTATATATATTAAAAGAGATTTAAGAGATACATTATGCAATTGTAATGTACGGACCTTCTTTGGATCCTGATTCAAACAAATAACCTGAAAAAATTTTATAGGAAAATCAGGGAAACCTGAACACTGGTTGGGTAATCAAAGATACTTTTTATTTTTTTTTGGCCATGCCATACGGCATGCGGGATCTTAGTTCGACCACGGGGCGAACCTGAGCCCCCTGAAGTGGAAGTGTGGAATCTTAACCACTGGACGGCCAGGGAAGTCCCTCAAAGATACTTTTACATTTTTTATTTTTCTAGTTGTGATCATGATATCGTGGTTATATTTTAGGAATGTACACTGGAAATATTCATGGATGAAAAATATATATAATGGTTGGTATTTGCTTCAAAATAACATGGAAGAGAGAAGTGATATAAATGAAAACTAGATTGGCCAGGAGTTAATAATTGTTAAAGCTGGATGTTAAGTACATGGCAGTTCATCATGCCGTTCACTCTACTTTCATATATATTAAAACTTTCCATAATAAAAGATGAAACAAAAAAGTTATGAAAGGATGTAGCTAATCATGACTCTAGTTTTCTGCCTTTCAAGTAGTTGAAACTGTTAAAGGTATCCTCTGGCTTTGTTTTTGCCAACTAAATAGCCCAAGCCGCAGAGAACTTTCACAATAAGTCTTTTGTTGGTTTGGCTGCTTTTTGTGTGGAGTCACTCTGGTGACTCGGGGGTGATGGAATCTCCTCCTCAGGCCTCCTAGCAACATCCAAAGGCGAGGGCCTCCCCACAACTGTCCACTGAGTTCCCTGGCCCTGCCCAATCTGGCCTGGCGTGGATGCCCTGGGAGGGCTGCAGTGCGGGTTCCACGTGTCCAGCAGGAGTCCTGGGGGAGGCGGCCCTAGAGGATGCTTCTGCTCCCAGAGGCCTGGGCCGCTCTTACCTTTTAAAATGTAGTCCGTCAGCAAAGTGGGCACCTTCTCATTATCCTCCTTCATGGCAAAGAGAACTAGAGAAGGAGAGAGAAAGGAGCTAAGATGCATCAGGGCATAGGGCTCACCTCTGGGGCCAGACAACCCACCAACCCAAAGTGAGCGAGACAGAGTCAAGGAAACAAGACATTCACTGAGTACCGAGCAAAGTCTAGAAGCCTCTGGCAAGAGTCAGCATTCAACCTGCTGGGGCGGGGAGGGGGCTGCTGGGAAATCCATCAAAAGAGTCAGGGTTGGGGCTTCCCTGGTGGCGCAGTGGTGGAGAGTCCGCCTGCCGATGCAGGGGACACGGGTTCGTGCCCCGGTCCAGGATGATCCCACGTGCCGCGGAGCGGCCGGGCCCATGAGCCATGGCCACTGAGCCTGCGCGTCCGGAGCCTGTGCTCTGCAACGGGAGAGGCCACAATAGTGAGAGGCCCGCGTACCGCAAAAAATTTTTAAAAAAGAGTCAGGGTGGCCCTATGGATGAGGTGACTTCTCTTTTATCCTTTACTTTTTGTGTGTGTGCTCATCTATAATTTCCACATCACCTCCTAAGTACATATCTTTAATGATCATAAAAATAAACAAAGCAATTTAAAAAAGGAATCAGCTTTCAGATGCAATCCAAATGTTAAGAATAACAGCTGTCACATCACCAAACCACCGATAAATCTGTCTTTAAAGACATTCTATTCGTATAAACAGATATTATTAGCAAAGTTCTCACCTCCAGTTTATTAACAGCAAATGAATTTAATTTCACAAGTATTTTCTACTCTATGCCCAGTACAGCGCTAGAATTTGTGGAAATGCAAGAGTATTAATGACCCTCAAGGAGCTTACAGACTTCTTGTTGAAACAGGATATGACCTACACATGAAGCAAACAATAGGGAAGTGAATAAAGCCTAAAGGCTTTTTATAAAAGTTTTTAAAACAGATTTTTCTGTTATTAAACTAGGAAGCATCTTCTCACATTCATGATTCATGTTGTGGAAGTCAGCTTTGTAGAAAATCCTTCAAGAAAATACCTGGATCTTGCTTATACTATCAAAAAGTGAGGGCAGGGGTGGGTTATCCAACAATAGAGTTATTCATCAATAGATGCCTTAAGTAAACTATGGTGTATATGGTATATACGCAGTCTCATACAGCTTCATGAGAAATGAGAGCGATCTGTATATACAAGACATACTTATGAATGAAGAAAGAAGGCTGCAGAACTTTATGTATTAATTTTAAATGAGTAAATAATAAATGCTAATATTCATAGAAAAATCTGGAAGAATGTGCATGAAACGGTAAAAAGCAGACACCTCGGAGTGTGAGACCCCGGAGGATGTTCCCTTCTACATGATATCTCTACAGCGTCCAGCTTTTTTCCATGAACATGTATTACTTTTGGCAAGTGGAAAAAACACTAAAGATCAGCAGCTGGCCCTGATAGCTGGGGTCAGGAGGCAACCATTACAATGGAGGGACCCCCCAGTCCATTCCTAGGTCCTGTTTTCCATTGATTACCTTGCCTCGTTGCAAGTCAGGGTCATGGAACTTGACTCCAAAGCTCAGGAGTGGGTGAGGAACAGAGCCTGATGGTGGCATGAGTCCGTGGCCAACTCCAGGAAAAGACTGGACCTCAGGCCATCCAGGCAATGGTTTCTTTTATTTCTTCCGTATTTTTAGACATGGATTCATTTCAATGTAATAGGCTGAAAACACTTTGCAACTGAGCACGAGCAGACTAAATGCTGCCCACCAAGAAGCTAGGCGTAAAAATACAATAATTGCACTCAGTCAATATGTGACTAAGGTGATCTCCAAAATCCAAAATTTATTTAAATTGCCCAGTCCCCGGAGCCAGTCTTTGGCTTATATTCTTTTTCTTTTTTTCTTTTTTTTTTTTTTGCGGTACGCGGGCCTCTCACTGTTGTGGCCTCTCCCGTTGCGGAGCACGGGCTCCGGACGCGCAGGCTCAGCGGCCATGGTTCACGGGCCCAGCCACTCCGCGGCATGTGGGATATTCCCGGACTGGGGCACGAACCCGTGTCCCCTGCATCGGCAGGCAGACCCTCAACCACTGCGCCACCAGGGCAGCCCTGGCCTACATTCTTGACTCAGGAGTTGGGGAAAGAGGAATTGTTATTCACGAGCCCGTACAAGGATGTGCCCAAAAAGAGAGCTTTCATAATCTACAGGAGAATTGGTATTCAGGAAAGTTGGCAGTTTTTTTTTTTAAGGGATTAAATATTGGAATGTCGTATGTCCATATGACAGAAGAGAGAGCCATAAAAAGGATGTCAACCAAATGTTAACTGATGTGACTGAAATCATGATATGAAATTTCATAGCCAGTATAATCCCAACCATATGGTAAAGGCATAAAATACTACGTCTGAAAAACACCATACAGTAACCACAGTGAAGGGGACAAGAAGTTACGTATTTTCTTTTGTTCACATTTCTATGTTTCCAAAGTATTCTAAATGATGGATACACTCTAGCCCTAATTTTTTAAATGAACTTGAAATGTGTAAACAAACCCAGTGTTTCTTAATTAAAATGAAAGGATTTCACACTGAATTCCTGAATAGGTATGTGTAATAAATTTATAGCTCTTCCTTTTTTTAAAAGAGCATGATAGAATAAAAATAAAGAGCACGATAGAGTACTCTACATATATCAACCTTCATAATTTGTCCAAATTATTTTCCAAATGCTTACTCCTTGTGAAAATACAAACACCTATAAATGTCAGCTCGTTTCTATCTGCTTCCGTTAAAAAAAAAAAAAACTTTGTGCATATGTATGCAAATAAAGGCACTCCAAATGAGTTTAGAGGAAGCCGATGCACTTTGAATTTAAAATTCCAGATTCTCAAGGCCGCAGTATCTATTGATGTAGGCAAGATTTCCGTTTACCAGAACCTCCTGCTTTAGTTCTCCAAAACGATAAAAATGAAACCGTTTGGGCACCTTTAGCACTGGGCCCAGGAGGTATCTATCTTCCTCAGCCAAACAGCTGAAGCGCCTCTTCCCATTCCCTAGGGTGTCAAATAGCCCTGCAGGGGTCCATTCCCGCAGAGGCAGCAGCACAGCAACGGGCTGCGGGCTGCGCAGCCCAGTTAGTGTGTCACTCAATGCAGTGCACGGTTGCCAGGGAGATGGACGGTCTCGTGATTCACTGAGCCCGTCCCCACATCTCAGCCTAGGATTTTTCTCTTCCTAAAAGATCAAGCTGACACTGAGGGCTGACACCACGTGCCCCCCGGCCCTTTGGGGGTTGTAGTATTTGATGTCTGTAAAGAGATTTTGCCTACAAAAGGCTCTTTATCACAGGCTGTTTTCTCCCATAGCTCAGAATGTTTCTTAATATTACTTGACACTAGAGTCAGAGTGGAAGAGAGGAAGCAGTCATTGCCTGGAAGGAAAACCAGACTCTATTCTCTCTAATCAGCCTTACCCCAACCAAGAAAACTTGCTTCTCACTAAATACAGCCAGTCCCTTAGAAGGAGCTCCCTGCCTTGTGGATGAACCACAGAGAGCCCCTGCCCACCACTACCACCCCGCCACCGCCCCAGCCTCTTCCACCAGCTCCTTTTCTCCGGCAAGTCTCTTCCCTTACAGGAACCGGGAAAAGACGAGGCAGCTCTGGGTATCGCTGCAGAGCTCTTTAGTTGTACCCCGTGCCGGGGACGTGATGCAACGGTGTGGAGCACATTTTGACCCATAGAAACTGCTCTGGGGACACCTCCGGACTGAGATACCACGGGTGCAGCTCACAGGGAAATGAGTGCCTGGTCTCTCTGCGAATGGGAGGAACTCACTGTTTGTCAGCATCTGGAGATCTTCCACCGACGGGGGCGAGGACTTCTTCTCGTAAGGGATGACCGTGTTCAGGTACTAGAAGACAAGCAGGGTGTGCAGCATGTGAGACAGAAGCCCGGCCCCCGGGGGCTGAGATACGGTTGACAGCTTGCATGGGGATTGGGCTTTTCTCTAGAAAAACACGCTCCTTCAAACTTGACGTTCTCGACAACACCCATGATGATGTGCGCACCATCGTTTCAGGACTGTTTTCCCATTTTTGGAAAATGTCTCTTTAAAAGTAAGACTTTACCATATTAGCCAGGAAAAATGTCCTTCCACTCCAACGAATATATTCTTCTGACACTAGAAACTTTTTGATTATTTAGGAATCCTGGTGAGCTTTTTCTCCTCCAGGCTGAAAGCAGACAACATTCTAAGGGGCGCAGGGTGTGTGTGTGTGATATTTTCTTATCTTCTGCAGTGCAACTTGAGAATGAATGGTTTCTCTTCTGTCAAAATGACTGGTGAGAAAACCTCAACCCCGCCCTGGGTCTGGGATGTTGGGTTTGCTCCCTCTGCTGGAGATGAGGTGCTCCTACAACAAAATCATCTTAGAGTCCAGTGGGATATCAAAGAACACCGGCCAGAGAGACCTGGAAGGTTCTGAGGGAGCCCGGGGGTCGTGAGTGAGAAGAGCTCCAGACCAGGAGGCCTGTGTTTCAGTCCTGGCCCTGTCACTAGCAGCGTGGCCTTGGGGAAACGCCTAATCTTTCTGGGCATTAGTTCTCACTGCTGTGAACTCAGGGGAGTGAGTTAGATGTTCCTAAAATCTCTTCCCAGGCTGTAGTTCCAGAATTCTAACACTTAGGATTCGGCTACAAATATGTCTAAAACTTACACAGTTTTTGTGCACAATCTCAAAGGTGTCTATTGACAAACTGGCCTTCTCTGTTAGACTATGCATTGCATGAGGGCAGGACCAGGGTTTACTCATCTCGGTACTGCCCTAAGCAACAGAGCCTAGCACATGGCAGGCACCTGAGAGCCAGAAATGCAAGCCACTTCTCAGGTGAGAAGTGATTGACTAAACGGAGCTAAACAGGAGACTCCTGCAGCGCGGGTTACAGTCAACAGGGCAGCTGAAGTGAAGAGGCAGTCTTTGTGGGATTGGCTCACCTGGTGGCCCAGTGTGGCAGAGGTAATGAAGCTCTTGGATGGGATCTTTCATGAAATGGATTCCCCTTTAATGCACTTTGTTCTGAAAACAACTGAACTCATAGGTCTACAAGTAGTGTTGAGTTTTAAGTTTTATCCAGGCCCTCTCATATTAAAGCTCAAAAAACTTTGCCTTTAAAGAGATACTTTCTGTTCCTCCTTAGAATGGAAGAAATTGTTAGGACATTTCCCCCTGCAGCCTGGCCCCGTGCGGGGATGATTCTAGTGAATCACCATCCCCTGCTCTGTTGGAGAGAGCAAGTTGCAAGAATCTGGGAAGGAAGCTGGGAGCAGGGAGATGGGTTGTACCTGCTTGTCAGTTCCTGAGGGCCCAAAGGTCTGGCGGATGCCGCTCTGCAGGATGTTGGAGATGCCTTCCATGCTGAAGCGCTGGGGAGGGCGGGGGGGAGAACGAGACTCAGAAGGGCAAGTGCTTTCCGCTCATATTCATTGCCCCAGGG
Organism: Lipotes vexillifer; assembly: GCF_000442215.2. NCBI lineage: Eukaryota > Metazoa > Chordata > Mammalia > Artiodactyla > Lipotidae > Lipotes > Lipotes vexillifer. Next base: position 801,309 of record NW_006790311.1, read on the forward strand.
ACACCTGTGTCCTCCCTGAGCTACCTGGACCCGTCAGCTTCCATACTGTCCCAGATCCGGGCCCCAATTCTGCGACTAGAAAGCAAAGGTAAGACCTGGGCTAAGAGACAGGCCAAAATTTCAGCCTGAGCTTTGCAAGAAGAAATAGCAGAGTCTCAAAGACTCTTATCTGAGTAAGTGCCTCGGGCGACGAGACACCCCTGCATGCCTGGGTTTCCTCATTTCAGCCTCCATTGTGTAAACAGAAAAATAAAGCAGCAGAGGGAAACTTGGACAGATGAGGATTAAAATGTCTCAGGGAAGAAAATAAAATGCCCAGCCATTGGGAAGGGCAGGTGTAAAACGACTGTCCTCATCTGGAAAGCTTTTTCCAAAATGCATATTCCCGGGCCCAATTCAGTAGGTCTGCGAGGGAGCCCAGGAAAAGGTATTTTGAAAAAGCTCCTTAGCTGATTCTGCTGAGCTTCCCTGATGGAGAACCACTGGTTAGAAGAATCTGGTCAATATCACAAGGCGTCATAATGTTCCATCCTGAAACACCCTACGGACATCCTAAAGAGATGAGTCAGGACCCTAAGCTGTGCTGGTAGCAGGCTTGTCCCAGGGCACAACTCCTTTCAGTCCTACATGCTTTCGCCCCACTTTTTCAGATCTAGCTTAAGAGAGCACACGCCACAGTCACTTATTTTCCAGTGTTACATCCTGTCTCCTCCAGTTAGACTGGGCGTCCTCTAGGAGAGCAGAGGACATGGGTGGGCTCTTCTCCCTCTCGTGGCTCTGCTGTCTGCCAGGGTGTCCTTGCTCATTGTCACGGCTTAGGACAGGTCTGTCTGGGGCCAGGGCAGGGCTGGTCCCGGGACCTGCAACGGGGAGCTCGGAGGCCTGGGTGCGCTTGGTCCTCGTGCCGGGCTGTCCTCTTACCTTGAGAGGCATCTGGCTTCCCTTCTCTATCCGGCTGCTCTGCAAGCTCAGCCCTTTCTCTTTCCGCCTCTTCTTCATCAGTTCCCGCTGCTCCTTCTGCTTGTTCTGCACCTCGATGAGCACCGTGATAAAGGAGTTCTTCACTTCCTTCTCGAACTCCAGCTCGTCCCGGCGGGCCAGCTGCTGCACCAGCTCCTCTGAGAAGTCTCGGATGGCGCCCTCCACCTGGTCCAGCAGCTCTGTCAGCTCAGACCCAGACATGTGCCTCAGTCCTGCAGGGGAAGACCATCCTGCAGGGTCACTGCATCAAGCCCGGGTCACTGCATCAAGCCCAGCCCACTGGAGAGGCTCCCGGGGCCCTGGCCACCTGAGAGGTATGGAGGAGACCCCCCGGCCCCAGACAGTTCCTCAAAGGGCCATGACAGACCTTCACAATTTAGGGGCGTGCCAGCAGGGAGAGCCAGTTATCGACTGAGGAAGAGACCATCATCTCGGGGAAACAAAGGAGGGAGGAAAAACAGCCCCCAAGAACTGTGGAGTCTGTGGACTCTGTCCACAAAAACGTGTGTGGGCAGACGTGTGGTTTTTGATCCCTTGTTCCATCTCCCTATGTTTCCTCTGTTTCTGCAATATTCCTCATGTGAAATGGGTCAAGAATTGGGGGAAAAAGCATGATGAAGGGGTTTGGCATCCGTGCTGAGGAGCAATAGAGAGGTGGTGTTTATTCCCAAAACCTGATCAAGACACAGCCGACAGCAAAATAAGCAGAGCGATCTGAGGCCTTCTTTACACCTACTGTCCTGTGTCGCAGTGCACGTGCCCAAAAACACGTGAAACATGTAAAGATGGGCAACATGTACAGAAAAACGAAGTCTGGCTTGTTGGTACCGAGTCGTCTGCTACTGTCAGAGAAAAGGAAAGGGAACCTGGGAAGACGGACACAGATCACTTTGTTTTAAACTCTTGTCCCCTAAGACGTCTTCACCTAACGTAGATTCGGGAGCATATTTTTGAATGTGCCCCTTCCTAGTGGCGTCTTTTGTTTCTACATCAGAATCCATTTTCCTTTCTCTTTCCACTCCTGCTCTGCCGGGGTATTTGCTGACTTAGCTCAACCTTCCCCTTTAATTTCACTCTTTGGAGCTGTCCTCCTCCTTCTGTTTTTGCCACCTCACTCTGCATTTCAGCCGTTTTCCCGAGTCTTTTGCCGAGCAGTTCTATGTGTGGGACCTTTGTGTGCCGGAGAATGGCCTGATTGGAGTGGCTGTGAATGCGGCACCAGGGCCAAATCCACTCCATCCCTCCCAGCGGATTCCTTCTGCTGCCATCGCCCTGCCTCTGCTCTTCAGAGCCACAGGGTTTTACTCAGAGGGTGCAGTTCTTCAGATCACGCCTCTATTTTCACCACTATTCTAGTCTATGCTTGGACCTTTATACCCTGACCAGCCCGCCTTCCCTCTCCGTCGTTTATTAAGTCCCGTCACCCCCATTCGGATCCGCTCCCAGGGAACGTGTCCCCTCCGGCCGCCTAGTTACCACTATCCCCGCAGATGGATGAATTTTATATTCAGTTTTGCCACTGCTGTTACATCTTTTAATTTCATGCTTCATCCACCTCTTTCTTTGCAGGATCATAATTACCACAAACCTGTGTCAGAGAGTTAATACGATACACAGATTAAGAGTGTGAACTCTGCAGTTAACCTGCCTAGTTTCAAATTTTGACTCCACCCCTTAAGACTTGAATGTGACACAGGGGCAAATATGCATTAAAAATAAAAGGCTTGGGCTTCCCTGGTGGCGCAGTGGTTGGGAGTCCGCCTGCCGATGCAGGGGACGCGGGTTCGTGCCCCGGTCTGGGAAGATCCCACATGCCCCGGAGCGGCTGGGCCCGTGAGCCATGGCCACTGAGCATGCGCGTCCAGAGCCTCTGCTCCGCAACGGGAGAGGCCACAGCAGTGAGAGGCCCGCGTACCGCAAAAAAAATAAAACATAAAAATAAATAAATAAAAGGCTTAACAAACACATGAAAGGGTGCTCAACATCACTAATCATTAGAGAAATGCAAATCAAAACTACAATGAGGTATCACCTCACACCAGTCAGAATGGCCATCATCAGAAAATCTACAAACAATAAATGCTGGAGAGGGTGTGGAGAAAAGGGAACCCTCTTGCACTGTTGGTGGGAACGTACATTGATACAGCCACTATGGAGAACAGTATGGAGGTTCCTTAAAAAACTAAAAATAGAACTACCATAGGGCCCAGCAATCCCACTACTGGGCATATACCCTGGGAAAACCATAATTCAAAAGGAGTCGTGTACCACAATGTTCACTGCAGCTCTATTTACAATAGCCGGGACATGGAAGCAACCTAAGTGTCCATTGACAGATGACTGGATAAAGAAGATGTGGCACATATATACAATGGAATATTACTCAGCCATAAAAAGAAACGAAATTGAGTTATTTGTAGTGAGGTGGATGGACCTAGAGTCTGTCATACAGAGTGTAGTAAGTCAGAAAGAGAAAAAAACAAATACCATATGCTAACACATATATATGGAATCTTAAAAAAAAAAAAAAAAGGTTCTGAAGAACCTAGGGGCAGGACAGGAATAAAGACACAGACGTAGAGAATGGACTTGAGGACACGGGGAGGGGAAAGGTAAGCTGGGACAAAGTGAGAGAGTGGCATGAACATATATACACTACCAAATGTAAAACAGATAGTTAGTGGGAAGTGGCCACATAGCACAGGGAGATAAGCTCTGTGATTTGTGACCACCTAGATGGGTGGGATAGGACAGGTGGGAGGGAGACGCAAGAGGGAAGAGATATGGGGATATATGTATAGCTGATTCACTTTGTTATAAAGCAGAAACTAACACACCATTGTAAAGCAATTATACTCCAATAAAGATGTTAAAAAAATAAAATAAAATAAGAGGCTTGATTCTCCCTGTTGAAAATAAGGGAAGAGACTTCCCCTCTTCCTCACCTCCCTTTTTTTTTTTTTTTTTCGCGGGGCTTAGCCGCTCCGCGGCACATGGGATCCTCCTGGACTGGGGCACAACCCCGCGCCCCCTGCATCGGCAGGCGGACTCCCAACCACTGCGCCACCAGGGAAGCCCCCCTCACCTCCCTTTTTCTTTCATAATCTCTCTCTCTGTCCTTTTCAAATATATGTGCATCGTTTTAATGGCTAAATAAGCCACTGGCCAGTCTCAGGACTCAGATGTGCTGCCTCAAGGACCTGGGAGCCACTGCTTTGAAAAGTCATCCCCAAGAAAGAAAACAGGGGCCTAACTTGTCACTTGACTCTAAATTGCAAAATTGTAATGGGTTGTGTCCAGTTAACTGTAGACACGGGTTAGATTTCTTTCCGGTTTTGCAATCCCTTTAGTGGGTTGACTGTGACACGCATCAATTCAGTAATGAAATTGCTTTCATTTTCTCAGAAAGAAAACCTCTACTTCTGTGGAGAGGTTTTCTGGGTGGGGAGAAGATTTTATTTCTTAATAATATTTCTGCAACAGTGGCCTCGAAACAAGTCACTTACCCTCTTGGAAACTCAGTTAGCTCAATCCTAATGGGGTTGGCACGGGTGTGAAATGAGATTATGCATAGAAAGTTTTAGAACAGCGCCTGGCCCTCCAAAGCTCTCCAAAAATACGAGCTATTATTATTATTATCATGTGTAGGTTTTTTCATTGATTTCATGGTAGCATCATTGTGAATAGTGGGTTCAGATTTCCTCTACTTGTTCTGCTTTAGTCTTGTTCTTTGGTTTGTTTTACCGTTGTTTTCATTTTTAAAAAATTTTTATTGGATTATAGTTGATTTACAATGTGGTGTTAGTTTCAGGTGTACAGCAAAGTGAATCAGTTATACATATACATATGTCCACTCCTTTTTTTTTAGATTTTCCCATAGAGGCCATTACAGAGTATTGAGTAGAGTTCCTTGTGCTGTACAGCAGGTCGTTTTACCATTTTAATCTTGCTTCCTCCCCCAGCAATGCTAACTTCTCCCCTGATGTCCAGTAAGAAAGGTATTGCCAACTCCCTAGATCCGAGGTTCTCTTAGTGGCGTGTGAAGCATGTGCCCTGCCTGGCAGAGCTGAGTTTGTCCTCCGTGAGCCCGACCCCAGGACTCTCACCTTCGTAGGACCAGTTGTTGTTGAAGGTCTGGGTCAAGGCCTGCATCTCCTGCAGGAGGACCAAGTCCGCCTGGGAGGAGGTTTCTCCCCCATCCTCCTCTTCTAGAACCTCCTCTTCCTCCTCGGGGTCTGGGGAGTTCTGCATCATTTCCTCAATCTCCTCAATCACCTGGAGAAGGTACACAAGGGAGTGCTCACTCTTCTCTGCTGCAGGGATATCCCAGCTTGAATTCTGATCAGGGAAGGATGTTCCTAATTTGCTGTCTGTAAAATTCCTAAAGCAATATTGTTACTTAATAAATACTGAATAATAATAAAACTAGATCTGACCAAAGGCTTACAAACACTCTTCCTTTGATACAAAGTCCTCTTTAATGTCAAACCTCTTCCAAGAACACCATTTAGATGAGCGCTTTATTGGAAATAAGCTGCTCTTTCAGGAAATGAAGCAGAGCTTCCTGGAAGGGAACATTTACTTCAATTTTCTGAGCACTTTCTTTCTAAGTAGGAAGACATTTTATCTACGCAACTCAAACACAAAATCCAGTCCATTCATTGGGATGATGCTTAAGATGGGAAAAAAACAAAGTGCTCTAGGATAACTCAAAATGGGGGAATTGTTTTTTTACATAGAGGAAAAGAGCTCTTCCTCCAGAATTCACCTGGACAGGAACTAAGGCTGCCCAACAAAAGTGGAAATAAAGATAATGACATTATAAAAGGACAGGTAGGTTCTGGAGAGCAGAAAATCGATAAGAAACCCAGCTGTAATCTAGACTCTTGCAGGGGACAGCTCCTAGAAGAGAGAGTAAAATTAGATAACTGCCAAGAGGAATAAGGCTGAACTACTTTGTACATTAATTGTTTACACATAAAGGAAATGGAATAAGCAAAGACCACTTCTGAAAGAAGCCATCCATGAGTCTGGTCAGAACAGTGCATCTATATATTTGTCTGTTCTCGATGCTGTGACGGACTCCATCTCCAAGGCCAACTGGTCTTTGAAGTGGGTTCCTTTATGTTAGGCTGGATCAAAGATAAAGGCACTTAGGTCCCCTCCTCTGGAATACTTTCTATTTTATTCCCAAGCTTTCCCATCTCCACTCACAAATTTAAGGGATACTTAGTTTTTGACTACTGCAAGCCATTCATGGAACATGAGCAAACTACACGACCCCCCTTTAGAATTTTATGGCCGAGCTTCTCTTTCAGAGTCATTATCGTCGAACTTGTGTCACTGAATTGTATTTCCCCCCAAATTCACAAGGTAACTGCTAGCCCCTATTCTTTTTAATCTGGTTCCCTTTAATCTCTTGATCCTTATCTGTTTATAGCCCACCTTTTTACCACAGATATGAAAGAGTTCCTTTTACTGAAAAGCACTTTCTGGAACCAAAACTCCTAGTGGAGCTTTTTCAGAACCACTCTGTGAAAACACCTGAAAGGTGCCTGCTCAAAGCAAGTGCCCATAAATAGTTGTTGACTCAAAGGTTGAATAAGGAATCCAGAGACTCAGGAGTATTTTCCCTAAGTAACAAATTATTAAAACCAAAATATAAGTAACTCAATAAAATGTGAAACATTAGATCTTTTTTTTAAAAAAAACACAAGCATTTCTAATGCTTCTTTTGGAAGGCTCAACGTTTTCAGTTTTCTATGAAATATGAGAAAATGTCCATCACTTGGAAGCCTCTTCTGCCATTGCTATTCTTGTAGAACAGCTATTTGGGACCCTTGTTTAAGTGTCTTGACTCCAAGTACAATGAGCTGCAATAAAGACACTTAGCAGGAAATGAAGGCAGTAAACGTTGAGCCCATCTCTGGCTGTTATCAAACATGGACCACATCCAACACACGTCAGGAATTACATCCCTAATTACAGCAGGTGCATAAACTGAGGCTTAAAGAGACATGAAATTTACCAAAGACACAGCCACCACAAGACCATACATTTTTCTACTGCCTGAAAGGGGTGTGGCAGGTATGTATTCAGACTTTTTGTCTATCAAAGGAACTAAAAGTCCCAAGAACTTGAGGGAGAGAAAGAGAGAGAGAGGGAGAGAGAGAGAGAGAGAGATTCGTACCTGATCTGCTGTGAGCAGAGGCTCCTCACTGATTCCAGAATAATGTTCATTCTTCTCACTGAACTCTTCCTCTCCTTTCTCATGGATCTGCAAGAGGTGTGGGGTGGGGGATGGAATTCTGATTGACCATCAGCAGAACTAGGATTCTCTCCAGTCTCTAGAATAGATGACACTGACAGAGGCCACTCTGGCCATCCCCTGTGTAAAGAGAAAATCTGAAGAGGTGTGCAGAGTTTCATCCAATTCCAAGCGTACCCCGTCCACACAGCATATGCATCACTGGGTCCAGCTTAGAAAAGGACAATAAGGCATGTGTGGCCGGCACCGTTCTGACCCACGGGGAGCAGCATTGTTCTTTAACCGACAGACAGGTCATCTTTACATGAACAAGGAACCTTCTTGAGGTGAGTAACAACGGCAACCAACTCCTGCAGCAAAGGCATGCTTGTTTATATAAGGAATTTCAAACTGGGGATCAGTTTCCAGATTTTATTTTATTAGGCATTTAAAGGGGTAGGCTGCTGCTCCAGTGCAAATAATCATGTTTTTAAAATTTGATGAAATGTCATCGTGTCATTGGAATCTAGGCGTGGTGTCGTAGCTGATGAAGGATGTACAGAAGCTCCACTGGACACGCCAGCGGAACAACCTAAGCACACAAACCAAAGGACAAACTCAACAGCAACAGCGAATACTGAAACATTTGCCACGTGTCTCCAAATTTCCATCATCCCAAGTAAGGCTCTGAAAGCTCACAACCATTGAGATTCTAAATGTAGATGTCCAGCAAGGTATTCACAGCATATCTGAATTCACTGTCCGTGTCCCAAGCAGCCATAGCCTGGTACTGATGTTCAAAACCTGCACAGGATAAGCCCCTAAACCACCTAACAAGCTGTCTGTGTCCAGGAGTCTCATTTGAAAGTCATCTAGGGTCTGGCAAGAAGTGCCTCCAGGAAATCTTTCTGCAGACACCTGTCATCCAGGAATCAATTTCACTTGCGCGCCAACAGCTGGCATGCTGACCTCCCTCCTTCCTGGGGATTACGCTTTTCCTCTTCTAATTAGCACCCGCAGGAAACATCCCAGTTCCAATCCAAGCAATCATGTCAGAGGGAGTCCGTCCTCAGAAACTTCTCCCCTCTTCCTTGAGCTCCACCTTGGCAGGTACCCCCAACAAAACACATCACTTTCTACATTTGCTTAAAACCAGGACTATGTCATAAAGAAAAAATCAAATATATCTCAAAGGCCCTCTGCTCTCAACCCGCATAAGGGGTAGGACAGGGAGGTAATGGGATTATTTGAGGGGTTTTGTGCCAGATGGTGACATCTATTTCTGCTGTCGAACCCATATGCTCCTCTCTCTGCCAAGTCCACCACCTGTGGTACCCGCCTGCTTTCTGCAGCTCCCCACTGTGCAGAAGGAAACTCCCGTGGCCACGGTTTGTTCACAACTACTCTCATATGGCAGAACTTTCTTAGGGCTAGAAAGTCCTGTGGTAGAAGTTAGGCTCATGCTGGGAAACAAAGTTTTCTTTTCTGTTTGGATTATTTTTTATAAGCATCTGACAGCAAGTGTTAGTCTATAACCAGAATTTTTTTCATAGTAATTCGATTTTTTAAATGGAATATTTACATTTTCTGAGATGTGGCCAATTTTAGCGAGTTTACCTCACTGGCTGTTAATACTGCATCTTTCAGCTACACCATCGCCCTTCCCAAGTCCTCCCTCTGAGCTCCTGGTGAAGGCAGGGGAGAGCTTTTAGGCATAGACCCTTCTTGCTGTTCAGACATTAGGGAAGCCAGGCAGCGGCATGGATGATTCCTAGTTAGAGCCTCCTCTCCCTTCTGGTACCAAGCCTACTGGTTTGATTTTTCAGGCATGGGTAAAACGAGATTTGAAAATGAATTATAAGCTTGTGAAAGTTACCATGAGTTCATAGTATCGTGGGAGCTATACCTAACCCATATGTTCTCAGATCTCAGAAGTCTGCCGCTACAAAATGAAATAAAATAAAAGGAGACACATGCGCAAAGTCCTCCCGAGAAAGCCCTGGCCCCTTCCCTCTTCCCCACGTGGATCTCTGCCGTCCTCTGCTTTCACTGCATCTGCCCTGTGCCTCTCCTTTTCTCCTCACTCTGTAGCTTTTGTTCTGATTCCCTCATCTTCCTCACCCTCTCTAAGCCTGGTCCCATGTTTTGCCTCTATCTAGTGGACTCTCTTCTGCTCCCGTCACCTCTTTCCTTTCAATGCTGTTTACAGACTCCCTCCCTTCCCTCCATTCCCAGGACAGCATCTTGTACAGAGTGTGGAAAGATTTTGGGAAATGATAGCATTTACGTATATTGATAACAGTATTCGTCATATATATTCATACGCATATGTATACGGACGAGTGTATGAATACTCTTATTCTTAATATATGACACATACAGAGAAACTACTGCAGGGAGTTCTTTAGCCTCTTGTGTGGAAATGAGAAGGCTGTCAAATTGGGGCTGAATTTCTCTCTGGACTAAATCTTCAAGTTATCTCCATATTATTGAAGTGAACTATGGCTCTTGCAAGAAAAAAACTCATTCTTTGGAGTGACTTCTTCCCAGAATTGAGAATAGAAGACCAAGATCCAGAAATGAGCCTGGCCATACTATTCAGCAAGCTGTTTCCTCCTCCTGCTTTCGGTAAACGGTGTGCCTTTAGGGCTGTAACTTGGTCACTTAAAGCTTAAAAATAAAGGCAGAGAATCTTCCCTGGAGACTATGAGAATGCTAAATCTAGGTGCACAGGAGTCTGAGTGAGAATTAAAATGACATCAAGTTCTTGTGTCCAATAATGACTATTAACCAGTGTTGTTTGTTAAAGCATTCCAGATGATTCCATTCACAGGAAAGGGAATTTCTACTGCACAATATTTCCCTCCCCTTTTACCACAATTGTTTCACATGGGTGGTTGCCTTCTTGACCAAATTTAAGAGATAAAGATACATTTTCACCTCCAGTCAAAAAGTAAAAGAAAGAGAAAAAAAATCACCAATACGTACTCAGCCCAAGGAAAGGGCACCTTAACCCATCTGTGTGGGTTAAGTCAATGCTTCTATATCCCCAAAGGGAGATGCACCAGAACACAGCAAACAGCACGTGTTGAAAGAAGGGATGAAAAGGAGAGGACTGAATGGCAATATTATCACCTCCTATATTCAGTCCCACCTCCACAGATAAATGAGCTGCTTATTCACCTGAAAACAGAAGGATGTAACTTACTGTCCTAGACTCCCATTTCCTCTCGTCTAAGAGAACCACCTTCTGCTATCAATTAAAGTTACAGGGATAAAAGAGACCATCTTTTACATCACAGACAGGAACAGAATAGGTTCATTAACTGAAAACCCAATTAAAAGTGGAGAATTGTGAATAATAATCATACATACATACATAGCTCAAGCATATTGTTTTGACCTAAAAATACAAATGTACATTTATTCATTCACCAAGCTCCTAACGTAAGGCCAAGGCCTTTTCTTCCACGATGGGCCTCCGAGTAGAATTTCATGTAGTCTTTCTTTCATCATCCACATTACAACACAACTTTTGTTTCCTGTTTCTGTTTTTGAATAGTAGAAGGAAGGTACGTGGGAGATTGAGCGCACGCAGTTATCTCCCGAAACTCTGCTAAAGTGAGAGTAAAGGGATCAAAAGAGAATATCCCACAGGGACAAAGAGAACTGGAGAAAAGACAACAGCAAAAGAGATGCTAGAGGGCTTCCCTGGGGGCGCAGTGGTTGAGAGTCTGCCTGCCGATGCAGGGGACACGGGTTCGTGCCCCGGTCCGGGAAGATCCCACATGCTGCGGAGCAGCTGGGCCCGTGAGCCATGGCCGCTCAGCCTGTGCGTCCGGAGCCTGTGCTCTGCAACGAGAGAGGCCACAACGGTGAGAGGCCCGCGTAACACAAAACAAACAAACAAACAAAAAAAGAGATGCTAGAGAGCAGATGCCAACCTAGCATCCACTAAAAAAAAGGTACAGCTATACAAAGAGGTATAACTAAAAATCCAAAGGTAGAAATAAAATGGAATACCAAAAAGTATTTGATTAACCCAAAAGAAGGTGAAACAGAGGAACAATAACAAAAAACCCAGATGGAACAAATAGAAATGCAAGATGGTACACCTAAACACAAACTAGTAATGTTATGTTAAATGTTAATGAACTAAATGCTATGCAAATGAACTAAACACAATAATCTAAAAAGCACAGATTATCATTGTCAGACTGAATATAAAAGACCCAACTACATACAATCTATAAAAGACACATTTTAAAGATGCAGATAGATGAAAAGTAAAAGGATTGAAAAAATGTATACCTAACAGCATAAGAAAGCTGTTGTGGTTAAATTCGTATCAGACAAAGCAGATTTCAAAACAAGGAGTATTACCAGAGATAAAGAAGGATATTTCATAAAGATAAAAGGGTCAATCAGGAAGACATAACAATAATAAAAATGTATGCAGTTAATAACAGAGCTTCAAAATATATAAAACAAAAACTAACAGAACTGAAAAAAGAAATAGACAAATCCACAGTAATAACTGGAAATTTTTAACACTCTTCTCTTGATAATTGATAAAATAAACAGACAAAAAATCAGAATATAAAGAATCCAACCATACTATAAACCACCTTAATCTAGTTGACCTTTTTAGAACATCACAACCCACAATTGCAGAATATACATTCTTCTCAGTGATACATAGTACATTCACTAAGATACAACATATGCTGGGTCATATATCAGTCTCAATATATTTTAAAAGATTTAATTTGTACAGATTTTGTTCTCTGACAAAATTAAATGAGAAATCAATGACAAAATATCTATAAACATTCTTCTAAATAACCCATAGGCCAAAAAAGAAAGCGGAAACTGGAAAATATTTTGAACTGAATGGTAATGAAAACATACCACATCAAAATTGTGGGATTCAGTTAAGGCAATGCTTAAAAGAAATTTTATTGTTTTAAGATGCTTATGTTATTACTATGGACTAAATGTTTGTGTCCTCCCAAAATTCATGTTGAAATCCTAACCCCCAATGTGATGGTATAAGGAGGCCTTGGGGAGGTGCTGGGGAGGGTGGAACCCTCTTCAATGGGAGTGTATTCCTATAAAAGAGGCTCCACAGAGCTCCTCTGCACCATGTGTCCTGTGAGGACATAGCCAGAAGTTGACAGTCTGCAAACTGGAAGAGGCCCTTTACCAGAATCAACCATGCTGGCACCCTGATCGTGGATATCCAGCCTCCATAACTGTGAAAAGTAAATTTCTGTTGTTTATAAGCCACCCAGTCTGTCGTATTTTGTTATAGAAGCCCAAATAGACTAAGATCATTTTTAAAAATTTTAAAATATGACCTAAGCTTCCACTTTAGAAGCTTAAAAAATAAAGGGTGAAGTAAAACCCTATTTTAAATACAAAGAAGGATACAATCAAGTTAAGGGAAGAAATCAACAAACTAGAAAATGAAAAATCACAGAGGAAAAAAAAAGTGGTTCTCTGGAAAGATTAATAAAAGTGATAAACCCATAAACAGACTGATGAGAAGGGGGTGAGGCAGAGGGACAGAAGAAGAGAGAAAACACAAATCAACAATAACAGTAATAAAAAAGGGAACATCACTATAGATCTTACTAACATTGAAAGAATGAGAGAATATCATGAACAACTTTGTGGTCAATACTATGACTTAGATTAAATGAATAAATTCCGTAAGAAATACACTTTACCAAAATCACCTCAGGAAGAAGTGGAAAATCTAAATAGCCCAATATCTTTTTTTTTTTTTTTGCGGTACGCGGGCCTCTCACTGTTGTGGCTTCTCCCGTTGCGGAGCACAGGCTCCGGACGCGCAGGCTCAGCGGCCATGGCTCACGGACCCAGCCGCTCTGCGGCATGTGGGATCCTCCCGGACCGGGTCACGAACGCGTGTCCCCTAGCATCGGCAGGCGGACTCTCAACCACTGCGCCACCAGGGAAGGCCAGCCCAAGATCTATCAAAGGAATTGAATCTGTAATCAAAAACTTTCATGGAGAAAACCCCTGGTCCAGATAGTTTCATTGATGTAGTCAATCAAACATTTAAGGAAGAAATAATACCAATATAACACAAACTCTTTCAGAAAATAGAAGAAGAAAAATTCCCAATTCATCTTATGACATTACAAGAAAAGAAAATTAAAAAGAAAGATTCCTCATGAACATAGATGCAAAAATCCGTAATAAAATATACACAAATCAAATCCCACATTATGTGAAAAGGATATCTATCACAACTAAGTGGGATTTATCTTAAAAATGAAAGATTGGTTTAATATTTGAAAATCAATTAGTGTAATTCATCACATTAACATTGATCTACATACATAAATTGTTCTATACATTTAATACAATCACAGTTGAATGTTCAGCAAGTTTCTTTGTACAAATTGATCAGGTGATTCCAAAATTTATACAGAAATGCAAAGGACCTAAAATAGCCAAAGCAACTTTGAAAAAAAAGAACAAAGTTGAAAGACTTATGCTTTATGTCAAGACATTATTATAAAGCTACAGTAATGAATATAGCATAATATTGGCATTAAGATAGACACATATATCAGTGAAACAGAACAGAGAATTCAGAAATATATCCACACATTTAGGTCAACTGATTTTCAACAAAGGTGCCAAGACAATTCAATATGGGAAGGATATTTCCAATGAATTGTACTAGAACAATTGGATAGCCATACACATGAACCCTGACATTAACCTCACACCATATACAGAAACTAAAGTGAAGTGGATCATAAACTATATAAGAGCTAAAACTACAAAACTTCTAGAAGACTTAAGAAAAAACTCTTAGTGACCCTGGGCTTGGCAATTTCTTAAGTACTACATAAGAAGCACAAACTATTCAACACAAATGAATAAACTGGACTTCATCACATTTAAAAAACATTTGCTCTTCAAATGTACTGTTAATAAAGTTAAAAGGCAATCCATAGGGCTTCCCTGGTGGCGCAGTGGTTGAGAGTCCGCCTGCCGATGCAGGGGACACAGGTTCGTGCCCCGGTCCGGGAAGATCCCACATGCCGCGGAGCGGCTGGGCCCGTGAGCCATGGCCGCTGAGCCTGCACGTCCAGAGCCTGTGCTCCGCAACAGGAGAGGCCACAACAGTGAGAGGCCCGTGTACCGCAAAAATTTAAAAAAAAAAAAGGCAATCCATAGACAAGAAGAAAATATTTGTAAAACATACAACAGAAAAAAGACTATATCTAGAATATATGTGTTAAAATAAGTAAACAAAGAGGCTATTAGACTGAGATGACTTGAACGCTTCAGGAGCCTCCTAAGCAAACCAAAACCTCTAATGCCTCAAGGTTAAGAACTCAAACCAAAGGACAGCCACTCACAAACAGCCACCCAGGCTTTTCCAGATAATACAACCACTCAAGCTACAGCCAGTCAGATAATTTCCTTCCTTTGCTTCCACCTCTTCTCTGTAAAAGTCCTTCCTCTAACTCCTGTCGATGGAGCACTCCTACCCACTTTGGGTTTGGCATTGTCTGATTCGAACAGATTTTTGCTCAGGTAAACTCTCAGAAATTTAATATGCCTCATTTTATCTTTTAACATGAGGAACTCCAATGACTCATTACTAAGAACACAAACAGCCCACTAAGAAAATGGGCAAAAGATCTGAACAGGCACTTCACCAAAGAAGATGCATGGGTTGTGAATAAGCACATGAAAAGATGCTTAACGTCATTTGGTACCAGGAAAATGCAAATTAAAATAAGATACTACTATATACCCACTCAAATGACTAAAATCAAAAAGGCTGTCCATTCCAAGAGTTGGTGAGGATGTGGAATAATTGGAGCTCTCAAACTGGAAAACAGTTTGGCAGTTCCTTAAAAAGTGAAACAGAGGGCTTCCCTGGTGGCGCAGTGGTTGAGAGTCTGCCTGCCGATGCAGGGGACACGGGCTCGTGCCCCGGTCCAGGAGGATCCCACATGCCATGGAGCGGCTGGGCCCGTGAGCCATGGCCGCTGAGCCTGCGCGTCCGGAGCCTGTGCTCCACAACGGGAGAGGCCACAACAGTGAGAGGCCCGCGTACCGCAAAAAAAAAAAAAAAAAAGTGAAAAAGACACTTACAATATGACTCAGACATCCCACTCATAGGTTTTTACCCAAGAGAAACAGAGACATGTCCACAAAACGACTTATACAAGAATGTTCATAGTAGCTTCATTCGCAATTTTCAAAAGCTGGAAAAAAACCAAATGTCCATCAACAGGTGAATGAATAAGCAAATTATAGTATATCCATATAATGGAACACTACTCAGCAATAAAAAGGAATGTATGTAGATACATGCAATAAAATAGATGGATATCTAGATAATTATATTGAGTTTTAAAAAACAGACCGAAAAAAGAGCACATGCTGCGTGATTCCACCTATACAAAATTCTAGAAAATGCAAACTAATCTATGATGACAGCAGCTAGTTGCCTGAAGATTGGGGGGTGAAAGGGAAGAGTGATGGACATCCATACATGCTCACTATCTTGATTGTGGTGAAGGTTTCACAGACGTATACATATGTCAAAACCTATCAAACTGCACTCTTCAACACGTGTTGTTTATTGTATGCCAATTATCCTTCAGTAAAGCTATGATTAAAAAGGAAAAGAATAATATACCATGACCAAGTTGCCTTTAATCTCAAGAATGCAAGGTTGATTTAACATTTGAAACTCAATTCATGTAATTCATTACATTGACATAATAAAGGAGAAAACCATATAATCATCTCAATAGAGGCAGAAAATGGAAATAATTCATCTTCAGAGAAATAACAAGAAACCATGCCACAATTTAAAGTCATGAGCTTCCAGGTCAAAAGGGCCCACGGATTATAATTCATCTGAATGAAAAAATAAAGCTCACTCTAAGGCACATTACTGTAAAAGAAATGAGAAAGGAAAAAGAGAATATTCTGAAAGCTTCTAGAGAGAACCAAAAGAGAGTCACATATAAAAGACAAAGAATCAGAATGGATTCTAAATGGGGCTTCTCAATCGTCACTGAAAGCTGGAGGAAAAGATGATGGCTTTGCAATTCTGAGTAAATATTCACTTGCAGCCTAAAATAACTCTATCAAGTCAAATTCTCAATCAAGAGTATGATGGGAGAATAAAGACACTCTCATCTATTCTAACAAATATATTCCTCTCTACCCTTTCTCAAGAATATACTGGGGCTTCCCTGGTGGCGCAGTGGTTGAGAATCTGCCTGCCAACACAGGGGACAGGGGTTCGAGCCCTGGTCTGGGAAGATCCCACATGCCGCGGCGCAACTGGGCCCGTGAGCCACAACTACTGAGCCTGCGCATCTGGAGCTTGTGCTCCGCAACAAGAGAGGCCGCGATAGTGAGAGGCCCGCGCACCGCGATGAAGAGTGGCCCCCGCTCACTGCAACTAGAGAAAGCCCTCGCACAGAAACGAAGACCCAACACAGCCAAAAATAAATAAATACATTTATTAAAAAAAAAAAAAAAAAGAATATACTGAATTTTTTTCACCAAAACAAGGGAACATACCCAGAAAAATAAAAACATGGCAGTCAGAGGACAGGAGAGAGAGACATGAAGATTTCCCAGGACAACAGCTGTGCACCAGATCTAGAGTACAACCAGATTAGTTTATAGCAGAAAGATGGAGGGTACTAGTTTGGATTTTTTTTTTTTTTTTGATTGAATTGAAAGACTATCCGATTTTTTTAAAACATATTATGAGATGTAGAGTTCACTCAGAGTTTGGGGTTGAACTAATGATAGATATACAGGAAACTAAGCAAATGAAAAAACAAGGCAATTCTTCACTCCAGGTTAAATAAGAAGGTGTACAAGAGAGGAAATATTCTTATAGAACACTACATGATTCAGCAAGAAATAGTATTTACACAGTTACCCTAGTGTGTACTTGTAATATTGATTTAATTGGTGACAAGGGGGAAGGCCAAATGTGAGTATTTGAGGTGACGCGAGAGACTTAAATCTTATCTTCCATAATGAACAACAGCCAAGATTATTCATTTTAGATAATCAAAGGAGTAGTAACATAAATGTGTTATTTAGAAAATTGTAGGTACCCGCCAAAAGAAACAGCTATAAGAAGTCAAAGTGGTTGCCTCTATGGAGCCAGGAAAGATAAGTCAGAGACTGCTGTTTATATTTTTTGTTGTCTCGTATTATTTTAAAAGTATTATTTGACTTTTCAAACGACACACGTGTTACTTTGAGTTTATAAAAGCAAAAATGACTGTCTTTGCAGTCATAACCCTACAGTTTCCATAACATTTCATTACATTAGTTACAGTCACAAGGACAAGCATGAACAGGTTTGGGAACAAACACAACTGATTCTTGGCAATGAACTAAGTGGAAGAAGAGATAAGACTTCCCAGAGAGAAGCCTCCAGTCGTGTGCATGCCGCATGCCAAGGGCTTTCGGTTGGCATGTTTTACAGAAGAAATACAGAGCACTGGTTATATAGCAAGCCGTTTAAACTGATGTCAGTGAAAAGAGCTTTTACTGTAATGAATCCAGATAATAAAGGAGGCTAAAATAAAACGACCTTAATCCATCCACTTTTGCTACGCCGTCCATTTCCCGTGGGTCAGATGGAGAAAATTCTACAAGGAGCAGAGCTCAAGATCATCCTTCTCAGGGTCATTCAGTTTGCCCTGAAATATTAACCCTCTTGAGGGAAATCTGCAAATGAGGATAAATTAGAGTCCTTTTGAAGGGTAGGCAATCTTATATATACTTTGGCTTAATCCACAAAATGAGTTGGAAAGGTGGCAAAGGAGATAACAAAGCAAAATCTGCCTTTTGCACCATGACGGACCAGATTTCATTTCAGTAACTAGGTTTATTCCATCATTGCCTATCTTCTCTTTTGCATTTTGGGTAAGTACTAAACACTACCCATATAAGTACTGCAAGAGAAAAAAAAGCGCTCGGGAGTTCAAAACAGGACCTGAGACATCCCACATCCATGCTAAGTAGGGTTGAAGCAAATCTCTTTGTTTCAGAGTCTATTCTTGAGGTTTTAAGTATTTTGGATGGCTAATTATTAGAAGAATTAAAAAGGATATTCAGCCACCTTTTCAATAAATCGGCCAATTGCTGATCTCTTTGCTGTGCTATTTTGGCCAATGATCTGCAGAAATGTCGCCCAGTAAGGGAAATCTGGTTCTCTCTCTTCCTTGGACTCAATCCTGGAGCACCTAGAAAGATCAGATCCACCTCCCACCCTCATTTGCTGTGCGCACAGGATTGTGACAGCCCTTCCTGATAAGAAATTGTCAAATTTCCTTTATAAATGAAACTAGAAGACTAAGCAAGGTAGAAACAGGCTTTTAGCAAGGACAGAGCCCTTACGTGATTTAGCTTTCTATATGTATATTCAGCTAGGAGGGGCAGTTTGGATATTCTGAAAGGTCACGTTCCATAACCTATGCAAGTCAACTCAAAATAAGTCTTCTCTTTCCTTTTTCAGAAGTCTGTAGGCTACTTTCCTCTTCGGCATCAGTAACCACAGACCGTGACTCAGGTCCAGCCATATAAGTGCCTGTTTAATGAGTTTCATAAAGAATTCCTCCCCGTTGCATGGTCACCTCACTATTATCTGGCTCCCCACTCTGGCCATTAGCCAGGCCCTGAGCTGGTCACAAGTCTGTCAACACTTTTTGATGGGACTGAACTGTCCATCTTAGACGGGAAACCCTGATTTTTTTTTTTTTAACCATCATCATTCGAACACAAAAAAAGCCCATTATATTCACTCTCTTCTCTAACTTCAGATCACCTTATTTTGCATGTTGTAGGCCGATGATGAGCAACAGAAGTGATCTGCATTTACAATCTTCACAATCATTCCAATCACCTCATATACCCTGGATGTCCCCCTTCATCTTATTTTTCACTTCCTCCACAATCCTACTTTCCCAGCAATGATGTTGAGCTTCATTACATAATGGGGAAGACTGTTGCATTACTGAATGTTTTTCTAACTGGAATCCACAGCTTCTCAAGCCCTGCTAAGCTGGGGGCCCCAGAGAGGTACCTCAGTTTCAGAGCTGTTGCCATTCAGAGCCTCCACGTTTGGGTCCCTCCAGTCTTCTGAGAGTGAAGGGATGTAATTGTCTGTCAGAGCATCCCAAACCCTGTAAACAAAGAGAAGCACTCATTAGCACACATCTGTGGCCTGGCCTGGCCTGGAGGAAGGAAGAGCTGGGCCAGGGGAGGAGAGAGGCTTCTGTGTGTGCCAGGCTGAGATCATCTGCCTTCCAGCATGCAGAAGCGAAGTGGCTTCAAAACTGAATTTCAGGCATTACCAGGAGAGAAGGAGCCAAGAGAATGGACCCTGACCAGGAGCCTCACTGCCAAAGGCGTTTGCTTAAGAGAAGAGGAATTTCTCACCATTGAGAAACCAATGGTAGTGTCTACAAGTAAAACACCTCTGGCAACAGATAAACTGCCCCTGAAACTAAATCTGCCCCTCAACCAAATGGCTCCTGTCTCACGAGCTTAAGAAATGTCCATGTTTCCTTTCTTATGGGCAGAGAAGAATGAGAAGAAGGGGAGGGAGGAAGAGAGAGATTGATCTGGGCAGATTTTCTGGCTGAATCTCATTAAGATCAGGGTCAGGCTTCCCTGGTGGCGCAGTGGTTGAGAGTCCGCCTGCTGATGCAGGGGACACGCGTTCGTGCCCCGGTCCGGGAGGATCCCACATGCCACGGAGCGGCTGGGCCCGTGAGCCATGGCTGCTGAGCCTGCGCATCCGGAGCCTGTGCTCCACAATCGGAGAGGCCACAACGGTGAGAGGCCCGTGTACCGCAAAAAAAAAAAAAAAAAAAAAAAAAGGGGCATTGTCTAGTTTTTATATAAACTTGAACGACGCGAGTCTAAACTATGAGCATCCACTTACATGTGGATTTTTTTTCCAATAAATATTGTAGTACCAATATTTTCATTTTACAGTTCTTCACTTTAACTAAGTGTGGAGGAAAGTTTGTGTTCGATTAGAGATCACAATATGTGGACTTAAAAGGAGTAGGGTTTGAGTCCTGCTTCTATTCAAATTGTTTCAGCTTATTGCCCTTGTGGTTTACTAATTCCTTTGTTTTTGAGTCAGAAACAGCAGGAAATGGATTTTTCGACTACCCAGGGGGTCAGTGCCCTTAATCCCCCATGCTGTTCAAGGGTTAACTGCCTGCAATCTAAAAGGTCAAGAATTAACTCCTTGACATCTAATGTAGGTAAGGGGATGATGCCAATGCTATTAAAAGTTACTTATTACCCAAAATGTTCTAGGGATCCCAGGGTGGCACAATCCTGTCCTCTAGCAATGTAGAGTTTAAGTGTGCCCTGTCTCTATCATGGAGACTCCAAAGAAAACATATGAAAGGAACCAATAAATACACCACTGTCTACATAATTAGTTTTTAGTGGGGGAAGATGGGGTTCCCTTTATTACGTTTCTTTTTTAAAGTTCTGATATGTACATTATAAGAAAGGGTATTCTACAATTCTTTTTGCTTAACTCACTTATTTCAGAAAGATTTTCTTGGGGAGAAAAATGGGGAGGGGTTTGGGGAAAATCCTGAAGTCACAAACTCTCACACACAGGAAAATGAATAAATTAGTCAACACTAAGAGATTAATGTAAATCAGTAAACCAAGCTCCTAAAATAATGAATGCCATCCATGGAAGCCAGCGGCACTTGAGTTAATATTAGCTAATGAAATAATGAGGGCTCAGTGCCATCTCCTTCAGGTGCCTGTGCACATCAAACATGAATGATACCTGTGAAACAAGGTATAAGAAGGTACAATTTATTTAGATATACTAATATAAGGAAATGATCATTTAAAAATAAGCAACTATGTACACGTACGGATCAAATCCAAAACATGACAAAGTATGGTGTAAGATGCTGAAAAGATAAGTGCACATTTTATATATATAGCAAGATGTGTGTATATATATATATATATATGTATATGTATATATATATATTTATATATATATCAGAGCACAGACACTTGAAATCAGATACATAAAATGGGGGAGGGGAGTGTTCTTAACATATATAAAATCTGGAATGACATATGACATATGGGTATATAATCAAGGAGATTTTCCTAGTGCACAATGCACACAATTTGGTGATAAAAAAAAGCAACTCAAGAAAACACAATATAACGACACTGCTTTGGTTATCCACTTATTCATTTTTTGTAGTACAATTACAAGAAGGCACTTGGAGAGACCTCATCGAGTGTTCATTCGACATCTCTTCAGCAGG
>NW_006790311.1:822918-832985 GCF_000442215.2 Lipotes vexillifer
CTTAAACATGGGTGATAATCCAGTTTCCATCAAGCACTATTAGAGCTTCACTAATCCAGCCTAATTCTAAATCCAAGTCTCATTAGGGTTCTAAAGCCAAGAGGCAAATATGATTTGCTGTCTCCAAAAGTCCCAGCGCCACACCCACTAGGAAGGTCAGCAGTCAAGTCCTCCGTGCATCACTGCATTACACTCTGCATCGAGAATGAACAACACGCATGCAGGCACTGACCTTCAGGTCTGACCCTACAGCAGGCGCCTGGAGAAATAAAATTCAGCAAAGCCCAAAACAGGCAGGAGCCTTTTGTACCTCTCCTAGATAGGATGGAAGCTGGAACCTTGAACGGACCGCACTTTCCAATGACCTTGAAACTGTCTATATCCTTAAAGTGACAACTGGAGACTGCCTCAAATCATTTAGGGTGGCAACTTTTCTCACTTGAGCCTTCACTGACATACTCTGGATTTTATCTTCTAATTCTAGACTTTTAGTGACAATTCCCTAAACCTTTATCTCCTCGGGATATCAAGCCATCCTTTTTCTGTTTCAAGTTTTCTCCTTGCTTTCTGATGGACACACTTTTTATCCTTTGAGGTTCATAAGCAACCTTTAATAGAATGACTCTCATCTCTTTGTCATCACTTGCACATCCTTCCCGTATTCATTCAGTGCCCATTTAACAATAATAACCATAGCAGCCAACCTTACTGAGCATTTACTATGCATAAGCCAGGTACTATCCTAAACTCTCTGTGGATTAATTCATTCATTCCTCACAACTCTATAAGGCAGATACTGAGAAAAAAAAAAAACCCTGAAACACAGAGAAGTTAATTAACTCATCTAGATTCACACAGCCAGTAATGACAGAGGTTGGATTTGAACCCAGGCAATACAGCTACAGAGCCTATATTGCTACCCACTTAACTATTCCAATTCTTTATGAACTTTATGATGGGCATGGGCATCAGAACAATATGCCAAGTTCCAAATCACAACCTAGAACAGCAGTTCAGCAGCCAGCTCTGTGTGAAAAGTCTATAACTGCATTATTCTGGACCTGGTGCTTTCATCAATCTATGAAAGGAGAAATGGGAAGGTCAGCAAGGGTACACGCCTGCTTTCTGTCTAGATCTCCAGCCCGGGGAAGGTTAAATGGACGGCAAAGGCAGGCATGGGAACGAAGAATGGCGGTGGGAGGAAAAAACACAAAGCTTTCTGTGAGGGAGAGAATGGGACGGACTTTTCTCCCCAGAGAGGTTATCCATCTTATCCTAAGTAGGGTTCTTGGGAAGAGATATATTCCCTGTTAGAGGCATCCTGGGTGGACTGTAAAACTCCACTTCCTGAGAAGCATCCTGCTATTTACACTTATCTTGGGGAAAGGAGACTTTGAAAGCTATTCACTATATCTTTCATCAAAGAACTAAGATTAAACAGGTTCCCTCCATTCTTGTCATTATGCTGCCATGGCGCCTGAGATCCAATTTGCTCCCTCAGTCCCTGTAATAACAGAAAAGCCTTTTCATGTGCATATTTTATATCATGGGCTTAGATGCCTATAGAAATGACTGTAAGTAGCTTTCACCATGGAGGGCTAGGGATTTGGAAGAGGATGAGCAAACCAAACAGAACAGGTTGGACAAGACACGTATCCAAAAATCTGGGTCTGTGGGCTTCCCTGGTGGCGCAGTGGTTGAGAGTCTGCCTGCTGATGCAGGGGACACGGGTTCGTGCCCCGGTCTGGGAAGATCCCACATGCCGCGGAGTGGCTGGGCCCGTGAGCCATGGCCACTGAGCCTGCGCGTCCGGAGCCTGTGCTCCGCAATGGGAGAGGCCACAACAGTGAGAGGCTCGCGTTGAACCTCTGAGAAGAGAATTAACTTTCCTAAAAATCACAGGCATCTGTCGACTTTCCCTATCTGATTATTTGGGATTCACTTCTCTTCGACTTAAAGCATGGCTGACTCCAGGGTGTTTATTTATCATGCGAACTTGATTTTTAACATGACCTTTAATCCAGTAATTCTACCGGAAGGACAGGACTGTCAGGTTCTCACATGTTTGGCCCCTCTGTCTCCAGGGTCCTTGTAAGACAGGGACCCCAGTGAAGTAGGAAGTGGGGTGAGGGCTGACCATTCCCACTCTGTAGGCCTCCAGGTCAGATCTCTTATGACAAAGGAAAGGGTGTTCCTACGTATGCAAAGAAGAGATTCTGGAATATTTTCTAAATTTAGAAACAAGAAATACATATTGATACATACTGACTCTCTTTTAATGCCTAGGACTTCCATGCCCTGACAAATCAGAGAAGAGTTGATATCTCAGCCAATTCCCTCTGAGCCACATAGTTCCAAATGAAAACTAAATAAGTCAAAACTTCAAAGGGAATCACTGACCCTGCTTTCTGGTTCGTGCTATCTTTCAGGAGGTTGGTTTGACCAAGAATTTCATTGTTTTTGTTTGAAGCCTCTATTGTACAGTTCTAACCCACCCGAAACACTTTCCACTCATTGGTAGATGAAATAAATCTCTAACTACTAAACCTAAGCAGGTTTATTAGAACACCAGAGCTGGGCTCAGGAGACTATTAACTGCGTTGGATATTAAATTATCTTTTTCCTTTACCTCATCATAATTTTACAGTTGAAATAGCTTGATAGGTGTCTCTAAAACAAAGTGTGTAATTTAATTCAAATTTTTATTTTAAGTTGTAAAGCTTTAGATATGCGGAATGCCTAGAAACCACTGTGTTACGATTTCTCTTCCCAGATTCTTCCCACCACACTATCCCCAAATCATATTTTACCTCTAAGGAATTATTCAACCTTTGGTCATTTAGCTGAGGCAGTCAATGAGGCAGGCAAGTCAGAAAAATCAGGATAAGACTAATAATCCCATGTGACGGTAATTAACATTGAGTGGCCTCTGCTAATGTGCTAGGAAAGAGTAAGAACCTGCTTGCGGGGCCTCTGTCCTTAATGAGGCAAAGGGGTGGTTTGGACAGGGGAGAAATTATTTGTTGGAAGCAAAAGGAATTTTCCGAGCACAGCCTGGGTGAGGTGAGAAATTAGGTTATTGGCAAGTCCTTAGCCCTGCTTCATCAAGATTGAGCTCGGGAGGTCCCAAAGATGAGGACCCACGCAGTCAACTAGAGTTAAGTGACAAGCCCAAGGTCACACGGTGAGTTAGTGAGAGTATGAAAATCACAATTCATCGTGTTTCTAGTCCATTGCCTGGTGCAATGCAGTAGATAACAGTAAAAGCTACTCTGTATAATAAAGCCCCAGAGCCATTCTTTTATGACCTCGAGGAGTTGAGCAAATTATAAAAGGCTCAGAAGCTAAAAGAATCAATTTGAAACTTAAGATTGAATTGAAACACGTAGCCCACAGTTATAGTACTGGTCACCAGAGTGAAATGTTCTCTGTGATCATGCCTTCAGGCAAGCATTAATTAAAAAGAAACGAAGTAAGTGGCGTGAGCCTAGAAATACATTACATGCACCTACGAGGCTAGCTATCATTGCTCATCCAGGTCATTCGATACTCACTATTCACTCCAAAAATATTATTTGATCACTTACCACACACCATGTGCTGAATCAGACAGTGGAGAGATAATAATGAATAAGACAGACAGATATACAACCCTTGTATTCACAGAGATACAGTCTCAGTAGTCATCAAATAAGCAACTATCTGCCCAATACAATCAGGTTCAATCCTGTGGGTCAAACCTCTTCCCCCACTTACTCATGGGCAACTCTTCCCACCCAAGTCCATAAAAAGAGAAACCAAAAGTACAGTTGCTCCAAACTTCCATTGCCAACAGCTTGACATTTCTTGTGTGAACCCTAAAGAACAGTTGATGCATATTTTATCCCTATGGGGAATTTACGCCTATTTTTACTAAATGCCCCAAACACCTTTCCTTAATTTATATGACAAATCACTCCCTTCTTCTCTTTTCTAGTCCCTCCTTGAACAGCACTTTTCTCAAATTGCTTTTCTTGACTTCTGTTAAGACCCTGCAAGGTGGCTAGTAAGTGACACAGGGAATCTGCATACTCAAAAGCCACTTCACCTGGTTATCACCTTTATTGTGTCCAGGGTAATTCCCTGTTCTCTTGGTTCAATGTGTATGGTTTCTTATTTGGACATATCTTAACTTTTGTAGATAATTTTTCCAGTCCTGAGGGGTTATAAACAATTTGGAGATTTTCACAATCCTGGTGTTTTATAAAGCAAATTCTTCCAACGACATATATTCCTCTGTCACAGTTAACTAAATTTTTTTCTGGTCCTTATTTCTAATATCTGGGTGGGTTACCATGGATATAAAGAAAGCTGAAGATAGACAGACCCCCAAATGTACCATATGCTCCTGAAATTCAATTTTGCATCTAGGAAAACCCATTTCCTAAAAATCCTTCATTCCTTTGTGGTTTCAACTTAAGAAAGCTCTATGAGTAACTGTAAAGGGACACAACTGAACGATGTCAGCAGTTACCAGCGCACTGCCTCACAGAGAAAAATATAAGTAATACGCCATGAACCCAAGGACAGAAACTCGTTCTATGTCAAGAAGCCCCAGATTCCAGGGCTCTAATCTGAGGCAAGAGAGGGCAATTAAGACAGCTTACTCCTCATCCTGCAGGGTCTCCTCCTCCTCTTGGATCTGGAAATGGTTCTTCACGGGAGCTAGGTTCTCGGTCTTGGCGTTGTAGTTCCGAAAGCAGACATTGAGCTTCTCATCAAATTCATTCACCAGGTCCTCCATGGACTTGAAGCTGATTATTTCAGAAGAAAAATTCTCAAGCTCAGAGAGGGAGGGGTCCTCTAGATGGTGGGGAGATGAGCCGTAGAAACACCGTGGCTTCTCTTCTGGGTCCTCCGAGCAGCAGGGCCGAAGGTCCTCAAATTCTTCATCCAAACTCACCAGTGGGGCCTCCATTCTTGCACAGCAATAGGACAACTGCAATGTTCAGGATTCGTTTATCTAGAAGAATTAAACAGGGTGATGTGAGTTTGGACTGGACTTTTGTGACAACTCTGCTGAGGAACCATAATCACTTATTCCATAACTCTCAGACCTCTAAAAACAAAGTTCCGCTTTACTGGTCCATCGTTTCCATACTTCCTCACTATTATACCCTTAAGGAGTTCAAATATCATTGTTAGTGTGAATAATGCTAACCCAATTAGCATACATTTTGGAGGCACACCTGCTTCCAATTCCCTGCTCCAAAAAACAAAGCCTAATGGTTAAGCATGCAGCCTCTGGACCAGACTGCCTAGGTTTGCATCCTGCTCTGCCCCTTACCAGCTGTGACCTTAGCAGTAACTTAACTTCTCTGTGCTCCCTTTTTTTCTTCTTAGGACAGAAATAATAACAGGGCCTATCTCAAAGGACTGTCCTAAGGGTTAAGGGAGTAAACACTGGTAAGTGCTTAGAACAGTGCCTGGCAGATAATAAACGTCTATGTTGTTCAGTTTATGTTCTCTATTATTATTTTATTATTATTATTACTATTACAATAGGTCCACAACCCTAACCATGTGCTCTCAAAACGGGAAGTTTGGGCTTCCCTGGTGGCACAGTGGTTAGGAATCCATCTGCCAATGCAGGGGACGTGGGTTCGAGCCCTGGTCCGGGAAGATCCTACGTGCCGTGGAGCAGCTGGGCCTGTGTGCCACAGCTGCTGAGACTGTGCTCTAGAGCCCGCGAGCCACAACTACTGAGCCCACGCGCCACAACTACTGAGGCCCCCGCACCTAGAGCCCGTGCTCCGCAACAGGAAGCCACCGCAATGAGAAGCCCGCGCACCACGATGAGGAGCGGCCCCTGCTCGCCGCAACTAGAGAAAGCCTGCGCGCAGCAACGAAGACCCAACACAGCCAGAGATAAATAAATAAAATAAAATAATTTAAAAAAAAAAACACCTGGAAGTTTTTCGTAACTTATTTGGTGGTAAAACCTGCCCTGACCTAAACACATTTGGCAACTAAACTTGATCTACATGAATATAGAGCTGTTCATGGTTTTAATTTATCCCATTTAGTGTGTTTTTCTGCAGAAATTTTAATTTTTTTAAATTATAGAGATTGCTACCCCAGGCCCCGGGGGATGATATGCAGAATATGCACTCTATTATTGCCTTCCAAAATCTGAGATAATCTAAATTCTGAAACATGCCTGGCCCCAAGGGTTTTGGATAGGGCTTCATGGACCTGGATATTTTGTTACTCTCATCAATAAATGATAGACTAATTGAACACTACTACAGACTTTCAAACAAGCACCTGAGTTTTTCCCAGACACACAGCATATGTCTGAAACTAGAAGAATGGATTAAATGACCTAGTACCCTGTAAGAGATAAGACCCAGAGACTCATGTGCTCCAAAGCCCAGACTCCACAACCACCTTGGGCACTACACCCTGGAAGGCTGTACACTCACCTCCCTTCATTTCCCAACAGCTCCGGGTCCTCTACATACACTGCCTTTCGCTGCGATTTAACCATCTGTGCGTACATCCAAGCCCTTCCCCAATTTTAATTTAAATTCCTCGAGGGCAGAGACGTCCTCTGGATACACTCCATGGTTTCTAGCACCCACTGCCTGTGGCGAGGCAATCAATCAATGTGTGCTCACTGACAAATGATCTTCTGTCCCCCTCACACAGTTTTCATTTTCCATTGCAGGCAGCACAAGCATTATTGTCTATCATACCCTTCTCCACCTACTCAGCTTCCTTCCCTGCAACACAGCAAGGCAACCAAACTTTTCCCTCCTATCTGCGTGATGACTGATCCAGATAGATGCTTAAATTGGAACCACTACCTCAAGAGGACCAAACAGACAGCAAAAACCACAGCTTCTGCCCCAGGACTGCCATTCTCCACCTCTACCTACAAAACTAAAACTCTAAATAAGCAAGGCAGAGGGTATGGCAGGTGAGGACCCGGAGAGTTCTTACTGGGATTTTACTGGGATTAAGTCAGTTACCACCACATCTCATCAAAACATATTTTGAGTATTTACAGTTTGCAAAGGCAACATAACAGGACCTTGGAATACAAAAAGATATAAAAGCAGTATTATGACAGCTTGGAAAGAACACAGGCTCAGGAGCCAACAGACCTGCCAGAGGCTGGCTGAGTGACAAGCACTGTGGGTCCTGATTTCCTTGTTTGTTAACATGAAGGTGTTGGTATAGAGTTAATGCCTCTGAAAGTTAATTTTAATAACATATTAACTTAATACTTTTAATTGATATATTTTAATAGTATAGTTTATTTAATCTAATATATACAAAATATCGCCATTGCAAAATGTAATCCATATTTTTAAATATTAATGAGACATTTTACATTCTTTTTTCATATTAAGTCTTTGAAATCTGTATTTTACATTCACAGTATGTCTCCATGTGGATCAGCCACATTTCAAGTGTCCAATATCCACGTATGGCTAGTGGCTACCATATTGGACAATCCAGCTATTAAGCAATATACACATAACTAATTGCCAGCTAGAGGTTCTTCACCTATGGTCGACAGACCCCTAAGGGCTCTTTGAATATAACCATATTTTATTTTATGCACTTAAAAGCATATTCAGAGAAGGATCCCAAATGTTTCTCTACATTGCTAAAGTGGCCCATAGCACAAAAAAGATTAGGAACCTCCGAGTGCCAAAAAAGTGAGTTTAGAAAAGATCACTGAGTGCAACTGAGAGTAAGGAAGGTTTTACAGACAAGGGATTTGTATGGAGAGAGGAAGGACTCTGATGGTTAACGCCGGGCCCCAGGTTCCAATCCTGTTCCTATTACTTCCTAGCTATGAGACTTTGGGCAAATTATAAGCCTCTCTGACTCAGCTTCCTCATCCATAACATGGGGGTTTAAATAGCACTTATATTGGAGGTTATTTGGTGGAGTAAATGAGATAATCTTTGAAGTGCTAAGTACAATGTGTGGAATACATGTCATGTCAATAACATTAGGAAAGCGAGGCTAACTTAGTTGCGTGGAAATGTGGGGTGAGAGTGCTTCAAGGAAAAGAAAAACTATCCTTGCCATGATATTCCATGTGTGATGCTTCAAAACGCTTATCAAATGAGAGAACTATTGCTGAATGAATGTTACCATCTTTTTTACTAAGGCACCCCTGCTATTTTCGATTCATGTGGTCAAAGCCACTCAGATCACTGGTTCCATTTCAGAGAGACATGAAAGCTAACCAGCTGGTATTCCAGATATTACACTTCCTTTAAATCTGTACTCTTCCTGGAGGGGACAAGGGAGCTGGTGTGAGAAGGTGATATCAAGGAGGGTGCTGATTTGAAACAGCACAATCTATACCATTAACCAGTAACAAGGGGGCGAGCCAAGTGGAACCTAGGGCTATGATTGAGCGTTGGCAACAAAGAAGATTATCCTGAAAGCACCTATCCTCAGCCCAGGCTCTAGAGAAAATAGATTCACCTAGAAGATTATAAAAGAAGAAATGGATATCACAGCTCTATAGTTCAGAAATGTGATCATTTGAACAATCTGCAATATAGCCTGATTTCTTTTCATCAACTCACTCACTACCCAGGAGCCAAGAAGCTCCGCATGAACGACCAGGTGGGGAGGAAGCTAAAACTGAGAGCCTGCATTGAAAATCAAAGTCACTTGACACCCAAACTGAGCCCAGAATTTGTAGTAAGAGCCCAGGCTGTGGCGGAGGAGGTGAGAGCCAGGCACCTGACCGGCCCCACCAAGGCCTCAAGGAGGGGTTTCTGGGTTAGAGCTGGCAGTCCTTCTTAAATGGTTCCCCTTCTCTCCTTCTTTTGCTCTTCTCTCTTGGTGGGGTAACTCTGCCCCCCAATGAGATGTCCTACTCTTGCATCCTGGCAAGCTTGCCCCTGTCTTCAGTCACAGCTCATTTCAGAAGCTTCCTTCCCTTAAAAGCTAGGGATAATTCAATTGAGAGCTTATCCTCTTTCTCTATACTTCCAAAATCAATTTGAAACAAAAAAAATACATGAAGAATGGCAGAAAGAAGGAACCATAGGAGGGTGGTCTTGTCTTTTTCTCTTTATCATAGAACAAGAGTGCAGGACTATAGTTTGCTTATGTCCTATAATCTATTCCATTTATTTTGGTTCCCAATAGATGGTGTAACTTGGAAAAGAAAAGACGGCTCAGAACTTAACAGAGACCCAGTAGGAAACACAGGGTTAGCCTCTCGTGCAGCACAATGATGCATAGTAGCTGCAGCTCGGGGCTGCAGCACCGTTTCCCAGTGCCTGCTTTGCTGAGCGGAGCAGCAGAGAATTCACCATGCCTCCCCCTGCTGGGCCTCTGCACCTCCACACAGACCCCATTCCATCTCCCCTTCTTCCCACTACTTGCCCCACAGACCAGTTGATTCTATGCCCACCCCACCCCCCCCATAGCATCCCTAAAGCTGCCCTCCACTGACCCACCTTCGGTTTCCCACTGCTCCTCAGCAAAGCCCAGTCAGTGTACATGTTCCTGCCAAGCTGCACATTTTGACGGAAAGAGAGTATTTCACCGCATAGAAGTCAGCAACCCCTTTGTGGTTCCGCTTCCCCCTTCCCCCTCCTCCTGCTGCTCCGTTCACCCTCATCTCACATCCCCCTCCCCCAGTCTGTTGGGGTAAAGAAAGGCTCCTCCAAGCAGCACAATGCCTGGAGCTCCAAGAAAGCCGGGGGCATCCCGCGCAGGCCGCACGCATACTCCAACGGCCACGGCCCTTTCAGCCAAACAAGACCGGGACATGGAAGCGGAGGGGGTCGGGAGGTGTCGCGGCGAGTAGGGCAGGGATAGGGAAGAGAGAAGAGAGGGCTGTGATGTACCCCCTGGGGGCTCCGTCAGATGCGCTCCCAGCCCCAGAGGCCCTGGGCCCACAGAAGGGCAGCGTGCCCCACCACCATCACACCCGTCCTTTCTCCGACCTGTTCGCGGTAAAACAATCGCTCCGCCAGCGTCTGCGGCAGCTGCCAGCGGGTCTGACACTGGAGGAATGCACGGTCCCTGGGGGGAGGGGG
>NW_006790311.1:833311-844669 GCF_000442215.2 Lipotes vexillifer
ACGGTCCCTGGGGAGAGGAGGGTCAGCGTCCCAGGGAGGGGCACGGGCGGGGTGCGGGGTCAGGTTCCTAGAGGCATAGATGATTCTGGGGCGTTGAAGAGAGCCGGACCAGATAACGGTCCTGAGAGGAGGTACCGACCCACTGCTCCAGCACCATCGGGCTGCGTTCCCTGCCTCCTCCAGTCCCCAAACCGCGCCGCCTCTCGACACACACACACACACACACACACACACACACACACACACACACACACACGCCTGGCTGGGGGGCCGCGGCTCCGATGATGCTTGAAGTGCCCATCATCCGGTATCTCCCGGCGCCGGGCGCTGCGCCCCGCTGCTCTCCCGTGAAGGGCTGGGCAGGAGGGCGACGGCCTCCGGGCTCTTCCTTTCCGATTCCGGGATGGGACCGTCCTGAGTGCGGAGCTTCGGCGCCCCCAGACCTGCCGGCCGGAGCATCCCAAGTCGCGGGGCCTCCTTCCCTACCCCCGTCCACCCCCACCCACGGTAGTGGGTCGGTCTGGATTAAGGTCGCCCCCCGCGAATGCACCTGTGCGGGTCCTGGAGAAGGAAGGCGGATCGCGGGGCTCAGCTGGACACCCCCATCCACTGGCCGCGGGGAGCGGCCGGAGCGCAGCTCAGCAACAGCGGCAGCCGCGAGCTAGCGAGCGCTCCCCTCGCAGCTCCGCCGGCGCCCGGCTCCGCGCCCGGCTCCGCTCCCTCCTCCCCACCCCGCCCCCTCCGCCACCTCCCCCACCTCCCCTGCGCTCGTGCCCGGGCTCCGGGGGCCGCGCCCGCGCCGGGCACCCGCCCAACGGGCACGCGCAGGACCCGGACGTCATCTTCTCGTTAACATTCCTAGCCCTACTTTGTGCATGTGGCCTGCCTTTATTAATATTTATGAATTACTATTTCTCCCCCCTTTAGCATTGGCCTTTCTGCTTCCCTCATGAATATTCAGAAGCTCAAGATGTGCGCTTGCAATAACTCCCAGTGTGGATTTCTCACAGGGAGGGCCTGACACTGTAGCTTCTCCATAAAAGCGTAGGCGGGTGGCCGAGTGGATGGGCAGGCGGATGCCCGCAGCCACACTCAAAGACCTCCCTGGACTTTCTGGCCTCCCCCTTCTATTCTGCTGGGGGCTGGGGTGAGCAAGTGAAAGGATGCCTGCCACGCTGAACCGGGTTCAGACCTCGAGTCAAAAGTAATAAACGCTTTTACCTCCCAAAGACGCAGGGTCGGTTTGGCTTCAGGCCGAGAAAGCTGCGAACGTTTCCACTATCCATCTACAGAACTTTTTCATGGATCCCAAACTGAAACTCTGTACCAGTTAAACATTAACTCCCCATTCCTTCTTCTCGGCAGACCCTGGTAACCACCATTTTACTTTCCATCTCAATGAATTTGACTATCCTAAGTATCTCTTGTAAGTGGAATCACACAGTATTTGTCCTTTTGCGTCTGGCTTATTTTACTTAGCGTAATGCTTTCAGGATTCATCCATGTTGCAGCGTGTGGCAGAATTCCATTTCCATTTCTATTTAAAGGCTGAGTGATATTCTGTTGTATGTATATAACACATTCTCTCTATCCATTCTTCCTTCTATGGACATTTGGGTTTTTTCTACCTTTTGGCTATTGTGAATAATGATGCTGTGAATGCAGAGGTATGAATTCCAGGCAACATTTTAAAAACAGCATTCTATGACGTGTGCTAGAAGCTGGCGGGGGGTGGGGGTGGGGAGGGTAAAAATTGAAGGCAGGCAGGCCTGCCTTCAATAGGTGCAGAGTTTAGTGCATTGGTTTCCAAACTGGAACCTGTAGGGGGTTGAATAGTGTCTCCCCCCAAGTGTATATCCACCCAGAACCTCAGAATGTGACTTTTTTTGGAAACAGGATCTTTGCAGATGTAGTTAGTTAAGAAGCGGCCATACTGGATTAGGGTGGTCCTAAATCCAATAACTGATGTCCCCATAAGTAGAGAGGACACAGAGCAACAGGAAAGAAGCTACATGATGAAGGAGGCAGAGACTGGAGTGACACAACTACAAACCAAGGGACACCAAAGATTGCCTGGAACCACCAGAACCCAGAAGAGGAAAGAAAGAATTCTTCCCTAGAGCCTGCAGGGGGACCATGGCCCTGCTGACATCTTGATTTTGGACTTCTAGTCTCCAGAACCATGAAACTATAAATTTCTCTTGTTTTAATCCATCCAGTTTGTGGTTATTTATTACAGCAGCCATAGGAAACTAATATCGATTTTGGTAGTGAAACCAAGCAGGACCCTGTGAGGCTCCTGGGCACAGAAACCTTTCCATGTCCCCCATTTCTTGTTTGTAGGGAATAGACTCCAGCCTCCATGACCTTCCCTGAGTTCCAAAGGGCAGATTCAAACAGTTGCTAATCAGGGAAGGGAGGGGCTGCAGAGAAAAGGGAGGAACAGTCAGGAAACAATAGTGCAGCCTTGGGACAGGGTCCTGGTTCCATCTCAAGGGATACACATAACTATATCTTTAAGCTCTTTATAGAACTAAAACCCCCAAGCAATGGAAGATGTCAGTATTCTTCATTCCAGAGAATACCACCTGAGACCAGATTAAAGGAGTGCAGGCCCTGCACACACCCTGATCTTATGGGCAACCCCACCCTTGAACCACTGCTATAAAACTCCTCAGCAAATCCTCCTGGGTTGAGACACACAGTTTTTCAGGGCAGGAGCCCGGTGTGTCCCTCTTTGCCTGACAAAGAAACAAAGCTATTCTTTTCTTCTTCACCCAAAACTCTGTCTCTGGGATTTGATTTGGCTCTGGGGCACAGTAGTGCGGTGCTGCTGTGACAATTTTTCTTTTTTTTAAAAAAAGGAGGGAGTGTTGTATTTATTTATTTATATAAATTTATTTATTTTTGGCTGCACTGGGTCTTTGTTGCTGCGTGTTGGCTTTCTCTAGTTGCGGCGAGCAGGGGCTACTCTTCGTTGCGGTGCATGGGCTTCTCATTGCAGTGTCTTCTCTTGTGGAGCACAGGCTCTAGACGCGTGGGCTTCACTAGTTGTGGCACGCAGGCTCAGTAGTTGTGGTGCATGGGCTTAGTTGCTCCACGGCATGTGGGATCTTCCCAGACAAGGGCTCGAACATGTGTCCCTGTATTGGCAGGCGGATTCTTAACCGCTGCACCACCAGGGAAGCCCTATAACAAATACTTTAAAATGTGGAAATGGCTTTGGAATTGGGAAAGAGATCGAGGCTTGAAGAATTTTGAGGCACACGACAGAAAAAGCCTAGGTTGTCTTGAAGACATTGTTGGTAGAAATATGGGTTAAAGGTGATTCTGGCAAAGGCTCAGAAGAAAAGAAGAGTTATCAAGAAAGCTTCTATCACCATAGAACGTATACATATTGTCATGAACAGAATGTTGTTAGAAATACGGCTCTTAAGGGCTTCCCTGGTGGTGCAGTGGTTGAGAGTCCGCCTGCCGATGCAGGGGACACGGGTTCGTGCCCCAGTCCGGGAGGATCCCACATGCCGCAGAGCGGCTGGGCCCGTGAGCCATGGCCGCTGGGCCTGCACGTCCGGAGCCTGTGCTCCGCAGCAGGAGAGGCCACAACAGTGAGAGGCCTGCGTACCCCCCCCAAAAAAGAAAGAAAGAAATATGGCTCTTAAAGGTGCTTCTTGTAATTATGGTCTCAGATGGAAATGAGGAACCTCATTCATGAGGTTGTCTAAAGGTCACACCCCCTAATACCATCACATTGGGCATTAGGTTTTCAACATGTGAATTTGGGGAGGACACAAACATTCAGACCATAGCAACCCCAAACTTCAGAATGTGACCTTATTTGGAAATGGGGTCTTTGCAGAAATAATTAGCTAAGAGGAGATCATACTGAATTAAGGTGGGCCTGAAATCCAATGATTTGGTGTCATTGCTAAGGCAGTCTTAAGAAACAAATCCAGAACCCTAGAAGAATTCAATAATTCAACATTCAACATATATTAATACTTTCTGTGTGCAATCCATGTAAAGCTTTGGCATAGGACCTAGTGTATGGAAGTGCTTGATAAGGGCTGCCTGTGTGTTGTTAGGAGTTTCAAGAATCTTCCTTAGAACTGAGAGCTAGAGCTATTCCCACCTCCCCACTTCTCCAATAGGAGTAAGTCCAATTTTATTTTATACGTGCTAAGAGTTCCTAGAGCTTTAAAAGTTTCTAAATAAATGACACTCCCAGTGGACAAAGGTGTTTTAAAGAAGATATAAAGTGTTTTAAACAAAGCTCTATGATTGTTATGTGATATTGGGGACTAGAGCAGGGGGTTTGCCCAAAAGGTCACCTAACTTAGACCAGGGGTCCTCAAGCCTGGCACTGTTGTGTTTTGGGCTAGGGGATTGCCATTGGGGGCTGTCCTGTATGCCATAGGCTTCCCTGGCCACTAGATGCCAGTAGCAACCCCCGAGTTGTAACAACCAAAAGTGTCTCCAGACGACCTGTAGGGCTGAAAAAAATCGCAAAATCGCCCCAGCTGAGGACCACTACCTTATATGTAAATCTTTAAGGAGTGAGTGAACATCTGCTAGGATGGGGCTGCATTTCCTCCAGAGGGAATTAGCAGAACTAAAGCTTGGATATGTGAAAAGTCACACACATGCCTTTCAAGTAAAAAAAATTAAGACTGGGTTATAAGGTACAAACCACTGGTTGTTGGCAGTACAGGTAAACAATCACTCCTAGAATTACACTGATAACATGGCTTATTTTAGTTCCTGAACTGAACTTATCTACTTGATAGAATCAAAGTATCTTAGAGTATATAGAGCATTTAAAGGTCATCTAGTCTAAACACCCACCTGAAGCAGAAACCAATATCCCTCCTAGATTATGTTACACACAGCTTCTCCTTAGAGGCCTCTCATGATGAGAAACTTGACATCACAGGGCTGCCCATTCCATTTTTTAAAAATGGCTTTCAAGGCCAGAAATGACTTTTTAAGTTTAGAAATTCAGTGATAACATGATATGTATTGTGCTCATCCTGTTTTATCTTCCTTAAAAGGATCCTTCTTGAAGAAGCCAGTTTTCCATGAAATTCTGGAAACGAACTGCTGAATCTTTACTGAAAACCTACTTCAATCACAGCCCAGCAAATAAAGATGAGCTCATACCTCCTAACATTGTAAGATACTTGATTTTTCTATCACTGGTAGTTCTTGAACACCAACGTTCAATTCAAGCCTATATTCGGCAGCTCAGTCCTCAAGCTCCAGGGTTGATTAAACTCCCTGATTAGCTTCCAGAAGGGAAATGGGATATTCCCCAAGATTCAAGTTCCATTCATAGCCATCTAGTCAGCAGGTAACTACTCCCTACCACAAAGCACATGCATCGAGAACAAGACCATATTACTTTCAAAAACAATAAGCAGTATTACAAAAATTGACAATAAATCACCCCCAAGAACAATTATAAATTCCAGAATAGTCACCTGTTTTCTGATGAAAGATGACCAAATACATGAGCTACTGGCAAATAAAGAATGAGATCTCTTAAGACAGTGGAAATTCCTTAAGTGTAAATGTGATGACAATTTTTTTCTATATAGGAAAAGAATTGAAGATTTCAAGAAAGGAGAACCACAGATTTTACCAGGAAAAGGAAAGTGAGGTTCCCCAGTGTGGGGGAAGCTTTTAGATCTACAGTGGTCAAAAAAGAAAAGGTCGTTAATCTTCCCTACTCGGTGGCTGCCAAGTGATTCATCAGCGCAGATCAGCATGTGTCCTGGGTGAATGGGGAGAGAATAGGCCTATTGCTGTCACCTACTCACAATAGGAAACAGAAGCAGTGTCACGAGAGGAGACCACCCATGACATGGTTCAGCTCCACCAGAGCACTTTCAGGTTAACTTTTGATTCTTTAAGAGAGACCCTTCCCAGTCCAAGCAGGGACATCATTTGTATAAACCCCAGAAGACTGACTCCCACCCACCTAATCTCAGGAAATCTTCTCTATTTTCTGCTATCTCCAGGATGCCCTGGTATTCAGAGATGATTCAGAAACAAACTTGAGGGAATAAAAATGCCAAAAAAAAATTGCCATTTCACTGCACCAGTCTAGCCATGTAAAAATCACTTCACCAGCAAACCCTCAGAGCCCAGCATGCTCTGCAAATCCTACTCTAGGCCACAGCTGTCTTCTCTAAGGCAGGACTCTGGGTCACAAAGCATTTTCAACCCTGTGAAAATGATGAGCAAAAAACTCACCTCTTCCCCAAAGTCTCTTTTCAACAGTTAGTCTTTTTCACAAGGTCATTGTAGCCAGGATTCAAATAAGCCAGTCTCTACTAGTCGCCATGTCCTACAAGATGAGAGATTAACCACACTGAACACCAAGAGGTATGCTGGGCTGGTGATGGGCAAGATTGCTCCCTTTGAAATACACGGACTAAAAAATATCCTGCAAGATCCTTGACATGGCGTGGCATTGAGACTGAGCTTTGTAGAGCTGTGAAAGGAAAAATTCATTGTTGGATATTGATCAGATTCCTGGAACGTGTGAGAAGTTGATGAGGCCAAGTACTAACTGTTGTCTTAGAAACACACAAAGCAATTGGACATAGAACGAATGTAAAACCAGAAGCTTTGAGAGGCTTGGCAATCTATGATCATTCAAAAATCTGCTGATTTTTTTTTAGATTTGCATATTCAGACAAATACAGCTTCTTTACGAGGTAAGAATTTGTTCGTTGGGTATAATCATTGGACATGGATAAAATGCAAAATATATAGATCAGAGGAATCTCACTCATTGCCTATTAGAAAAGAAAGGTCACCCCCAAATCTGATAATGGCTGCTCTTTGCAGCTAAAAAAAAATGAATAGAAATTGTTCTCAAATCCTTCAGGAAACCCTTGTTTAGAACAATATTTGTTTATTGTTTATTTATTATTGTTGTTTATTTATTGTTTATTTATTATTGTTGTTTATTTAATTTTTATTGTAAATAAATATTTATTTATTTTCCAAATATTGGGAAAATATTTGCTCCCTGTTAAGTAATCTAGTGCTCTACCACTAGTTGGAAGATCTAAGAATTCCCAGTTTAGTGTTTCACATAACTGTGTGATTATGGCTGATCTGATTATCCAGACCACATTAAAGGAGAGGAATACTAGAGGGAAGGGACCCAATTTAGTTTAAATTGGGAAAAGCTCCATAAACTAGGAGTTCAGAGTTTGGGATTTCAGTGTCAAGTTTACTGTTAGTAAGCTTTGTGACTTAGGGAAAATTATTTAGGCTTTCTGAACCTCAGTTTCCTCTTTTATAATATAAAGTGCTTCTAATAAAATCCTTTCCTGCTCTTAAATTTAATAAATCTAAAATCTATATTTCTTAAGTTATTTTTTAAATTAATTTTTATTGTAGTATAGTTGATTTACAATGTTATGTTAGTTTCAGGTGTACAGCAAAGTGAATCAGTTATACATATACATATATCTACTTTTTTAGATTCTTTTCCCATATAGGCCATTACAGAGTATTGAGTAGAGTTCCCTGTGCTATATCATAAGTTCTTATTACTTACCTATTTTATATATAGTAGTGTGTATGTGTCAACCCCAGTCTCCCAATTTATCCCTCCCACACTTCCGTCTTAAAATCTATATTTTCTTTCAAACGCCAATCGCAGCACTTGTTTAAATTGACCCCAAACTCACTGAGGGAATCTTGGAGTGTCTTTAAATACCTTTGCCTTTGTTTCTCTATGTGTAGACTCCTAGGTGTTTCATAGAGATGTTGTAAGAAAGAAAGCTGACCAACACTTAGTTGTACAAAACCCCAGGGACTAGGAAGCAGCCAAAAGGATCCTCAAAAAAAAAAAAAAAAAACCAGGGAGAGAACAAAGTAAATTAAATCTACAAATTAACTCCAAATTCCATTTTATTCTGAGATTTCCTATAACCAAACCTCAGTTGCTACCCTGTCATAAAACTGATTTACATTCATTGGATGGTCTTTAATTTCCCCTTCTACGATTGCCAGATTTTCCAAGAAAAGATATGGGACACCTAGTTAAATTTGAATGTCAGATAAACAGTGGATTAGAAAAAAACTGTCATGAATATTGCATAGCATAGACTTATACTAAAAAATTAATCATTGCTTATCTGACATTCAAATTTAACTGGGCACTCTGTATCTCCATATTTTTTCTGAGAACCCTATATCTATCCTCACTTTGGTAAAGGTAGGCAATTCCTAAATGGTGCTGTGTGTGATAACTTATTGACTTGGGCGGGAAACATCCTTTGTGAGCATTTCAGCTGCCATATCTGGAAATATGCATGAGATCGACTAGACTGTTCTATGGGGAGAGATGAGAGTAAGAGTAAGGAGGGGAATAAGAGTAAAGTACAGTACAGTCTGGGGGAAATTTTAAAAGAAATAATCATGTCAACCTGTTTTTCATATTGACCATTTCTTTATCCGATCATATGTAGGCCATGGGGCTTGATAAACCATAAACTAAAAGTTGATAAGTGCATACACACAAAAACTTGTACCTGAATGTTCACAGCAGCTTTATTCATAATAGCCAAAAAAGTGGAAACAACCCAAATGCTCATTGACAGATGAAGACATAAAGAACATACAGTGGAATATTATTCAGCCATAAAAAGGAAGAGAGTACTGATACATGTTACAACTTGGATGAACATTGAAGACATTTAGTTCAGTGAAAGAAGTCAGACTCAAAAAGTCACAAATTGCATGCTTCCATTTATATTAAACATCCAGAATAGTAAACCCATAGAGAAAGAAAGTAGATTAGTGGTTGCCAGGGGTTGTGAGGAGGGGGGGATGGAGAGTGTCTGCTAATGGGTGTGTAGTTTCTTTAGTTTCTTTTGAGGTGATCAAAATGTACTAAAATCAGATGATGCTGATGGTTGTACAACTCTGTGATTATATGAAAATCCATGGAATTATACACTTTAAAAGGGTGACTTTTATGATATATGATTATATCTCAATAAAGCTTTTTTAAAATAAATAAATAAATAAATTTATTTATTTATTTATTTATTTATTTATTTATCTTGCTGCTTTGTGTCTTCATTGCTGCGCACAGGCTTTCTCTAGTTGCATGGAGCGGGGGCTACTCTTCATTGTGGAGCACAGGCTCTAGGTGTGCAGGCTTCAGTAGTTGTGGCACATGGGCTTTGTTGCTCCGCGGCATGTGGGATCTTCCCGGGCCAGGGCTCAAACCTGTGTCCCCAGCATTGGCAGGTGGATTCTTAACCACTGTGCCACCAGGGAAGCCCAAAGCTGTTTTTTTTTAAAGTCAATGCATTAAAAAAATAAAAAAAAATTGGTCAAATCTCAGTTGATGCTACAGAACCAGCCAAACAGAGCCATTCCTAAAGAGCCAGCAAAGTAATGAGTAGCTATTATTTGTGTGCCTATCATGCAAGGAGCTTTGATTACTATTACTGTTTATTAAAGTTTTTAATCTCATTTCATTTTCGCAATGGCCCTATAGAGTATTATTATCCTCTGTCTTAGGAAAAGAGGAAATGGACTCCAAGAGACTAATTTGTTTGAGGCTTCTACAGGTAAGTAAGGGGCAGGGCAGCATCTGACTCCACAGCCCAGAACAGCCCAGTTCACACCTGTCCATGAGAGAAACCCAGGAACCCAGAGATTCTAGCTCAGCCTAGAAACAGGACCATCAGGGTGCTGCCAGCTTCCTTGCTGCTCACTCCTTCCTCTGCAGTAGATGCACTTTCTCCCTAGTGGATCTTGTTTTGTTTTTGTTTTTACTACATTCTCAGCCTTCCTCAACCTTATTGCATAGATCTGTTTCTTGCTTTAGATACTGCTTGGAAATTTCCTCAGCCCTAGACGTCTTTAACAAAAGGTGCTTGGACTCTCAGAGCCCAACAAAAGCTCCGCATGGTATTTTGCCTGCAATCAAAACTTAATGTCAGTTCAAAATGAGGTACATACAGTTGATTTCATTTATATAAACCTCTGGAAAATGCATACTAATGTATAGGGCAGAAAGAAGATCAGTGGTTGCCTGGGGGAGGGTGTAAGGTGGAGAGGTGAAAGAGGGAAGGATGACAAAGGGCATTATTAAACTTTTGGAGATAATCTATACGTTTGTTTCCTTGATTTCTGTGATAGTTTCATTGGTATACACATAGGTCATAGCTTATGAAAATGTACACTTTAAATATATTCATTTTATCATATGTAAATTATACTGCATCAAAGCTGTTTAAATAAAAACTTTAAAAACAAAGAACAAACAAAAAAAACCTTAAGGTCAGAGTATGCTCTCATGTTATGAGATGCTTCACTCTGTGTCTCCCAGCCCCCATCCCCATGACTCTCCTGCTGCTGCTGAGCCATGCCATAGGACAGAAAAGGTCAGTAGATTTAGGGCCTGGTGTCCAGTCTGGCTTATAACCCTGCCCCAAGCCCCTCCTGAACTGGACTATGGAGTGAGGTTTAAACTCATCAGAGGCTTCTCCTTGGGGCCATCTACAGAGCTGGGCCTCTTTTCTCCTCCTTTTCTCTCCTCGGCAGGAAGTAAGCCTGCCACCTCCCACCACCCCCATCCCTCCTCCCCTTGCTGCTTTTCCCTCGGGCTGCCAGGTTGCCATGCCAATAAGGTTCCCATGGTTACTAAGAAAAGCTGCTGCATTCCCATAGGCAGCACCTACCTAACAAAAGAGAAAAAGAGACCAGTATGGCCCCAAGGGGAAAAAAAAAATAAGGCACCGAAGGGGTCTCAGTCCAGCGGATGTTGGAAGACAGATTTGTTTATCTTTGATGTCTCCAGGCTGGACCTTGGACCAAATCCTGCTACCTCCACTCAAGTTCTCTCTTCCCTAAACCTAGGGAGAGAGGCGCCTGGCTCTAGTTCAAGTCCATTGTTTTACCTAGTGTGAGGTCCAAATAGACACCACATTGTGAAGATCATGTTAATGTGTAAATACAATAATACATCCGGGCTCTTTGTCTAGCTAGGAAAATGGCAAAATGCAAAACATGCTCTGCTGTCTCGACCATTGGCTATCTTGTCTGAGAATCTGCTTTTCTCCTTACGGTATTCCTCCCTGGGTTGACTATCGTAGGCCACACCAGGTTTGTTTGTTTGGTTTTTATTTAAAACAAAGTTTGTTTTCTCTCAAATATAAAGAAGTG
This sequence comes from Lipotes vexillifer, assembly GCF_000442215.2. NCBI lineage: Eukaryota > Metazoa > Chordata > Mammalia > Artiodactyla > Lipotidae > Lipotes > Lipotes vexillifer. The sequence goes on from NW_006790311.1 coordinate 844,517, forward strand.
AATTTTAATATAAAATTCAAAAATTAAGAAAAAATCATTCACAGTTCCAAAGTCAAAATATTTATTTCTTCTCTTAAAAATATACAGATTTTGGGCTTCCCTGGTGGCGCAGTGGTTGAGAGTCCGCCTGCCGATGCAGGGTACACGGGTTCG
>NW_006790311.1:844795-850906 GCF_000442215.2 Lipotes vexillifer
GGGCGCCAGTCCGAAAAAAAAAAAAAAAAAAAAAAAAAAGTTTTCCCTCCCTCCTGACACACTGATCATAACAGAATCATTTATAATAGACAAGGGTAAACAACCCAGTGTCCAACAATGGATGAATAGATAAACAAACTGTAGTGTATACGTAGAATGGAATAGGAATATTATTGAGCCTTGAAAAAAACAAGGATATTCTGACACATGCTATAACATAGACGAACCTTGAAGACATTGCGTTATGCGAAATAAACGAGTCACAGACAAATTCTGAGGTATCTAGATTAAATTCACAGAAACAGAAAGCAGGATGGTGGTTGCCAGGGGCTGGGGAGAGGGGGAAACGAGGAGTTGTTTAATGAGTGTAAAGTTTCAGGTTATGAGATGAAAAATTTCTGAAGATGGGTTGCACAGCAATGTGCAAATGTACCGCAAAAAACAAACAAACAAAACTGTCTTGCATTTGTTTCCCTAAAAGCCCTTTTGTATTTCTTAAAACAAAACAAACACCAAACCTTTTGTACTTCCCGTAGAAGCTCTCTTTCTCTCCTTTCTCCTTCCTCTGCTAAATTGATATATAAACCTCTACCCACAGCAGTTCAGAGAGCCTCTTCATCTGAACGGTCCTGCATGCCTATGAATAAGACTTGTTTTCCTTTCTCCTATTCATCTATTGTTAATTCAAAGGCCCCCATTATTGAACCTAAATTAGCAGAGGGAAAGGTTTTTCTCTCAACAGAGCGGATGGGGAGAGTTGGAGGAAAATGGGGAGTGTCTCCTAACAGGTAGGGGGTTTATTTGGGGGGTTAGTGAAAATGTCCTAAAATTGATTGTGATGACAGTTGCACAACTCTGTGAAGTTACTAAAAACCATCGTATTGTACACTTTAAATAGGTGAATTGTATGGTATGGGAATTATATCTCAATAAAGCTGTTTTTTAAAAAAGATCCTTTAAATCTCTGCTCTCAATCCTCACCCTGCTTTTTCTACCATTCCTAGTCTATCATGATTTTTACTCAGTCTTACCCAATCAAGTCCCCAAGTATGGAAAGAAGTGCCTTAAACCAAACTTCGAATTCTCAATAAATTTTGACTTAACCTTGCCCTCTAAGATACTGTGGAAGTTCTGTCCCGGTAGTATTCTCCCTTACTGTCCTAAGCAATAAAGTCATCTTTGTCCTGTTGACAGAAGAGCTTGGTTTGGGAGTAAACTTGTGTGTGTGTGTGTGTGTGTGTGTGTGTATGTAAAATATACATGACATAAAATTTGCCATTTTAACCCTTTTTGAGTGTACAGTTCAATGGCACTAAGTATACTCATGTTACTGTTGCGGTCATCACCACCGTCCACCTCAACAACATTTTCATCATCCCAAGCTGAAACTTCACAACCATTAAATGATAATTCCCCAGCCTCCCCCTGTCCCCAGCCCCTGGTAACGACTATTGTGCTTTCTGTCTCCATTCTAGGGACCTCATATAAGTAGAATTATACAATATTTATCCTCTTGTGTTGACTTCTTTCACTTAGCATAATGTTTTCAAGGTTCATCCATGCAGCACGTGTCAGAATTTCATTCCATAAGCCCCTCAGTTCACTCACATTCAAACCTCAAGTCATAATCTTCAGTGTCCTGCCTTCCACTCTATTTCATCCTCCTCCTAATTTCTGAAACACAAATCCGATCTCATTCCTTCTCTGATGTCTTAATGTACGAGTCAGGCTATGGCAATTCCTGGCTGAACCCAGCCTGCAGAAGTATTTGATTTGGCCTTCAGTTTTTCCAACATTTAAAAAATCAGGAGATTTCACGTGAAAATCTTGATTTCTGGCCTCCTTCACTGAATTTGATTATCTTGCAACATTTGTTGCATTGCCAAATGGTGACAACCACTTGAACCTGAGTAACAACCTCCTCCACCCAGTCCATCCTGCTCAACCTGTCACAGGGTATGCAAACATCTGACTTTCAAAGCTATGTCTAAATGGTCCCTCTGGGTCTGCAGAAAAAAGACAAGATTAAACTGCCTCCTCAGGCAGCAAGGAGAGGTAAAGGATTAGCTGTCAATTAGTTATCAACATGGTGCCATCTTCAAAACAGACCTGGGCAGAAAGAAGAAACAAGCTGAGAGCCATAGCACATCATTTAGGGAAATTAAACTTATGTACATATAATAAAACAATTCACATTTTATAAAAACAAATACAAATAAAATGATACATATCAAACATTTTGGAACATTTATGTAGGAAAGGATAGAGAAAGGAAGAGGAGAATCACCCTTATCACCTTTATTTGTGATAAAGGGGAACATATAAATGAAAACAAATACATGATATCGCTTAAACGTGGAATCTAAAAAAAATGATACAAATGAACTTATGTACAAAACAGAAATAGACCCACAGACATAGAAAACAAACTTATGGTTACTAAAGGGGAAAGGTGGAGGAGAGATAAATCAGGAGTTTGGGATTAACATATACACACTACTATATATAAAATAGGTAAACAACAAGGACCTACTATGTAGCACAGGAAACTATACTCAGTATTTTGTAATAACCTATAAAGGAAAGAATCTGAAAAAGTATGTATACATATAACTGAATCACTTTGCTGTACACCTGAAACTAACACAACATTATAAATCAACTATACTTCAATTACAAAACAAACAAACAAAACAAGCAAGGCCATGCCCAGACTGATGATGACACATAAACTAAGTTCGATGAACTCATTCAGCTATAACTGATATCCAAAAAAAAGTGTGTGTATATATATATATATATATATATATATATATATATATATATATATATATATATATGTATATATTTATTTATAATTTACTAAAAGTGTGTGTATATATATATATATATATATATATATATATATATATATATATATATACACACACACACCTGTGTATCTTAGCATCTGTGTCAGGACTGGGTCTAAGGCAGATGTCTGATAAATTATTTGGTATCAGTGATCATCTTGAACCAGAAGTCTCCTCTTCAATTTCAGGAGACAGTATAGAACAATGGTTAAGTGTATAAACTTTGGAGTAACATGGATCTGTGTTTGGACTGGTTCTGCCACTTATTATCTGCCTGTCCATGGGCAATTACTTAAACTCTGTAAATCTCAGTTCCTTATCTGTTAGCTGAGAGAGAAACGATTGATAACACTTATATAGAGTTGGCTGAGGTTTACGTTAAGTAATGTACGTACATACAAGCCCAGTTTCTGCCACGTAGGAAGCCCTCAATGAATAGCAGTTATGATGATCAATAATTTATTTGAATATTTTAGTTCAAGTGAATAAAGTAAGGCTTCTACTATTTTATTTGCAAATCACTGCCTGATAGGACATTATAATGTATTATTCATAATGCCTTTCAGTGGCTAAAATGTATTTTCACTGGTTTATTTGTGCAGGGGATCTTTGCCAACTGAATTTGGGCTCCTTCTAACTATCTATCTACAGACCATGTGGCCAAGACTCCTAGAATACCTGCTTCCAGCGATGGCAAAAGAGGCAGCTAGCAAAATCTTACTGATGTACAATTTACAATGCATTTTCTCATTAAATGCATGCATTTAATTGAGGTGTTTAGGCCTTTTACATTTAATGTGATTAGTGATATGACTGGACTTAAATCTAATATCTTGTTGTTTTCTATTTGTCCCATCTGTCTCTCTCCCCTTTTTCTCTTTCTCTCTTTTTTTTTTTTTGGATTAACTATATTTTATGATTCTATCTTATTTCCCTTTTTAGCTTATTAACTATAGCTCTTCGATTTGTTATTTTCCTGGTTGTTTTAGGGTTTATAGCTTACATTGTTAACTGATTACAGTTCAACCTATAAGTAATATTATATTTGTGTATATGATAAGAACCTTAAAACAGTATTCTTGGGCTTCCCTGGTGGCGCAGTGCTTGAGAGTCCACCTTCCGATGCAGGAGACGCGGGTTCGTGCCGCGGAGCGGCTGGGCCCGTGAGCCATGGCCACTGAGCCTGCGCGTCCGGAGCCTGTGCTCCGCAAATGGGAGAGGCCACAACAGTGAGAGGCCCGCATAACGCAAGGGAAAAAAAAAAAAAAAAAAAAAAGAAATTTTTTAGACCGCATCACACAGCTTGCGGGATATTAGTTCCGTGACCAGGGATCGAAACTGTGCCCCCTGCAGTGGAAGTGTGGAGTCCTATCCACTGCACTGCTAGGGAATTCCCCCTAAGTGATTTGATTATGATGTGTCTTGCTGTACTTTTTTTTTCATGTTTCTTCTGATTTAGGTCTTATCTGTGGGTTTATAGTTTTCATCAAATTTGGACACTTTTTAGCCATTATTTATTCAAAAATTTTTCATCTCAGAAATTGTATTTTAAACCTCTAGAAGTTTGATTTGGACCTTTTAGGTATCTTCTTGTGTCAACTTACTCAATTTTTTTCTTTACCTTGTTGAACAGGTAACAGTTACAATAGGTTTTTATGCCTTTATTGACTCACTCCATCCTTTGTGTCATTCATGGATGTTTCTATTGAGCAGTTATTCTCATTATGCATATTTTCCTGCATCTTTGCACGCCTGGTCATGTTTTATTTGAATGTCAAACACTATGAATGTTTCCTTGCTGGGAGTTGACTATTTTTGGATTAATATACATATTCTTGAGCTTTTTTTTTCCTGGGATATAGTTACCTTCCACGAAACACTTTAGTACTTTCAAGGATGAGGATAGCATTTAAACATTGTCATGGAGGACAAAAAAGGTAGGCTGCTTTGTCAGAGCAGCCTTTAGTAGGAACTAGTTTTTCCCACTACTGAGGCAGTATCTTTCCAGGCATTATTATACCCTACGTCCTTTAATTATCATGGGTTTTTCCACTGTGGCTGGTGGCAACACGAAATATTCCTAGGTCTTTGTGAGGTTCAGGGATTATTTCCTCTAAGCCTTTCAGGTGACTCTTCCTCAAACTTGAGTAGTTTCCTCATATGCATGAACTGATCTCTTTCCTGAGTCCAGATCCAATTGCCTCCTAAAATATCTCCAGTTGTACATATGGTAGGTACCTGGAACTCAACATATCTAAAACATAATTTATCTTCCTCTGTAATTTCTAGTTCTCATATAGTTCCAGTTTCAGGGAAAGACATTTCTATCCATCAGGTTAGCCAACCTAGGAATATAAGTGCTAGTCTTTTGCCCTTTTTCTCTCTACCTCCTCACCCAATCACCAGGTCCTTAAGTTTCTTCCTTCCTGCCATCTCTCAAACTGTTTTCTGCAGATTCAGGTTTTCATCATTTCTCCCTTGAATAATGGAAACAACTGGCCTCTAGCCTCTACATTCACTACTGCCAATCTCATTCACCTGATATCCACGTGTCTCTTGGCTACGAGAGCGGTCTTTTGTACATACGAATATAATCGTATCATTTTCCTTAAAGTCTCTCAGTAGGTCCTTGCTGCCACCAAGATAGTGTCCAAACTTTATGTGATGACTTAAAGCTATCACTTAACTGCCTATCTCAACTTCCATTAATTTATTCACTTATTCTTTCACAAATTTTTGAGTCCCTATTCCAATGCTAGACCCTGTGCTAGGCATGGGGATATAAAACAGAAGAATGTGATGGTCTTCCCCTAGTCTAATGGGGGAGACAGATAATTAAATAAGTGATTACAATTTAGCAGGGTGAATACTTTGATAAGAGAAGTTCAGCGTGTTCCAGGAACTCAGAGGAGGAGCAGGGAGGTAGATGGGGCAGGTTTCACAGCTGATATGCTGGATGAGGAGGACTCGCCAGGAGAAAGGTGTGTGCGTGGAGAGGATGGAGGAAGGCAGAGGGAATGCCATAGGAAGACTACTCAGAAGCAAGAGGAAGTTGGTGTATTTTAGGAATGATGACTGAAAGAGTACAGAGAGGCATGTGGTGAAAGAGGTATGCAGACCCAGACACCCACAGCCCTTATAAATCATGATAAAGAGTTTAGACTTTATTCTGTTGGGAATGGGAGCCACTGAAGGCTCTTAGGCAGAAAGAAGAATCAGATTTCGATTTCCTAAAGCTCTATCTGGCTGCTGTGTAGGG
>NW_006790311.1:851590-859846 GCF_000442215.2 Lipotes vexillifer
TGTAGGGAATGGATTAGAGGTAGCTGATTGGAAGCAGGAAGACTTTCCCAATAATTTAGGTGAAAGGTGATGGTGGCAGTTGAGACGAAATTGAGGGGGTGGATTTGAACACATTTTTTAGGGGGTAGAATCAAAACTACTTGGTAATTGATTGGATGTGGGAGGTAAAGGAGAGGCAGGCAACTAAGACTTCATTATATGTGCAGCCATACTGTCCTTATTTCTGTTCCTGCCACACACCAGCACGTTTTTGTTTTTTTAAACCAGCGCGTTTTTGCTTTAGGGCTGTGTACTTGGTTTCCTCTGCTAACCCCAGACCTTGGTTTCCTCTGCTAACCCCAGACCTTGTCTGTGGCTTCTTCTCTGTATTCAAATCTCAACACATTCAAGTCAGCTCCTTCCCTTCAAATAGCCAACGGCAGCTGCCCTGCCAGCCGTTCTCTATGACATTTTCATGCTTGTTTTTAAAAATCACTTATCACTATTACCTCATTTTATTCTATTCTATCTATTTACTTGAATGTAAACTCCATTAAAGCAGACATCTTGTCTGTCTTGCTTACCACTAAATCCTATTATTTGAAAAGGGTCTGGCAAATAGAGGGCACTCAGTAAATTGGAAGTTTATCTCTTGCCATTTCTCCTCCTATTCTATTCTGGCCATAATGAACAAATTACAGTGCTCTAAATATGCTGGGTAGCTTTGCTTGTGCTTTTTCCTCTGAGTAGAATTCCCTTCCCACCCTTTCTTCTCTTTGCTAATTCCTCATTGTTCCTCAAGACTTCGTTTTTATCACGTTGCATTACCTTGTCTGTTTTCCCACTGAAGAGAAGAAAGTTGAGGGCATTAAGCATTCCAAACTTCTAGCCAAGGTAGGTAGATAGAGAACAGGCACTAGGCGAATGCTTATGTAGATTGCCGGGGAGCTTGTTAGAAATGCAGAGTCTTGGTTCTCACCCCAGATGGACTGAATGAGAATCTGAACCTAGCAAGATTTCCAGGTGATTGGTTTTCACATTAAAATTTGAGGAGTGCTACTTTAGTGGTGATAATACAAAGCCTAAATTTAACTGGGTGGCCTTGTGATCCACAACAGAAGGCAGGTATGGTAAAGAAAAAGGCATGGTTCTGGGAATCCGCCAAACCTGGTTGGATTTTTTTTTGATCAGTTACAACACTTAGATGGTTGTTGTGAAATAATAAATAGGAAAGCCCTGGTACATGGTAGATACTTAATAAACCACAGCATCTCTCTCTCCCCTGGAAGATTCCAAGGCTAGAAACTAGGACATCTGGCCTCTGGATCTGGTATTGTCACCAATTCACTAAATCAAGGAACCATAGAGTTAGAAGGGACCTTCATATAGGTCCCATTTAGCAGCCTTGTGCTATAGAAACTAAGGCTCATAGCTAGACTGGAGATCAAGTTTTCTGAGTTTCATGCTCTGCCACACAGCTTCCTCACTTGTAAAATTAGGAAAATAATGCCCCTCCTAGTTGTTTCACAGATGGCATCTAATCTTTAATAAGTATGCAAGAGCTCTTTAAAAATGTGACGTATAATTATTATTGTTTTAAAAATCTGGACTGTATTATACGTGTTGGGATTTGTAAGATGTCCTTCCATCAAGCAAGTTAGAGTAGACTCATATCTACTAAATTCTTCCTAAATCCACACTTTAAAAAATAAATATTTATTTATTTACTTATTTTTGGCTGCATTGGGTTGCCGCACGCAGGCTCTCTAGTTGTGGCAGGGTTCGTTGCCTTGTGGCATGTGAGATCTTAGTTCCCTGAACAGGGACAGAGCCTATGTACCCTGCACTGGAAGGCAGATTCTTAACCACTGGACCACCAGGGAGGTCCCCTAAATTCACACTTTTGAGAAACGATAGAGTTTGGAGAAATTGCTATTGTAATTAATAATTACAATAATCAGTTTATCATTAAACCACTTAGTCTCGTTATAATAAGATATCTAAGCCTCAGCAAACTGCTTATTTTAATCAAAATTCCAAAAGAAATAAAAATCTTTTCTATGTAGTTCCTTATAATAAATAGTTGAAGATATTTACTCATATGGGGCAAAAAGGAAGTTTAGGAATGTCTCCTCTTTGTTATGATTTCAATCGTGGAGTAAATCAAGCAATAGATTTATAAGAAAAGGAAACCAGTGGGTATTCATAGATCTGGTCTCAGTGAAAATGAGATTATTGCCAAGGCTAAAATAAATAAGAAAGAGGTCCCCTCTCCAAAGGAGTTTACATATATAAATCCCAGGTTGGACCTTTTATTTCAGGGCTTCTGCTACTCTGAATGCTTAGTTCTCTTCTCCCATCGTGTTAGTTTCGACTTCGTGACCCTCTTCGTGAAAGAGAAGGTAGTTTCCACAGGCTCAGAGTCCAGAACAGACTCGTCTGGGGCTGGAAGTTGGGCAGGGTAGAAGAGGTCAACGACCCCACCTCCCAGCCCACTGCACTAACTAGAGGAGAGTCAGGAGGTCTGGGTAGTTGTTCTGCCACTGACCTTGAGTAAGTCAGTTGATACCTGGGCTCACACTACGTAAGGTTATACTAAAGAGCTTCCAGTTGTAAAAATCTGATTTTATAGGTGGCCTGAGCAGAGCATCTCTAAGCACACCTAGAGGTGAAGGAAAATAGGAAGTGGAAAAAAGAGGAAAAAATGGGGAGTGAGAGATATAAGAGGCTGGGAATAGGGGAGAAAAAGGTTATAGGTCAGGCTTGATGGTTCGATGCCAAGAAATTGCCGTCCCTGTGGTAGAGACGGACTGCTGGGGACAGAGATGAACACAGTTTCATTTCTATTTACTTGATCGTTTTAATCTCAGCCAACACTTTGCTGTCAGAGAACACGCCTAATGCAGCCGAATTGCATGGCAGCTTGACCTATTCTTAGTCATTTCATGACTTGATTTAAACCCATCATTGCTTAGTACCCTTTGGTTACTGAAGTCTCCAACCAAAGAGACCAAGATACTTCTGTATTTTATTGTTCTGTTGTTAGGCTTCATAATAGAGAGACAAGCAACCCTGCAGAAGTAAATGGGAGAGAGCAAAGAACACGATACGGGACCAGGAAGGACGGCAACCCCGGAAGCGGCGCGGGTGGGCCCAGAGGACGGACTGCATTTCCCAGGCTCAGTCACCACGCGGCCCCGCCCCCTCCTCTGCTGCGGCCCCGCCCCCTCCGCCCGGGCGGCTGGACTCTGCGCCCGCCCGACTTCCCAGCGGCCCCGTGCGGCCCGGGCATGCCCAGTGTGGGCGCAGTGGCCCCGGCCCTGGGAGCGCCCTGGCGGGAGCCGGTGACCGAACGCGGAGGGGTGCGGAGGGGCGTGGAGGAGCCGAGTGGGCCAGCGGTGGGCCAGGGGCTGGGCCGGAGCTGCGGTGGCAAAGCTGCCGGGTAGGTGCAGTTCTGCCGAACCAGGCCCTGGCGCCGCGCAGCTTGCGCGCGCGGCAGGGGCCCCGGTGGCTAGGGCGGCGAGGGCGTGTGAGGGCAGCAGGGCCCGAGTGCGGGATTGGGAGGTGCAGGTGAGGCTTGCGCGCGGGGACGCCTGGCGGGAAGGTGCTGCGGCGGCGGGGCAGGGCCGGGGCGCGGGGCGCGGGACGCAGCCAGCGGTCGCGGGCGAGCCTCTGCCCAGGTGCGGCGCGGCTGTCTTTAGCTCCCCGCGTGACGGGATGTGAGCGTGCCCCGCGCCTCGTGCACGGCTGTGGTTGCGGAGGGAGACCAGCTTCCAGTCGGGTTTGCCAAGGAGCTGGGGGGAAACGCGTCCGAAGGGACCTGTGGGCTCTGAGCATCCAGGGAGCCCGGTGGGATGTGAGGATGCTTACCTTTAGTGAAACTGGAGTGGGATGTGACAGCCTCCTGCTTTCCGGACTTGGGTTTCTGGGTTTAGTGACTTAGAAAGTACAGGACCGTGCCTCAGTAGATGCTTAATAAGTTCTCATGACTGTTTAGGAATTTAATGGCCAGTTGTATTTACAGGCTTACGAGACATTTTGTCAGTGGGATGCTTGGGTTAAACAAAAATCCTCATCGCAAAGCTTGAGTAAAAAGCCCCGACTGAGGGTTCAGACACCGGGGTTTTGAAGTTCGCAGTAGCCTTTCACGTGCTGTAATCTTGGGCAAGCCATTTAACTTCAGAGGTTCAGTTCCTCCGTCTGTGAAATGCTGTGAACCAGATGCATCTCACTTACGTCCACCACAGTTGGAGGGTTCCCTCCGTGTTATACAGCCTCTGGTCTCAAATCGTGGCAGGTTGCTTTTCTCCATGCCTGAGCTTTTTGTCAAACCGGATAATATTTCTGGATATTCCGGATAATTCAAATAGAATCTGCATATAAAATTGAAGTGACTTGTCCTTCACAGGCCACTATTGGTCAGTAGGTAACCTGCCACTTGGTACTTGCAGAAGCCAGTTGTTAATGGCCATGGTTCAGCTAACACAGCTCTCCTTGGATTAGGACCCACATGCTTCCAGCTGTGTCAGCACCTTGTGAGAAACCCAGACTAACTAATCGGCTTCCTTAAACTCCCACACTAGCTCACTCTGTAGTGGGATTATGTTTATGTAGAAGTTAAGTTTTTATTTTCATGTTACTGCACTTTGTACTCAAAACCTATGAAAAAATTTAATACTCTTAATTCATTCATTTATTTTTCTTTTTTCTTGCGGTACACGGGCCTCTCACTGCCGTGGCCTCTCCCATTGCGGAGCACAGGCTCCGGATGCGCAGGCTCAGCGGCCATGGTTCATGGGCCCAGCCGCTCCGTGGCATATGGGATCTTCCCCGACCGGGGTATGAACCCGCGTCCGCTGCATCGGCAGGCGGACATTCAACCACTGCGCCACCAGCGAAGCCCAATACTCTTACTTCATAGATGAGGAAGTAGATGGTTAAAAGTGAATCCGTGATAATCTTTAGAAACTGCTGTCTCATGTATCATCATTGAGCATTGACGATTCACCTGTCACTGAGTATCCTATCACTCAGGTGTTTTTTGTTTGTTTTTAAGTGGGAGCATTAACAAAAGTTTCTTACCCTAGAAACTTCTCTACCTGAAGTGAGTGCATCTGGGTAGGATTTGACCCAAGGAGAAGATGGTACATACAGTGTTGTGCAAGTTGCCTTCCCTCTGCTGTATTCCCTGCTCTTCCTGTTCTGGGTGGCAGTAGTCCAGTTGGGTCAATAAGGTACAGTTTGGTGAAGTGGTCATTAGGGAAAGTGTGCTTATGTTTTGAAATTCGAGGTGTATAGAAGCTGTCTATCTCTTAAATTAAGAATACCCTAGATTGGTTTAGTCAGGTTTGAGAATTTTAGAATCCCAAGTCCTTAATTAAATTTTTGAAAATGGGTTTTCCATTCACCTTAGACATTACATGGGAGCGTAGTATTTTAAAAATACTTATGCACATGAACTTTCAAGTTATTATTTTGTGAAGCTAGATTTCTCATTCACCTAAGAAATAAATAAAATGGGAGAGCTGTAGTGTGTTAAAGAATGTTTATACACGTGGACTTAACCTTTTTTGGGCCTAGTTTAAAATTCATTGTTTCCTGCATTCTTGTTAAAATTGTGCATATATGTATACATTTAAAGTTGGAAAACAGGGAAGGCATATTTGGGGGTCTTGGTGGGAAATTTCACATCATACTTTGAATTTATCTGTGTGCTGGAGTGCCCTGTGTATGAAGTGCATATTTAGTAATTTTTGTTAGAACCTTCATTTTGCTCCTGTATTTGTATTCAAGTAACATCAAGCACAGATATTGCTTAGAAGGATATTGAAGTGTAATTATCACCCATCTCATGATCTCAACTCTCAAAAGTCCTTGGGACGTGTAGGAGGGATAGTTAGGGACATCAAGGTGCAGAGAAGAGATTACTAGTCCATGTAAAAGTGAAAGGGTGGTAAGTGATTTAAAAATTTATTGATTTCAGGTTTTTCAGTAGTTAAAGGTATAACCTCACTCAGTTAACTGTGCTAGTATCTACCTAAGTGCTAGAATCTACTGCAATTCGATGGGGGAAGTATGTGGAAGACGTCATCATGTAGAAATGTACATGAGTAACTTGAAGATAAATATTTTTCCCCCCTTATGCTCCGTCTGTTTCCAGGTGCTTCATGATGAGACATTTGGGGACACTTCTCTCTCCTTTGTGTAGTTGATAGTTTGGGCGGTGAAGAGATGGCTGACAGTGTCAAAACATTTCTGCAGGACCTTGCCAGAGTGAGTACGTCAAGTCATCTTTTGACCATTTTGCTGCAGGAACTGACTAGAAAATTCTTTAGGTATTTTTGAAATTTTTATTATATTTGTTGGGTTCTTCACCTACAACTTTTCATTCTAATCCACACTACGTGAAGGAGAGGTATTATCCTGCATCTCGCAGAAACTTGGGAGAACTGTCTAGTGAGTGTCTGTAGTATTGAAACCCTGTTCAGCTTGGCCCCAGACCCTCTTTATTTTTTTTTATTTTTTTATTTTTTGTGGTACATGGGCCTCTCACTGCCGTGGCCTCTCCTGTTGCGGAGCACAGGCTCCGGACGCACAGGCTCAGCAGCCATGGCTCACGGGCCCAGCCACTCCGCGGCATGTGGGATCTTCCCAGACCAGGGCACGAACGCGTGTCCCCTGCATCGGCAGGCGGACTCTCAACCACTGCACCACCAGGGAAGCCCCTTCTTTTTTTTTTTTTTTATAAACTTTATTTATCAATGTATATATTTTTTGGCCATGCCGCATGGCTTGTGGGATCTAGTTCTCTGACCAGGGATTGAACCCGGCCCTTGGCAGTGAGAGCGTGGAGTCCTAACCACTGCACCGCCAGGGAATTCCCTAAACTTTATTTTTGAATAATTTTAGAGTTGCAGGGCTGTACAGAGAACTCCCCTATATCCTTCACCAGGTTCTCCTAATGTTAACATCGTATGTAACCATGGTATGTTGTTGAAGACCAAGCAGTGAACATTGGTACAGTGCTATTACCTAAACTACTTTGTCCAGATCTACATTATAGGACCTGTCTTATTCTCCCATTCTACAAGGCGGAGATGATGATGCCCTAGAAAAATGTCCCATAGAGATCTGTTTAGGATGTAGTCACCCACATGATCAGTAGCATAACATTCCATTATAGTGGCTGTCTGAGGTCTAATGCCCTAGTTGTAGCCCCTGTAGCTCTACTCCCGGGAGCAGGAGAGGGGCGAGTTCTGACGGGGAGTGGGAGTGTTTAAGTTTATTATCTTTGAATCAAAGAGGGGGGAAATTGAAGGAATATCTTAGAAGGGCCAAAGAGAATTCATGTGATCTTCTTTTAATACCTTATGTCCTTTTGTGCGATAAAATTTCAACCCTGGATCAGTTATACAATGTGAACTTTGTGTGTCTGTCTGCCCCACTAGACTGTAAGTATCTCAGAAGTGGGGATGCTGTCATCATCCTAGCATATACTAGGCCCTAAGCCATTTGAACTTAACTATCTTAATTTTAAACTTTGTAGAAGATTTAGAAGTTAAAAAGCAAAATAAGATTAAACATTACTCATAGATAAAAGACCAGGTGCATGCTGCCAATTTATGCTCCTACCGGCAGATACTTCATAAACTTGTCCATTTCTCTGTATCCTGACAGTTTTCTCTAAAATTGGTTTTGCTCATAACAATAGGTGAAAATGCCATTCTTAAATCCAGGTTGGCCATTGCTTCCAGAACGCCTTTTTCTGCTGCTGCTTTTTTATTTAATTTAATTTATTTATTTATTTTGCGGTACGTGGGCCTCTCACTGCTGTGGCCTCTCCCGCCGCGGAGCACAGGCTCCGGACGCGCAGGCTCAGCAGCCATGGCTCACGCGCCCAGCCGCTCCGTGGCATGTGGGATCTTCCCGGACCGGGGCACGAACCCGTGTCCCCCTGCATCGGCAGGCGGACCCTCAAGCACTGCGCCACCAGGGAAGCCCTTATTTATTTATTTATTTATATATTTTTTGGCTGCGTGGCACGTGGGACCTTAGTTCCCTGACCAGGGATCGAACCCGCGCCCCCTGCATTGGAAGTGCGGAGTCTTAACCACTGGACCACCAGGGAAGTCCCCTTTTTTCTGCTTCTTGATGAAGTTGAATACCCTAGTCCTTCCCACTCTACTTTGGACATAAATCTGTTGTGGTACTTACTAAACTATAAATTTTTATTTCTTTATTTTTTTCTTTTGGTTTACTTGTGTACTTTTCCTGCTG
>NW_006790311.1:859856-879001 GCF_000442215.2 Lipotes vexillifer
CCATATGTTGTCTAGCTCATTGAAGATGCTCAATATGGGAGTGGGTGGATGAATGAGTGCAGTCCTTTGGACTGGGTAATAGGCAGTTCTGATGTTTGTAGTAATAACAGTAACCTTTCTGCCATTGGGGCTCTTCCAGTCATTGGCAAGTGCCCCCATCAGTGACTTATAGACTTAACAACCCTATTCCTCAGCATACACTGTTGAAAGACATTCTCCTCCAGCTACACTACAATGTTGTTTCTGTCTTATGTGGCATGCTCTTATCCTACAGCTTTTCACACTTTTACAGTGATTATTTCTTTGTGTCTTCCATTAGCCTTGTTCCAGCCCTGGTCCTTTCTTGAGACCAGTGTTTAATCTACCCTAGTATTGCTAGTTTAGTACAGGATGTAGATCGTACTTGTAGACATTAGATTGATATTGGAAGAGTATAGAGGAGGGCAATAACTTGGCTTTATGGTATTGGTAAGTGTTAGAGGGAGTAGAAAACCACTATTTTGCAACCATGTTATTCAAGATTGGTTTGGGCAAGAATTGTTAATTGATGCTAAATCTAGGGGAGAGGACTTGATGAGCAGGATATTTGCCTGGTCTCAGAAATGTCTGCCCACCGATTACTTATTAGTTGCAAGGAGAAAAATTTGCAACCATACAATGGAGCTGCATAACACCTTGACTGAATATGTAAAATTGACATCACCAGCAAGGTGAGACAGACATCACATGCCTCTGGATGTAATACCTGGAAGGGCACACCGTCACTTATGTGATATTCCTGCCAAAAATATGTAACCTGGGACCTAATCATGAGGACACAAACCTAAATTGAGGGCATCCCGTAAAATAAGCGACCTGTATACTTCATAAAGGAAGACACGCTAAGGAGCTGTTCCTGATTAAAGGAGACTGAAGAGATATGAGAGCTAAATGCAACATGTGATTCTGAACTGATGTCTGATACTTGAGGGGTAAAAATGCTATAGAGGGCATTACTGAGACAAATGGGGAAATTGGAATATGGACTGTAGATTAAACTATTTCAATATTTAATTTCTTTAATAGATAACTATATCTGTATATTTCCTAAGAACAATATTGTCCTTAGGAAATATACACTGAACAATTAAAAGTAGAGACATGACACAGCAACCTACTCAAATGATCTAAAAAAATGTGTGTGTGTATATATATATATATATATATATAAACAAGAATAAATAGCAATGTGGCAAAATAGCTGGTGAATCCCGAGAAAGGGTATTAGGGAGTTCTCCGTTCTTGTAGCTCTTCTGTAAATTGGGAATTATTTCAAAATAGAAAAATTTCAAGGGTCCCCTAAGCTTTGTAGCAAACTAAGTACCGTGATATCCACTGTTATTTCATCACTTTCCTGTATGTAACTTTGGAAAGTCTTCTGATCCAAAATCTTCCCTCTTTAAAAATAATACTCTTGTGTATAGGGAATCAAAGACTCCATCTGGGGAATTTGTACCATCTCAAAGCTAGATGCTCGAATTCAACAAAAGAGAGAGGAGCAGCGTCGAAGAAGGGCAAGCAGTGTCCTGGCTCAGAGGAGAGCCCAGAGTATAGAGAGGAAGCAAGAGAGGTAAGGAGTGGAGGCTGATGTCAGAAAACATCTGAATTCCCTTCTGTGGGCACTTTAGGAAGTGATTAAACTTAGTATAGAATTCAGACACTACATAGTGACTTGGAGTTTCAATACCCCATTATTTGTCTTTTGTACTTTCTCCCCCAAAAAAGTTACAGGTGATTTCCCCCCACTCCCCTCATATTGAATTAAACTGGTGTCTAGCAGTAATCCTTGTTCAAAATGTCGTGGTGTTTAAAAGAAATCAGGATGGTGAATAGAGAGCCATAAAAAAATTACTTGGATTGGTGGATACTTCTAGGAGTGCCTGTGTGGATTTTGATAGAAGAACCTCAGACATCCTCTTCTAGTCTCCAGTCTTGGAATTTAGAAAATATAGTTTGTTGTGTGTTTGTTTTTTTAAGAAAAACTGCTTCTCTTGAAATATTTTTAGCCTTTTCTTATTGACATTAGGGAGAACAGTAGGTGCTGGAAAAATAATATGCCAACAAAAGATATAAAAAGGAGAGCTACTGAATGACACTATGGAAATAGCCTGTATGCCTTTTAAGCTAAATACATGTGGTCTTTTCCAGTGAACCACGTATTGTTAGTAGAATTTTTCAGTGCTGCGCTTGGAATGGTGGAGTATTCTGGGTAAGTTCTTTTTCGTCAAATTCCAGGTGGCTTATAAGCATCTTTATTCAGATTATATTGGTGTTCATGGTTCTCAGCTGTCTTCTTGAAACTGAGACAGGTAGCTTTCACCTGCTAATACATGCTTAAGGCCATGACTCAGGATTCTGTGCACCTTCACTCGTTTTATTCCCACTCAGAGAAAACTTGTATGTAAATGTCAGGAATAGATAGCCCTGAATATACACTTTTTTCTTAAATGACTTACTCACAAGTTTTAATGTTAATAGGTAACAATTTCTTGTTAATAGGTAACAATTTCTTTCATTGTCTGGACATTTTGGTTAATAGCAACTATGGGGGCTCAGAGGGGAAAGAGATGGATATGGGCAAGGTTCTCCCTTTGTCTGGTCATAGCAATGTCCTCGAATTGATTACTATTGAAACTCACACCAGAAGGTTGCCTACAGCTGACTGAGAACCAACACAGGCTTAAGTGAAATTTGAGTACTTTGAAGAACAAATAGTTAAGTATTTTCTTGGACTTGAAATTCAGTATAATTCAACTTGTTAATCTAAACATTTCACAGATGTTTTTAGGTGTTAGCTTTAATTAATAAAATATGACTGTGTACTTAGTATATGCCTGTAGTTTGGCGTGACTACTAATTGAAATGTTCTTCTAGTCCCCCAGAAGTTTTACTGTTTTCATAGGCAGTGTCAGGTTTGTACTCCTCAGCTGGAGAATTGGGAAATAGAACTGAGTCCAATTTTGGTACCACTTCAGGGCTACTAATTTGTAAAAGACACTTCCATCTGGAAAATAATTACACTGAAACTTGGAACTCCTGTTTTAAAGAAGGGCTTTTAATGTTTACCTTATTTCCTCTCTCCTTTAGTTCAGTCTCCTTTTGTTTTATCGAGTGTTTATTCCCGTGCTTCAGTCAGTAACGGCCCAAATTATTGGTAAGTATGTCCATTGCCGAGGTGGGAGGTGTTTCCCTGTGTCTCCCTCAGTCTATTGAATACTTCCTCTGTACCTGCAGCTTTAGATGTTTTTAACTCAAATCTCTCAACAACCCTTTGGGTATTGTTACAGATAGCATTTTATAGATGAGGAAATGGAAATTGGTTACCAAGGTTAAACCATTAGTAAGTGGCATAACTGGGATTTGAACCAGGGTGGTGTCCTGCATACAGTGTACTGCTGGTCACTGACATATCAGTCACCACCCGGTAAGCAGTTTTGTCTCAAGGTAAGCAGCACATCTCCATGGCTACTCTGAATGGGAGTTGTGGCCAGAATTTGGTGTGTCTATGAAGAATAAGACTCTCTGAAATAGGTGCAGTGATGTGCTGGCAGGAAACAAAGATGTATGTGTGTGGAGTAGGGGTTGCATATTTAGTCTTCTGGTTTTCCATTTCTCCAGTTAAACTAATAAGCCTTTCCGCCTTTCTTAGGTGATCCGTCACTACATGGGGATGTTTGGTCGTGGCTCGAGTTTTTCCTCACGTCAATTTTCAGTGCTCTTTGGGTGCTCCCCCTGTTTGTGCTTAGCAAAGTTGTGAATGCAATTTGGTTTCAGGTAGGTCCAGGGCAGAATGGAGTCTGGGTTTTATGGCATAATGGATCGCCAGGTGGCAGGTTTCAGCCTGCGAAGTTAGTGGCCATGTAGGGAGCGATTTCACCGCCTTAACTTTTCTTGGTCAAGCAGCCAGTGGGTGATCTCTGTGCTCTTGTAAAATGGAATTATCCTCTCAGGTCTCCAGAGCATCTCATGGCCAGATGTCCAGGGGCTTTTCTCCCCTGGCAGGTCTCATGGAAGATCAGTGACCTTAGCTTTGGGGCTGGATATTGAGGCCATTTAATTCATGTTTTGGTAAGCTCCTTTGTCTCTTACAGGATATAGCTGACCTGGCCTTCGAGGTATCAGGGAGGAAGCCTCACCCATTCCCTAGTGTCAGCAAAATAATTGCTGACATGCTCTTCAACCTTTTGCTGCAGGCTCTGTTCCTCCTCCAGGTGAGACTGGCCTTCTGGGCACATGGAGCAGATTAAGAAAAGAAGATTCACTAGAGGGAGCGTCACAAAGGGTGTCACATTTATACTCAGATATGTTTAGGGGAGGCAATGATTTGTAAATCATTTTTTTCACAGAAACTAGAGACTTAAAATCATAAAATGGTAAAGAAACATGAATTTGCCTGCTCCTCCCTGCCACCCTGAGCATTCTTCACTCTCCTGCTATTTAGAAACTTGAGAAGCAACTATCAGGCTATCTAGGTAGAGAGTGATGACTCAGAGTGGCAGGTGAACAGTGTCAGGTCTCTGAAGCTTTGGAATTAAGATTTTCCATACTTGTTCTTCAGGGGATGTTTGTGAGTCTCTTTCCCATCCATCTTGTTGGTCAGCTGGTTAGTCTCCTGCATATGTCTCTTCTCTACTCACTATACTGCTTCGAATATCGTTGGTTCAATAAAGGTAAGCCTGTCTAAAGAAACTCAGAACTTGGAGGCCCAATTTGGAAATGGTGCTGCTAAGTAGACTTCTTAAATTCTTCAATACTTAGGCCCTTGGCAAACTGTCTTTGGAATGAAGCAGCCTTTTTGGCAAGAGAGGACTTACATTTGGTTTGGGGAGTTAACCCTTAACTTTGTTGTTGGGGAATGTAGCAGTGTAGCATCATCCTTATGGAGCTTAATGTCACGTAGCTCTGACAGCCATAAGGTGGCATAAATGAGCACGAGTTATTTTGAATTAGAGAAATTAATATGACGTTGGTGCATACAGATTATTTTGGGGGATATTTTGAAAGTCCTTGGCATATTTGGGTGTGGTTGGTTGAAAGGGGTTAATTGATTCCTAGAGGATAGCTGCCTTTTTTTGATTCTTGCTTTGTTCAAGACTAAGACTTACAAAGGATTCTGGTGTTGTAATTCAGAATTCACTTAGCCTGCCAGTTTTGAAATTGTGATTGTTCAATTGTAAAAGCTTCGCATAGAAGCTTTATCAGATTTGGACAATTCTAATTTATATGCTTTAGTTGTATTCTAAATGGCAGGTCTGTACCTACAACTCAAACCTCAAATAAATTGTCTACCATATTTAGTCATTTGACTAAAAGGAAATATGCAGTCTAATTGTATTGGCTCCTTGTTTAGGAATTGAAATGCACCAGCGATTGTCAAACATAGAAAGGAATTGGCCTTACTACTTTGGATTTGGTCTGCCCTTGGCTTTCCTCACAGCAATGCAGTCCTCCTACATTGTCAGGTAATTTGACTGTAGGGACTTGAAGGGGACTGGTAAAAATACTCAGTGTAGGGAGCACCTTCTGTATGCCTGGTTCTGTGCTAGGCATTCTGCATTCTTATTTGGCCATCAGGAGGTCTGTAGGATTTTTTCTCCCTGACGGATAGTCATAGACATTTGTCAGTTAGCTTTTTTTTTTTTTTTGCCCCGTTTTGCGGCATGCTTAGTTCCCCAACCAGGGATCGAACCCGTGTCCCCAGCAGTAGAAGCACGGAGTCCTAACCACTGGACCGCCAGGGAATTCTCAGCATTAAAATATAGTCTGCATGATCATATATGCCATATTCTTTCTTCTGTTTTGCTTCCTGGAACAATGTTAAACATAGCTAGTGCTTAGAAAAATCCTTTTTTTTTTTTTTAAAAAAGATGTGTTTGATACATTAAGGGTCCATCAAGCCATGATATTTAGCTCTGGAGGCAAAGAACTTTGGGCTTCTGATATCTTCAAAGTCATGGCTGTTTTGAAAGTGACTAATTTTTTCTTTTTTTTCTTTTTTTAAACAGTGGCTGCCTATTCTCTATCCTCTTTCCTTTATTCATTATCAGCGCCAATGAAGCAAAGACCCCTGGCAAAGCATAGTAAGTATTAGTCAGTATTAACTAAAATGTATTAAGTTTTTTTGGTCTAAAGTGTTGGGGCCATAACACTGCAATCATGTGAATGAGACATTTTTGTTAAGGTTTTTTAAAAATAACCTTACATTGCAGGAAACTATTAATATACAGTTCAATGAGAGAAACACTTCTGGGATGTATCCCAAAATTTTCCCCATGCATATGTGCACATATGTGTTTCAGAAATTGCTGCTATTATACATATTCTTAAAATGTAACAGTTCACCGAATAAGGCACTTATACCTGTAGTTGAGCTCATTTTGTAAGAATGGCCAACTTTTTAAAAATAGTGGGCCATGTGTTCTGGCTACAGGAGTTTATTGATAATGACAGTAAAACAAAGTATTTTAAAATGAATCTTTAGTAACACTAGCACTCTGAAAGTTTTATCACTTCAGAGAAAAGCCCAATCTTTTGATCAATTTTGGTTAAGTCAGTGAGGATACACTTACTAGAAATTTCCAATCTGCTTTGGGTTCTTGCATGTTCTTGCTATCCAGTAAATGCTAGGTGTGTATCTTAATGTAACTTTCTCTTGAAGCCCTCCTGAAAATGAAATACACATAGCATATGATATCTTCAGACATAGCTTGAAGTTTGTACCCTAGAAAGGTACTTCTTGAATCAGAATTAATCTAAAATAGAACTTTATTTCCTCTAAGCCCTGATACTGCAAATGGTGATACTACCGCACTCCTGACAGGACCCAGTGCATTCTTTAGTTGCTGCCTGTTTAATCTGTGTGTCTAACCTCTCTACTTGCTTGATCAAATTTCTGGTGTCTTGTTTTCCCCTGTATCATTTTAAATTGAAAGTAGTCAAGTAAGTTGTCAAATAATTAAAACAATTTTGCTCAACTCGGGGTGTCTAACAGGTTGGGTCTCTTTTGCCTTTTAGCCTTTTCCAATTGCGCCTCTTCTCCTTGGTGGTTTTCTTAAGCAACAGACTCTTCCACAAGACGGTCTACCTGCAGTCTGCCCTGAGTAGTTCAACTTCTGCAGAGAAGTTCCCCTCACCACACCCATCTCCTGCCAAACTGAAGGCTGCTGAGGGCCACTGAGTCGCCTGCCACCCAGAGGGGATGGGTGGGATTGGAAGGATGCCGCGTCAGCTCTTTTTCTTGTTCACCTCCCCGACCAGGGAAGGCAGGACCCACTCTGCCAAGGGCCCTGTGCATATTCCCTTCTCTCTGAGGAATCGGGAATTTTGTGTCTGGTGCACGTAAGGCAGAATCGTCCTGACACCAGTATGGATTTTAAACACCGGTGAGTCTGAAAGGACCACAGGTTTTTCTGCAGCTCTTTTCTAGCATTTGCCAGCCCCCGTGCCTGGACTGATTTGAATACTTTTTCTCCCTGTGCCATTTATCCTCCCACCTCCCCTTCCTGCCTTCCACCACCCTTGGATGAATGGATTTTTGTAATTCTAGTTGTTGTATTTTGTGGACCTGTTGTTTTGGTTTTTCTGTGAAGCACATATATTGGACGTGGGAAGTAAAGGAGACTCTGCTGCTCCTGTTCACTCCCGTTATAGCCATCACTGTCTTGTTTCCTGTAACTCAGGCTAGATTTGGTCTCTTGCTCCACTGCAAAAAAAAAAGCCTGAAGAGATGGGACAGGAGGAAAGACCTCACAGCCAGATCTGCTGGGTTTTGAGGAGTGGTTTTCTTTCTTCCCCTTGAAGGGGAAAAAGCTTTTTTCACTGGTACATTTAAAGCTCCCATAGCTATAGGGAGGTACCAATTTTGGACAAGTGCCACTGCAACACAGAATGCTCAGAGAACCTGAACTTTTAAACTCTGGAGGTCTGAACTTTATTGTTGGCCACTGCTTGGTCTGTCTGGTATTTCAAAGGAATATTGGGTGCTGCAAATAGGAACTGAAGGGGGGTAAACTTTAAACCCATTAAACCTGTGATTGGTTGGTGTTTTCCTGTCATTTTAAAGAGACTAAATTTGGGGGGAGGGGCAGGTGTCAAAGCACTTGCACAGTTTTAAGACATCACAAACATGAGCTTGTTTCCCACAAATGTGTAATGGTTGAAATTTACAAGTTGTCACTTCAAGAAACATACGCGTGGAACCCAGGACTTTGTCTTGGATAATTTGGAAGATTAGTTCTGAAAAATGTTCCCTGAAGAAGTTTGGGTTATGTGATTATAATCATGTTAACATCTGGTGAAAGAATTTCGGATTGAGTTGTTTTAAAGTCTATATGTGCGTCTGTCCTGTGTACTCATGAAGGAAGAGAGGGCCTTCTAGACTTCAAGAACTGAACATTCTCATTAGGGAAGAGATTAGACATTTGGTTAACAGAAACCTTTACTATGTACAGGACAAAATAAGGATTTAAAAATCGTTGCCAGCAGATGTGAACCAAGTTTGGATACAGAGGTTTTAAAATAGTGGGTATTTTGGAAGTAGGTGTTTCCAGCTTGTGAACAAAAAATTGTAAAAGACAGTTTAAGGTTTATTTTCAATACCCCTCTGGTCATTTGACAGCAGTATTGCAGAGAACTACTTTCAGGTTGCCGAGGGGTGGTTGAAGACCTCAGTACTTCATCAGCTTGCAGCTGATCAGCGACTGCCTTACTTAAGATTAGTTGTTGTAGTTTTTAAAATGAGATTAAAATGGCCACATCTGTGCTGCCTGAAATTTGTTATTTGTGTCAGCTAAGCTGGTCTTACAAGGGTGAGGGAAGTTGAGTAGAGGAAGGCAAGTGATATTATCCAGCACTGTGCCTGGCTGTAGAAAATGTTTTAAGTCACTGGATGTGAGGAATCTGTAAAGTTTTATTAGTGTAACTGAGAGGCCAGGCCTGTACAAAGGCTAGATTACCAAGTGTCTATTGTTGTAGGTATTCCTAATTTCATGAGATGTACACAAAAGCAGTGTAAACTTCTCTTTTCACTAGCATCTGGGCAGTGAGGGCAGCGATTAGGAATATTGGGATCAAAGGGAGAGTAGGCTCTGTTTTTGCCAAGTTCAGAATGGCAGTTTAAGGCAGACTAATAGTAACAGAAAATAAGGGAGGGCACATCACTACAGACGAAAGTGAGAGCTTGAGTTTCAGTCATACAGCCAGGAAGATCTAAGGAATCATGTTCACAAATCTCTCTTCAGGGACAGACATCACAGCTTGGACAGGTATGTGTGTTGAAAACACGACCCTTTTATCCTATCTAGAGCTGAGTTGTCCATTATAGTAACTCTACAGAGTAAATGCTTTCTAGACCTGAGTATGTTAAGTCTGTTGGAAACTTTTAAATGGACAGATTCATGCACTGACTTGTTCACTGCTCTGCACTTGGTAAGGGGCCAAGAGAAAATTTAAGAAAAATTGTGACAAACTGGAATAAACCCAGAAGAGGGCAACTAATGGTTAGGGGTTTGTGAACCACCTTAAAGGATAACTTCTGTGGGAATAAAAGGGCAACTGTAGTTGTTCACTGTTCATTTTCCGTCCACTGACTTTCTGGTTATAGAAGTAGCACATCTGTCCAGCTTCTGTGCTCCGTGGTTGCCTGTGTGGAGGTTGCTCTGGTAGCCGTTACTGGCTCTTCATAGTGATGGAAGGCTGTCCAGCAGTCATCTCACCACCCGCCTCTTTGCCCCCACCCTAACATCCCTCCTGTGCCATCATTCAACCCACAGAAGCTATAAGGAAGCTGACTCCAGGTCAGTGTAAGTTCGGTCTTTTTAACAATGAGAGCCGTACATTCAGTGAAATATTTTGGACAAACCTAAAGCAAGTCCATAGAACCAGTAAAGGATCAAGTGAGGGGAACAGATGACTTAATTACGTAACAGTTATTTGAGCGCCTTCTCTGTCAGGCTCTGCAAGGCACTGGGGATTCAAGGGTGAACCAAAAAGATGACTGCTGTCCTCTTGGACCTAACAATATGGTGTAGGAGACTGAGAAATGATCAAATTCTTAAGAATTACGTGTTCAAATAACTATTATTTTCCATAGGTCTCAAAGTTGGATAAAACATTGGAATTCAGAGAATCTTTGAGTAGGACAAGAGATTATGCCATGTGTTTAGGCTTCCATCCTTGGACTCATTCTCTGATTTCAAGTTTAAATGTTGTACCTTCAGACCTGTGGGACAAAGAGTAACCATTTGATCAAATAAGTAGTTCTTAACTATGGGTTAACAGCAGCATCATTTCAGGAGCTTTTCTAAGATACACAGTAACCCCACCTGGACCTGGAGGAAATTTAAGTAATTCTAGAAATAAAAGTTAACAAATTCTAATAACTACTTTCATAGAAACTTGGTAAACTATTGCATCCATGGAATAAGAACAGATTGTGAAAAGGGGACAGAATAGGACGGTTCTTGGCAATTAAAACAGTTGTGGAAATAAAATGAGATGGCTTATAGAAGTGATGCCGAGGATGCTAAATTAGAGAACTACAACGTAAAATTGAGGAAATTTCTCAGAACAAAGAGCAAAAAGAGTAAGACATGGAAAAAGTTAAGAATCGTGGAGGTATCCAAGAATCAGATCTGACATTTGTTTCAGAAAATGAGAACAGAAGCATGGAGACAATAAAATCAGGAAATTTTCGGGACTTGCGATGAAAACTGGACTTTTCATATGGATGCTTTTCACTGCCAAGTGAAAAGCAATGAAAGGAAAAAAAACCCCCCAAAACCAGATGGGATCTCTATGGAGAAACACCAGGAAAATAGGTTACCTCCAAGAGACTGCCTCACATTGCTACTAGACTTCTCAAGAACAACTCTGAGAAATAGAAGATAAAATTGTAATGCCTTGAAAGTATGCTTTTATGTGTGCTTGTCTGTATATGGGATGGGTGGGTCCCAATTTCGTTCTTAGAACTCTAAACCTAGCTGTGCTATCAAGGACAAAATAAAGGCATTGTTTGCTTTCCATTCAGCTTTTCTGAAAAAGTTACTTGAATCTATCAAAGTGAAAATTCCAAGAAATAGATGACTAATTAAAACAAACACCCAACCAAACAACATGAAACAATGGAATCAGAGTGCATTGAGAAGAAATCTTGGTAGTACAGCTATACAGCATACTTGGAAAGGTGGGTTCTGGGGAGAACATCTTCAAGAAGAAAACGTTCTGTTACTCTGGTCTGCTCCAGGTGAGATGAAGACATGTTTCTTTCGATCAATAATATAAAAGAGGTAAGTAGACACTTCAGGAAAGACCAAAAGCTCCACAGGAATGACAACAACTACAAAGCAAGCTAAAAATAGCATTATTTTAAGCAACTGATAGGACTGTAAAAAGTTTTTCAGAACCAAATCAAAACTTCTGGTCCAATAAGTCAGGAGGGAGAGAGATTAACTGATACCCTGAATGTTCGTGTATAATCTCTGGGTTTATAATAACTATAATTTTCCCCATGATTTTGCCATCCTGACTTTTACTTATAGATAAGCCTTTCCCTATCAACTGATATTAAAGAATCATCCTAAAAATAGCATTGGATTTTTTAGAAATCGTTATTGGAGTACAGTTGATTCTTGGCTTAGATTTTGAACTTTATTCTTTAGTAGTATATTTTGACTTCTGAAAAAGTTGACTTAATTGTACCACCTGGAAAGTTTAACATATCCCTTTAAGAAACAGGTTTAGTAATTCAAAAAAAAAAACAAACCTCGATATCTTAAATGTTCTTGAAGCAGTATTTTTTTTTAATGGAATCTAATTTTAATTCCTTTTTTTTTTTTAAAGAAAAACTCGTTTTGAAGAAGCATGTGCTTGAAGTTTTGCAGTTCCTTCAGGTTCAGCTTCATTTTCCTTCTGTTAATGAAATTACACTGAACACATTATAAATACAAAACGAAAAAGCAGATCTACTGACTCATCCTGGGGTGAACCTGGTCGTGTAAATTTTGAAAACTACACGTGATTTTGAAGTACTGATTTAATACGCTTTCAGTAAGTTTGGTCGGTTGCATTCAACAGTAGAGTAACCGCGAAGAGAAAGGAGTGCCGCTGGCACTAAATTTGAACAGTTGCCGGATGCTCCCATTTTTGTCGGTGTGGCTCGTGCTCACTGAGATGTGTAGGGAGTGGGAAGTGCGTGTCCGAGAGGTGATGGAATTGGCTGCTGAAACTTCGCCCGCTTCCGTGCCTTCAAGCAACGTTTCTTTGTGTGTGAGGAGAAGGGGAAGAGAGGCAGTTAGGGCAGCTTTCACTGGCAGGTTACTTACAAAGGGGTGAGCAAAGCACCGCCAGGCTGCAAGCTGGTTCCAGGAAGAAGCCTGTCTACGCTTTGGGAGGACCGCCTCTGCGACCGTGGGGGACTCAGCCCGCGGCGTAGATTCTTCCCACCGAATCCCGACGACCCCTTTAGCCCTAGGCATGCTCATTCACGAGGTCAGGGGCTTAAGGGAAATAAATGCCTCGTGACATTTGCAGGGCTCTTGTCCATCGCAGTTTACCGGAGCAGAGTCAAACAGCTCTTGAGCGAACTGTCAGACAAGATCTTGCACAAGATGTAGAGGTATGGACCGGGAAGCGATTGAGGTTTCATTGAGAATAGGTAGAAAATTCTTCCCACCTCTCCTTTAACCTTATATTAGGCAACATCAACTTCTACCTATAAAGAAACGAAACTCTCAGAAAGGGAGGCGAGCGACCTCAGCCCGCCTTTTCGGGATTTGTAGTTTCTGCCCATTCCTTCGCGTAGTTTCCGCTTCTTGTCACGTGACTGTGCTAAACGCGCCACAGCTTCCGCTCGCGACTCCTTCGCGGCCCGCAGACCGACACGTCACTGCTCGGCCCTCAACCAAACTGCTCCGAGTGTGTTCTTTCCGCGCTCTCGCTCTCACGAGCCGGCCTATCATGGCTCGGCGGTTGCACGAAGTCCCGCCTTCCGGCTACCAAATGATACCTGTTTGTCCAGTTAAAAAGTGGGAGCGCGGCTTCGTCCACGCCTCCGAGTCTGACAGACAGTTGCGTCATCCTATCGCTCTCTTCAAGTGTCGTATTGGCCCTGGGTCAACCAATGGGGAGAGGTCCGGGAGGCGGACCCGACGCTGCCAGGGTTGGGTGCGCCGCTGAACGGATGGCAGGGGGAGGCGAGCGGATTCTTGAGGAGCCCGAGTTAGGTGAGAAGACCCTAGGATATAGCTTGAGGGTTAGGGGCAAATGCAGTCCAAGGCGCTGGTGGGGCTTTAACGGCGTCAGGCGTGGGCGTGGGCGCGGGCGCAAGCAGAGTCTGAGGCCTTGCAGAGAAGGGGGCGTGGGGCGTGTGGGGGACGACCTGGAATGGAAGGATGGCGGGGGTCTAGGATGGGGCGGGCGCTTAGGCTAGGAGGGCATGGAAAAGATCGGACCCTGGGACTAGTCCTGGAGGGGATGGCGCTCAGGATGCTGAGGCGGTGGGGTGTCCCGCGCTGGGTGGTGTCCGGGGTGTTGCATTTCGTGAAGGTGGGAGACGGAGTGAGGAGGGACGCGCAGGAGTGAGCAGAAGTGGGGGAGGGTGGGGCTAGTGTGAGAAAGCGTGTGGGCCAGCAGGTGGTCAGGTTGCCGTCTTCGGAACTAGAGCCAGGGTGGGACAGGGGGCCACAGCTTGCCGGCACAGGCGAGGTGGAGGACAGATGCCAGGTGCTTTAAGGAAAGTGGCTTTGCCTTTATTTGCTTTAGCGGTGTGCGAACACGACCAGAAAGCACAGCATGGAAACTCCCTTAAGGTCCTGGCCTAAATTACCAGCTCCTTTACTCAGTTTTCAGGTAGAGGTTCTAGTACTACTCATTTCGTCCGCTTAGTCTTCTAGGCGTGTGGCTCATATCAGCTCAGCGGTGGTAAGTTTTCCTGTTACAGGCGTGGGAGAAAACAAGTACAAACCTGAGGGATGTGACTGGATTAGGGACTTCCTGGAGTTAGGTGTTTAGTTTTGATTTCAAGATAAGGTTTTCCTTTGGGATTAGGATTAAATGTAAAACCACCCCTCTGGGACAGTTATGGAAAAGATGCTTGACTTCCCACAGTTGGAGCTAGAAATATATGATTCTTCATGCCTTCCACCCTGTCCAGTGTTATTTTTTCCGCTCCTTTCCTCTAGTAATAGTGGGAGAAAGATCAGGAAGGATCCAGGTTCCTTTTTTTCCCCTGCAGTCTTGTACAGTGTTGCATATTCTTTATTATCATATTCTTTGTCACTTAGCCCTTGACCAGTTTATGGTTTAAGAAAGCAGTGCTGTCTTAAACAGAAAGAGCTAACCTCCTAATTAGTGCTGATAAATCTTGTCCGCCAAGTGATCACTATTCTGAATGGTCTACAGCCTGCTTCCCTCAACATTTTATTTTAATATAGTACCCCACCCCCCCCCCCCCCCCCCCCTAATTAGTGCTGATAAATCTTGTCCGCCAAGTGATCACTATTCTGAATGGTCTACAGCCTGCTTCCCTCAACATTTTATTTTAATATAGTCCCCCCCCCCCCCCCCACCCCCCAGCCCAACCTTTCTTTGCTTTAGTAGGAAAATTTTATTCTCTTTTCCTTCCAGATTGTCATCTGATTCCATGAGCTGTCTCTGGGATCAGTGGCTTAAATCAGCAGTGTCAATTCCAGGATGCTTTGAGACAGCTGATGGGAAGTGGGTGTAGATCTGAGCAGTAGTTATAGTGTGATGTAAGCGATTGAAAGTGCAGTGATCTATGTGTATCTCCCTCTCTTTCTGAGTGCATGACTGTACCTGCATTAGTGAGTGAGCAGTCATGCTCTCTAGTTGACCCTACAACCCCACTAGGATTTGGAACAGAAAGTTTGCAGCCAGTCAGTTGAAGCTGAAATTTAGGGCTGTAAACTGTGCTGATTCAGTCATGACTTCTATTTCTCAGCCTTCTGCTTTCACTTCTGTGCTCATTCCCTGCTTTCTTTCATACATTCCTGCATTTTCTTGAATGCTCTGTTTCTCCATTTAATTATTCTTTTCTGTATTTCCAGTCTTCCCTGTTTTCTTTGCATGTCTTCCTCCAACCCCCTTTTTTTGTGTTTCTTCTTTACTCCTGTTGTACCACACTGTTGCCAATTGTGCTTATGTGCTTGTTAGCTGCGAGGACTGGGAAACAGAATTGTGGTGATAGAGTCTCATTCATTTTCGTCCTTGACTCACAGACCTGACGTGCCTACTTACTTGCCAGTTGGTCATAATTCAGGCTTGGCTTGGGTATTAGTATTAGCCTTGACCCTCTCTGGTGTGTGCATTACTCCTGTTTCTGTGTTTCTCTACCACCGTAAAATATGAAACTGAATTAGGTAAATTGAAGGTGTTTAATATCTTATGGTCTTGACTTTTCCATTTTAGCTATTTGAGTGTCATCTGTTGCCACCCATTGATGTCAAGATGACCAAGCTGGGATTTTTACGGTTATCCTATGAGAAGCAGGACACACTTCTGAAGCTTCTAATTCTGTCAATGGCTGCTGTGTTATGTGAGTGTGCATGTGGACCTCTCTTTCTTCAGATATGGAAAGGAGAAAATCTTGAAAAATCAACAATGGCTCTCTTAAATGCCTTGTTTTTTTCCAGCAGATTGCAATGTGTTCTTTTTACTGTTCTCAATCAGTAGAATTTTGTGAAAGCAAAATAAAAGAAACACAAGGATTATAAAAGTTGGGACTAGTGATCATCTGGGAAAGAATGAGAAGCACGCTGTACTAATTCTGTTTTCTTTTAGGACTGAAAGAGATACCGGGGACTCTGAGATACTGAATTTTGTAAAAGATACTTGTCTTTTGTGGTTGCCTGCCTTAGTATTTCTGAAAATCTCTCCAGAACTTACTCTGTTTTCTTAGGTTTTTCTAGCTCTTCATGAGTCATAAGTAGTCTTGATTTCCTTACCTCTTAGTTTGCTTCAAACTAAGGTTTGGGGAGGTAAGGTTGTGGGGAGGGGAGGTCAACATATATACAAGATGACCATGTAAATTGGGTGCAATATTAGTAGGTGAATGTGTTGTCATAGGCCTTGATAATAAGTAGTTAAATGTGTCCTACTTAAGTGGAAATGTAGGTGTCATTGTCAGGGGAAGGCGAACTTCTTTGTTTCTTCTGTGTGGGAGGAATGGATAAATACTTTATTCAGCATCATTTTGTATTTCGTGTGACTTGTGTGCTGGATAATACTATTATCTCTATAATATTACTACCTACTGTTGTTTTTCATGGTACATTACCATTAAAATAATGGTTCTCTGGTTTTTGCAGCATTCTCCACTCGTCTCTTTGCTGTCCTGAGGTTTGAAAGTGTCATCCATGAATTTGATCCGTGAGTACCTTTGCTTGGTCTGGTATTTCGTTTGGGAAGCATTTAGGTTCATGGTTTTCAGATTCACATTCCAGTGAGCTCTCCGTAATGGGAATGGACTTTCTATACATTTTGGGGGGAAAACTCTCAAGTTTCCCAAAGGAGATAATTGTCTCCTTTTGAAACATTTCTGTTGGAATTTGAGTGAGTCTCTCAAACTCTTAAAAAGTGAGAGAGGTGTTGCTGGTGTGCCTACCACTTAAGATCTGGCTAAGCTAAGAGAAGCCTGGCTTCTCAGCTCAGTAGACAGTTAATGGTGCAGATTGAGGGAAAGGGGCCTGGGCCTGATGTGTGTTTGAGGTTCAAAAGAAAAATTATAGGTCATGAACTTGAGATCTGTGACTTTTTTCTGTTTAACAGTGAATATGATAGAAATTGGGCCTATCAGTTAAGTTGTAAGACACTGAGGAAAATTTAAAGCTGTGAGTTGGATTGGATATTTTATTAGATAAAAAGAGGCATAGGTGAAAAACATTTACTGAGCTTCATTTTGTTCCAAGAACTGTTTTACAGATTATCTGTAAATCCTTACAATGACCCTACGAGAAGGAGGTAGTGGTGTCGCCTTTCCACAAATATGGCTGAGGCTGGCAGAGACCATTCAAGGTTACACACAGAGTAAATGGAGGAGCCAGGATGTGAATCTACGTTTGTCTGTTTCTAGACACTGGAGTAACTATATTATATTACCTAACGTTAAGGCTTAATTAAAAATTTGGAGAACCAGAATCATAGGTTCTTGAAACATCATTGATATCTCAAAAATAACATATTCAGTTTATGGAGCATTGATTCAAGTTTAATACCTGCATGTATTTACAGATTTGTTGTATTGTTTTGTGTAGATATTTGAAAGCACTTTGGAGGCATACAGATCTTTTCTTTGGGGCCTCCCAAATCAGTTTTTTCTGTTTCTTGTTTTCTGTCTCATGAATGAGGAAACTTATATCCTTTTGTTTCTTGATCACCAGTCTGTTAGGGCTTTTTCTCAGACCCTCTAGGTGAGCAAACACTGAGATGAGATGGTCAGGGAAAGCAAGAGCATCTGCTCTGTAGTTGTAGAGATGGAAGGGACTGTACAGATCATGTGATTTGACACTTCTTTTTGTAGAGCAGGAAACTGAGGCCCAGGGTGTGAACCCAGGCCAGACCTTTTCCCACTAACTTGCACTTCCTCTGTCTCACTGTGCCTCTCCTACTGTTAGGTAAAGGACATGATTCTGACACACGTTGACTGTCTTCTACCCCCATCCCTTCTGTCTCCCTGACAGTTACCAAAATAACATTCATCAGCAACAACCAGAAGGATAGAGATTTCTGCCATCTGCTACTTTACTTACTTGAGCTGCTAAAACTTGACTGACCAACGAGAAAATGGGGTTAGAGGGGTGGGCAGGAAAGATGGTTAGTCATGATTATCTTTAGTGATTAAACAACTCCCTTTATTTTATTTATTTGTTTATATTTTTATTATTTCCATATATATATTTTTGTCTTTCTTTTTTATTTCTTTTTAAATGAGAAACTTAAGAGAAGGGGTTACATAGCTTGGACCTAAAGAACTGTGTCCGTATATAACTGTAAGCATTTTATGTCAAGTATTTTTTATGTAGTCTGTATTTTTATGCTACCATGGAGGTGGCATTCAGAACTATTTTAGATAACGACATGAGTAGATCTAATTACAAGTTTAAACACTTATTAAGAAGTTTGTGTTATGGAGTGGACTAAAAAATGTTCATCCTGCGTATGGTGTTACACCCACATCTTTAGAGATGCTCATCACCTAAAGTTATCCTTGTCTCCTTGCCTGTGGTATGGAAATATTCTTCTGTGTGTTCCTGTCACTTGAAAAGAGTCAAGTCTATTGGTGTCCACATTTCAGCTGTCCTGTCTTTGGAGTGCTTGAATTTTTTGACTGGGGCTAATGCCTACTACATGCCAGCCTGGTGAAGAATCCTTCTTGAGTGTTTTCTTATAAGGTTAGACTACGGTTGCATTTCCTTATGAGAGAAGCAGTGCCTTAACTGAGACAAGCATGGAGCTAGAAATGAGGAGGCTTATGGTGACGTAAAATGATTTTCATGCTTGAAATACTTTTTGGTACCAAACTGACTGTTATTGGAGTAATGATAAGTTCCTCAGTGGTGTAACCTGAGGAGCAAAAGTCACTGCAAATTGAGGCAAGTGTTTGGGTATGGAGAGGAGGAGACACAATTCATTTCTTTTTTGTTATAGGTACTTTAATTATCGGACTACCCGGTTCCTGGCTGAGGAGGGATTTTATAAATTCCATAACTGGTTTGATGACCGGGCCTGGTACCCTTTGGGACGAATCATTGGAGGAACAATTTACCCAGGTGAGGGGAACAGGATTTTTTTCCTTTGCAGCAGTAAGATATTTTTATATTATGGAACAGTGTCTTTTATTTCTAATATCTTCGTTTTGTGACACTTGTAATTTCATTCTGATTGCAGATTCCTAAAAATAGACCTTATATAGAAGGGAGAACATGTATGGGAGAGCGGGGATGGGTAGTTTTCCATAAATTCTGGACTTCTGCTTGAATCCATAGGAGAGAAATTTATAGGCCTCCTGCAGTTGCTGTATTAGTATTTTTGGCGGTTTGTCAAAACCTGTGTTATCACTTTATTGATACTTGGATTTTCCCTTTCTCTTTCCC
>NW_006790311.1:879075-914165 GCF_000442215.2 Lipotes vexillifer
CTTTCCCTTAAGGTCTTTGTCTTACTAGGGTAACCTATTGGCCTTTCTTCTTCTTGTTACAGGCTTAATGATCACCTCTGCTGCAATCTACCATGTCCTCCATTTTTTCCACATCACCATTGACATTCGGAATGTCTGTGTGTTCCTGGCCCCTCTCTTCTCTTCCTTCACCACCATCGTCACGTACCACCTTACCAAAGAGCTCAAGGTGAAGGATTTGGGGTGACAGGAGGCTTGGGAATGAATGTTGTTGAACCTCTGAAGTTGATGCTAAAGGGTGGGGGACTGAGAGCCTTAGAAGGGCAGGGAGCCAGAGGCTAAAGGCAGCTTTTGCTGAGCCGAATTACTGAGTTCACCCCAGCCCCTCCCTAGAATATGTGGTTTCTTATCATTAGCAACTGTTTATCCTTACAAGAGAACATATGAAGGTCAAATATAAATTGCTGCACATGGGAAAAAAATATTTAAAATGAGGTTTAGATTTTGAATTCCTCACAATCTAAGGGAGAGGAAAAATAACTACAAGAAGCATTCCAAAGTGGTTAGTTCTTCCTACTGGAAATGGACAGTTAGCAGTTATTTGTTGATTTTTTTTTTTCACATGTTTATTTAAAAATTCTTAAACCACTTGGCTTTTGTAGTAGACCCCATGATACTGACTCTCTTCTTCTAGGTTTCTGCATTGCTGACCCTGGCTCCTTGGATGCTATTCTTAGTTTGTGGCTATGGTGTCAGGGAGATACCTGAGAGGTGATAAACTAGTAGGAGCGCTTGGGAAACTTGAGTTTAATTTGGAAACGTTTTCATCCTTCTTGCTGCCCTTGTTCCAAATTTGACTCTTACGAACAGACAAGTTCTTCCTTTTTTGGAGTGCGGGTTATACTTTGTTGTTCTTCTCTCCTGAGTTCACAGATTGCCTAGGAATATTCCAGCTTTATTATCTAAGCTCCTGGCATCTTTAGTCCAGAGAGATTGTTACCTGTCTTTGTTGGCTTTTTAGCTCAAATACGTATGGTCTTCCTTTGATTGTCCTTGGATAGCTTGTAGAGGGGTGACTGGTGTTCCTGTGGTGTGCAGATATTTTTAGGGGTAGGGACTCATAAGTCTGGGGATACTCCAGCCAAACAGCCCATTCTGGGGCAGCATCTGACAGCTTACATGATTTGTCTGTTCTTAGCATGTGTGTACTCAGTTTCAGACTTGCCATCATCACGGGGAATTGGTTGTGAAGTATGTAGCTTTCTTGTGCTGTGAACATTTCTAGCATTTCTAGCATCACATCTACTGTGGAAAGTGTCAGACTATTCTCTGGGCCCATTGTAAGCAGAATGGACTAGTGGATCCTCTCTTCTCTTTCATAGATGTATTGCTGTTAACTTCCTGTTACCCCTCTTGTCTTATAGGATGCAGGAGCTGGACTTCTTGCTGCAGCCATGATTGCTGTAGTTCCTGGCTATATCTCCCGATCTGTGGCTGGCTCCTATGATAATGAAGGTAAGACTTAAAGGGCTGAAGAGGCTCTGTTCACCTCATTATCCAGTAGAGCTTCATGAAGTGCAGTAGAATCTGGATTCAAATCTGTTGTTTAGTGATAGCAAAAATGGTGTCTGGGTGAGAAGATTAGAAGTGGGCAGGAAGGGACTTCCCTGGTGGTCCAGTGGTTGGGACTTTGCCTTCCAGTGCAGGGGGTGTGGGTTTGATCCCTGGTCGGGGAGCTAGGATCCCACATACCTCTCGGCTAGGGGACCAAAACATAAAACAGAAGCAATACTGTAACAGATTCAATAGAGACTTTAAAAACAGTCCACATCCAAAAAAAAAAAAATGGGCAGGAAGGGACCTCAGACAAGTTTATATTCTCTCTGTGTCATTTCCTCTAGAAAGGTAGCTGGTAATTTTCCTTACATAAGGCCTTTGGCTCATCTCCGTACTCCTAAAAGTAGAGTTAAGTTTTAGTGTTGGTTGGTACTATTGTTTTAACATTGTAATTAATCATTTGCTTTATTTTCCTAGATGAGAGGAATGGATATTCTTAAAACTATAGTGACTTTTATTGACTTATTTCCAATTCAACCTGTATTTATTGAATGTTATTTGTAAAACAGTGTTAGGTATTATAAAGATAGTTAATGAATAGGAGTATTGGCTTATAATTAAGGAATTATAGGGATAGATAATGAATAAAATTATGTTAGCCCATAGTCTATTAACACAGATTAATGCAGACTATAAAAATAAATAATAATGGGCAGATAGTATCATGTGCCATGAGAGAAGGGTGAGCAGAGTACTTTGGGAACATGGTGAGAGGAGAGATTAATTCAGATTTGGGGATCACGGAAGGCTTTTTGGAAGTAGTTGTGTTTGAACTGGGCCCTGAAGTTGGAACTTCGTTAGGCAGATATTAAGGAGAGAGGCAGTCAGGGCATATGGACCAGCTTGCGGTAAGATGTAGAGGCAGGCCGGTGCTTGATAGTTCAGGATATCTTGAGGACTAAAACAGCAGGGAATTTAGTGCCTGGAAAGAACAGTAGTAATAATGAGTAATACTTATTGAGTGCTTGCTGCATGCTAGGTACTGTTCTAAGTGCTTTACCTGAAATAGTTAAATTTGTCTTCACAATAGTTTTATGAAGTAGATACTACTATGGACTCTTTTACAGGAAACTGAGACAAAGGGAGGTAGAGTAATTACATTGTTAATGGTAGTAGGTCTGAGATATGAATCCAGGTAGTTTGTTCCAGAACAGTATTACTCTTCCAGCATGGCCTTTTACTGAATTTTTGTGTTCTTTCTGCAGGGATTGCCATCTTCTGCATGCTACTCACCTACTACATGTGGATCAAAGCAGTAAAGACTGGTTCCATCTATTGGGCAGCCAAGTGTGCCCTTGCTTATTTCTACATGGTAACTCTTCACTCCCTACTTTCAGGAGTCTCTCTATGTCTGCATACCTATCGGGATCAACTGATATAAATTGGAAGTAGCTCTTGGGCTTTGAGACCATGAACTAGAGGCTAAAAGTCTTTATATAGTCTCTTGTGTCCATACAAAGCCTAATCCAAAGCAGGCAGGGATATCCATTGTATAATAGCAAGATAGAGATAATTCTTTTAATTTTTAAAGGTTTCCAGATACTGTATTTCCTATGGGTACATGTTGATTGGCCAACTCTCTTTTCTGGTGTGTTCCCCTTAAAGTTTTCCTTTCCTGACGTATATTTTTTTCTGTTCAATCTTGTAAACACCGAGACTTCTTTCCTTAACTGCTCCACTTGCTTACATTTCCCTTGAATCCCTAAATCCTCTGTGTGACCTTACCGTAGGGTGTGTCCAGATTAATGCTTAGAGTTGGGGGCCTCTTGTTTTGTGATCGTGATGGCAGGAGCCATAGCAAACAGAGGATTGAGTTACAGTAATGGGTGTTAATTTGATTTTCCTACTTAAAGAAGTCAATTATTTAAACTCTTTAAACCACTTGGTGTAAATAAAGTTTTTGGTTACTGTAAAGAGATGTTCTTTAAAAAGGTCACAGGTAGGGCTTCCCTGGTGGTGCAGTGGTTGGGAGTCCGCCTGCCGATGCAGGGGACGCGGGTTCGTGCCCCGGTCCGGGAGGATCCCACATGCCGCGGAGCAGCTGCTCCCGTGAGCCATGGCCGCTGAGCCTGTGCGTCCAGAGCCTGTGCTCCGCAGCGGGAGAGGCCACAGCAGTGAGAGGCCCACGTACTGCAAAAAAAAAAAAAAAAAAAAAAGAATCACAGGTAACATCCTAAGGTACAATGGTGGTGATCCAAGGAGGAGTGCTCAGACGAACTTTTCTTTTTTATCCTGTCCTAGGTCTCTTCATGGGGAGGTTATGTGTTCTTGATCAACTTGATCCCGCTTCATGTACTGGTGCTGATGCTCACAGGACGTTTCTCCCACCGGATCTATGTGGCCTACTGTACTGTTTACTGCCTGGGCACCATTCTTTCCATGCAGATCTCCTTTGTGGGTTTCCAGGTGAGCCCTAGACTGAGTGGGGTTGTTAGCTTCTTCCACTTTTTCTAAGCAGCTCCAACTAAATTGATTTATCTTGGATTCTGGTGACGATAGTAAAACTTATTCACAGGTCTGACCTTGCTAACACTGCTTCTGTTAACTGAAGCAACAGAGTCATTGGTCATTAAAGTCTGCCTCCTGGAGTGTGTTAATATTTGTTCATGAAGTTTGAATTTAATGACTCCTAACTTGGCTTAGGTTTATGGGAGGAGGAGGGATATTTTGGTTGAGCTGAGTTAACGTGAGTGACCACAGTTATCTTTTTCAGTCCTTTTTAATGCGAATGACTCCATTTAATAGTAATGACCCCTGAACTTCTTAATCGGGCCTAAGTGAAAGTTCTTTAGCAAGCAAAGCCTGAACCTTTTAACCACATTACCCCACAGGGTTAAGAGACAGCTATTAAGTCAGAGAATAATGTGGTATGTGTGATTTCTCATGTAAAATTCTTACGAAAGTGGAACCCTTATTCAGGTCAGCAAGTTTTTCTTTACTGATCACCTGCTGTATGCAATTTGCTAATACCTGGGAAATGTTAAAAGTAAATATGTGGTTCTGGTCCTTAAGGAAGTCACAGTCTTGTTGGGAAAGAAGCACATGCTTCTAGAACCACTAGTCTGTGGTCTAGTCGTTCTAGAAATGTAGTTCCTGGACCAGCAGTGTCAGCAGCATCTGGGAGCTCATTAGAAATGCAAATTCTGGGGACCTGCCACAGATCTACTGAATCAGAAACTCTGGCGGTGGGGCTCAGCAGTCTGCGTCTAACCCCCCCCCTTCCTGTCCCTGCCATGATTATGATGCCTGGTGGAGTTTGAGACCATTGGTCTAAGTTATGGAGGAGATCTGAAGTGTGTGGAATATAGAGGAGAGTGATGGATTTCAGTTTGGTAGATTAGGAGGAAATGGTATTTGCATTGGGCCTTGAATGATCAGAATTTCCGTGAATGCAAATTTTGGGAAAGTGAGAATTACAATCGAGGCTCAAGAAATAGCCTGAGCAAAGGCCAGAGATGTGATAATGATAGAGTGTGGTACACTTTGGGGGACTAAATATTCTTTGGAAAATGAGGCAGGTGAATTAGACCCTCCTCTAGATTGGTCCTAATTCCTTGGTGGCCTTAGAACTCATTGGACCCTTTGGTCTGAACTTGGTCAGGATAATTCAGGTCAAGGCTGGACCCGTTCTTTTCCTAACAGTCTCATACATATGCTTTCACCTACAGCCTGTCCTTTCATCAGAGCACATGGCAGCCTTTGGGGTCTTTGGTCTCTGCCAGATCCATGCCTTTGTGGATTATCTACGCAGCAAGTTGAATCCACAGCAATTTGAAGTTCTTTTCCGAAGTGTCATCTCCCTGGTAGGCTTTGTCGTTCTCACCGTGGGAGCTCTCCTCATGCTGACAGGTAGGGAAGGCTTTTAGTATTAAGTGTAAATGGGTATGAACATAGAATAAACTCCAAAAATATGGGTCATTTCCTGGCCACAGAAAGATTCATTCTTTTCCTCCTATTTCTCTTGATTTCAAGCATAAAAAGTCCAACTTCTGCACATTCAATCCTCTTGTCAGCCAGTGTCTGGATTCAGCATAGAAAGAAAATCATATTAGATCAGCTCTTAATCTCAGAAGACATACACTTGGTGACAGGACTGTATTTTACCATGCTAATATTTCTCCTTTTTTTTTTTTTTTTTTTTTTTTTTTTTGTGTGTGTGTGTGTGTGTGTGTGTGTGTGTGTGTCCTTTTCTTTCCTATTGGTAGGGTGGGAGAAATCCTAACATTGCTTGCCCTACTGCGTGGCCTCATCTAATCCCATATGACAAAACCGTGACTGTTTAGTTTGGGTAGCATGCCACGTTTTCCTCCTGTCTTCATCTTCCTCACGTACACTTCTCCGAATCTGATTTGATTTTGCCCAAGACTCTGTATCTTCAGAGCAGCACTGGAGGACTGAGTGACTTAGTTTGTAGCATTGGCCTTGGTTTGACCAGATTGGTCCTAAAACCCTTCTAGGAAGTATCTTTGCCTCCCTTCTCTCTGAGTTTATATACAACCTGACTTTATTCTACTGACTGTTCTGACAAAAGTACTCTCAAGTTTGAAAGAACGGAAGGAGTGAAATTCTCAAAGTATTGGTGGCATTTAAACAAAAACCTAGTCCTCCTCTGTCTCAGAGAAGCTTATTCAAAAGGAAAGTTGTGATTAGTTAGGATCACATGTTATTTTGTTTCAGAAGTAATTGTGAAATATTTGTTGCCTCTTTGCTGCCAGGAAAAATATCTCCCTGGACAGGGCGTTTCTACTCACTGCTGGATCCTTCTTATGCTAAGAACAACATCCCCATCATCGCCTCTGTGTCTGAGCATCAGCCTACGACCTGGTCCTCGTACTATTTCGACTTGCAGCTTCTCGTCTTCATGTTTCCAGGTCTGTCTGCCTTGTTCTGAAGTGGTCTTCTTTCTAAGAACCATCATTTGATTCAAAATAAGTAAAATACCCTCATCCTTGTGCTTTTGTTGTTGTTTTTGTTTTTTGCCTGTTTATCTATGCAGTACAGAGGATGGCTAAGCACATTTTTCTAATATTTGAAGCAGAGCAGAAGTTGAACAATTGCAGATACTGGCAAGTTCAGAGTCTCACAGTTTTCTGTTCATTTGTATCATAAGTTACAGTTCAGCCCTAGTTCAGGGTTTTTGAGTACTTCTAGTATATCCCACCCCTCATCCCTGACTCCTCCCCATTTATCTTCTTGGCAGTAGTGAATTTTGAGAATAGGCATAGCTGACTCTAAAACTTCTTCATCTAACTTATCTTCTGGCCAATTCAGATTATGTCTTAGAATTTACCAGTGGTACGGACTTTGTTTTTTATTAAAGTAACTTTTTTTTTTCTTATTATGAAAGTAAGTTGTCATTTGTAAAAATATAGACAAATATTTTAAAAAGTAAAATTTTAGGAGTTCTCACCACACACCTGTTGCTACTATTAACACTTTGATGTATATTCATCCATTTATTTATTGATTAGAAGTCAGATGATAGAGTTTTTCCTCTGACTTTTAAAATTTCATAATCATGATAATTTGTTATTTAGTATTACTTTAGAGAAATAATATTTAAGATATATCATTTGTTAGTTTTTTAAGTACAGAGGTGTGTAAAGAGGAAGGCATATGGTCCATAAACTTCCACAGCAGTACTTTAATTGATGTATTTTATTCTATTTTATAAATATTCTGTAATTAACTACATCCTTAATGTTGGACATTTATGTGGTTTCAGATTAATTGCTGTTTTAAAGAGTGCCATAGTAACATCTTTGCATGTATCTATGATTGTTTTTTCACCTTTTCACTTCTTTTTACTTTTACTTTTGTAGTTGGTCTTTATTACTGCTTTAGCAACCTGTCTGATGCCCGGATTTTCATCATCATGTATGGTGTGACCAGCATGTACTTTTCAGCTGTGATGGTGAGGAATGAATGCCTGCAGTCTTAGCAAACCTTTCCACCCCTAGCTCTGAGGGTTTTCTTTGTACCCCTGCATGGCAGGTTCAGTATTGATGCTGTGCAGGGGCTTCCCTCTGAGTGCTTGAGGGGCTGCGTGGTAAAGCTGCTCACTGTTGTTGATCCTTCTCAGGAATGTATGGGGCACTCATACATTCTGATTGTGGGGCCCACCTTCCTTGGATTCATAACCCTTGTGTTAGGGAGAGGCGCTCTGTCACATGTTGGAGAAATTGACCCTGGGCGGGTTCCTTCCCCTCTCTTTCTGGTGTCTTAAAAAGGGAGATGATGTTTTTTTTTAAAGGCCTGGGTTCTGAGTGCTAGGTTGTTAAAAGAGAGAAGAGAGTTTATATATTGCAGTTAAGTCAGTGCTTCGCACACTTTTTTAATCCCAAACCACAGTTAAGAAATACATTTTATATCATATCATTGCTCAGGGAATACATATATACATGTAGACCTGAAAAACAAACTTAAAAATATATATATTCTATTATAGCTGTATCAAGTATTTTCTATTTTGTTCTATTCCACTGACAAATCATGTTTGTTGAAAACCCCTAAATTGATGTCATCATCTACTAATAGGTTGAAATCTGTAATTTGTATAACACTGATTGTGATCTTGCTTCCTGTTTTTTTTAGGTGCGTCTGATGCTAGTGTTGGCGCCTGTTATGTGCATTCTTTCTGGCATTGGAGTCTCTCAGGTGCTGTCCACTTATATGAAGAATTTGGACATAAGTCGACCAGACAAGAAGAACAAGAAACAACAGGATTCTACCTACCCTATTAAGAATGAAGTGAGAATTAAGCAACGCAAAGAACTGGCTTGGGGAACTGTGTGTGTCTTTGTGTGTGTGTTTGCATTTGTATTTTGTTTGTTTGTCTGAGTGAGGGGGAATAAAGTAGAGCACTGTCACAGGAGCTCAGAATGAACTCATATAGCCTCTAATCTATTCCGAGTTATCTCATCTATATTACTGACTGTGTGTAAGAAGCTGTTCTGTGTTACGTAAATTTAATTTGGTTTACAGCACAGTTCTTCTTCCTTGTCTAGGTGGCAAGTGGCATGATACTCGTCATGGCTTTCTTTCTCATCACCTATACCTTTCATTCAACCTGGGTGACCAGCGAGGCCTACTCTTCTCCGTCCATTGTGCTGTCTGCTCGTGGTGGGGATGGTAGTAGGATCATTTTTGATGACTTCCGAGAAGCGTACTATTGGCTTCGTCACAATACTCCAGAGGTGAAGATTTGGGAGGCGTGGGATTGTGCGGTAGGAGGAAGGGAGAGACATTTGATGTTATAGTGAATCAAATAGCTTTTAGATGGGTGGAAAGCTTGGAGAAATTGGAACTATCGAACCTGGTGTTGAATGAGCCTTAAAGGTCAACCTCCATTCAATTCAGGATTTTTTCTGTAAGCGACCTTTACTGGTAATTATCTGCATTCTGCTTGGACACTTGTACTGACAGCATGGTGATTTTATCATGAGGTAGGCCATCCCAATTATAAAAGAAGAAAAATAGTTAATAAATAATATATGTTTATTGTAGAAAAATCCAAAAATAGAAGCAAAGAAAAAGGAGACATAAATTTTCCATAAAGGATCACCTAACGATAACCACTTTTAACATTTTGGTTTATACCATTTGAGAATCTGAAGTGATTTTCTTTCCAATAGCCACTGGGAATGGCACTTCTGAGTTAGATTCTTATAAGAATTTCTTAATCCTTTTTCGTCCTATCCTGTGATTTGTTTCCCCTCCCCCACCCCCCCTTCTTTTTAGTAACTGATTATTGTGACTTTGTTTTTGGTCATTTATTTAATATGGTTATCTGATGAAACCAGGCTGTTTATTTGGAAATACTGCACAGCCCACTACACCTCCCACACCATTATGCTTGTTTGTATAAGATGATCTGGGATGAAAGTATTGGCAATGTTGGGTTGTATAATTTGCGTTGAGATTTCATGATTGTATGTAAATGTAGGACCAGGTACCAAGATGTATTTTCTTGTTGGGCATATATTATTCTGTGAAGAAACTGATTAATTAGCAATATCTCACTTCCTGTCAGATGCCCTTCCACCCCTCTTGTATTTGATTTTGGAGGCAGTGAGAAGCTTGTTATTTCCATCTCCCATTCTTCTTTCAGGATGCGAAGGTCATGTCATGGTGGGATTATGGCTACCAGATTACAGCTATGGCGAATCGGACTATTTTAGTGGATAACAACACATGGAATAATACCCATATTTCTCGAGTAGGGCAGGTAAGGTGAAGGGGTCATTTGAGTGTTTGATGCACAGGGTCTAGTGGGAAATACTTCTCCATGAGGGATCATATGGCCTGGAATTTTGCGCTGAGAAACGTGTGTGTGTTTTTCTAGGCA
Source organism: Lipotes vexillifer (assembly GCF_000442215.2). Classification (NCBI taxonomy): domain Eukaryota; kingdom Metazoa; phylum Chordata; class Mammalia; order Artiodactyla; family Lipotidae; genus Lipotes; species Lipotes vexillifer. The sequence goes on from NW_006790311.1 coordinate 889,019, forward strand.
ATGGCATCCACAGAAGAAAAAGCCTATGAGATCATGAGGGAGCTTGATGTTAGCTATGTGCTGGTCATTTTTGGAGGCCTTACTGGGTATTCCTCTGATGGTAATGTACTTGATTCTACTTCTAGCTACAAGGCATAGATTCTAAGAAAACTAGATGAATCTCTTATTTTTCTATCCTTTTACCAATATCTTATCAACATATTTTCTTAGTTGGGGAGGTTTCTAAGTATTTGCAACTTGAGATTTGGTTATTTTTATTTATTTATTTATTTATTTTGTAACAGGTAGGAAGTAGATATAAAGAATTCTTCTCATGTAGGTATGGCATGCTATAATTGTCTAAAGACCTAGGAGTAGTTCCACAACCAGTGAACAATAAAGAATATAAGGCTTCTGAAAATGAGCTTAAGAATTAACATTTTTTAGTGGGTTTAAGCCATAGAATCATCTGCCAACTTAAAATGTTTTATATATATATTTATGTGGCATATGTTAACCATGTTCCCTATGATTATTAGCAAAATTGTATGTTTAGAAGAATCATCCAAATATAGTTCTCTGCCTTAAAAAAAACTTAAAAAAATTAAAGCAATACCTGTTTATATTTTAAAATGTTAAATACTTCTGAAGGTTTATAATAAAAAGTGGTAGGGCTTCCCTGGTGGCGCAGTGGTTGAGAGTCCGCCTGCCGACGCAGGGGACACGGGTTCGTGCCGCAGCCCGGGAAGATCCCACAGTGCCGCGGAGCAGCTGGGCCTGTGAGCCATGGCCGCTGAGCCTGCACGTCCGGAGCCTGTGCTCCTCAACGGGAGAGGCCACAACAGTGAGAGGCCCACATACCGCAAAAAAAAAAAGTCCTCTGCCCCTAAACTACTTTATAACATCAGTTCCCAGGAAAATTATTCCTTCAGTTATTTCTTCTAGTACTTATGTACATATTTCTAAATAATATATGTATCCTGCTATTCATTGATCGATCATTTTAGATACCCTTTGTCAACTTCTTATTAAGGTAGATAAGGAATTTAGTTCTTTGTATGGTCCCCTCCCCCTTTCTGTCTTGCATCTTCTCAGTAGAGTTAATGATCAGTTTTTGGTTAAATCCAGATAAAGTGTTTTCATCATGACTAAGTAAATATTATTTACTGCTGAGTCAACCTGTACACCATGGTTACATTCTTATCTAGAATAACTTGTTTTCTGCAGTTAATAATTACCTCATATTTCTGTCTTAATTTTCTTTGAATATGTGGTTGCTTCTTAGAGATGTTCAGATTTTAGATTATGTCTGGCTTCTGATATAGACAGACTTAACAAATCCACCTGGATAGTATATGTAAAGTGTCAGTATAAAGTAATAAGACTAGTTTCTATGTGTTGGTGTGTTTTGTACAAGCAGAGGAAGAATGATGATAGCAGGGATGTGGTCCCATGGATTTGAACTTTCATAAGCAATTGTTTCAGCACCATTTGGTTGTGTGCGATTATAGGTTTTTTTCTTGCTAATAATAATAATTTATCCAAATAGTACAGAAAACTATTTGTGTATGTATGTATGTTTGTGTGCATATGTATTTTTATATATACAAATGTACACATGTATGTGGTAGAAATGGATAGTTCCCTGAAATCTTTAGTATTTCATGATACATATATATATCTATCACATTTTCTTTATCTGTTCATCTGTCGATAGACTAAGGTTGTTTCCATGTCTTGGCTATTGTGAATAATGCTGCAGTGACTGCTGATATCTCTTTGGGATATTGATTTCATTTCTTCTGGATATATCCCCAGAAGTGGGATTGTAGGATCACATGGTAGTTCTGTTTTGAATTTTTTGAGGAACCTCTCTACTGATCCTGTAGTGTCTGTACCAATTTACATTCCCACCAGCAGTGCACTAGTATTCCCTTTTCTTAGCATCCTTACCAGCATGTCTTTTGTCTTTTTGACGAGAGCCATTCTAGCAGGTATGAGGTGATGCCTCATTGTAGTTTTGTGTTTCCTTAATGATTAGTGATGTTGAGCACCTTCTCATTCATGTATCTGTTGGCCATTTGAATCTCTTCTTTGGAAAAATGTCTTTTCAGGTCTTTTGCCCACTTTTAATTGGATTATTTGGGGTTTTTTTGCTATTGAGTTGTATGAGTTCCTTATATATTTTGGATATTAACCCCTTATTTGATATATGGTTTACAGATATTTTCTCCCATTCCATGGGTTGCCTTTTCATTTTGTTGATCATTTCTTTTGCTGTGCAGTCTTCCATTCTCAAAGCTTGTCAGCTTTTTGCTTCAGACATACCTGCCAGGGACCTATAAAATCAGTACTCTAAGATAGTTGAGTTGATGCTCTGGGGTTTTATTTTTGGTCCTATTTCTGGCTGTGTGGTCTAGGCAAGTCTCTGTGCTTCAGGTTTTCCATTTGCAAGATGGAGGTACGATTGCAGACATTCCATGAGGATAATAATATTATTTCTTGAATACTTACTATGTGACAAACAATATGTAAGGTAACATGCTCTTACTTATAATGTTGTAGCAGCCCTATCGTTGCAGATACTCTCATTTTTCTAATTTGACATATGAGGAAACTGAAGCACAGAGAGGTTCAGTAACTGGTTCAGGGTCACCCACCTGGAATTGGCAGTGTGGGAATTCAAACCCAGGCAGTTTATCCAGAGTCCAGATCCAGAGTCTGTGTTCTTCACCACTGTGATATTCCCTGGAACCCTTTTTAGTAGGGCGGTAGGAATCTTTTCTTACGGATCAATGATTCATCTTATACTAATCGTCTATTTCCCTAAAGCCTTTGGGGGAGATACAGGGAGTGACATATTCTAAGAGATAACCTAAGTTGATGGTGCTATCAGTATTTATGGAGCCTGGTAGTGTGTTTGACATAGAAATGTTGACTTCTCATACATGTGCTTTAGAAGTTTGTAACTTTGCAACTGTAGGTCAACAGGGAGCACATTCTCTCTTCTCTACCTTTTTGGTAAAGCTGCTACTCCCTAGGTCATTGCTGTCCAATGACATGTGGGATCCACGTATGTAGTTTTAAAATTTTCTATTAGCTGGGCTTCCGTGGTGGTGCAGTGGTTAAGAATCCGCCTGCCAGTGCAGGGGACAGGGGTTCAAGCCGTAGTCCGGGAAGATCCCACATCCTGTGGAGTAACTAAGCCTTTGCACCACAACTACTGAGCCTGTGCTCTAGAGCCCGTGAGCCACAACTTCTGAGCCCATGTGCCACAACTACTGAAGCCCACATGCCTAGAGCCCGTGCTCTGCAACAAGAGAAGCCACCGCAATGAGAAGCCCACGCGTCGCAAGGAAGAGTAGCGCCTGGTCTTTGCAACTAGAGAAAAGCCCACACGCAGCAACAAAGACCCAACACAGCCAAAGATAAATAAATAAATTTATTAAAAAAAATTTTTTTCTATTAGCCATAGCAAAATAAGTAAAGAGAAACAGGGAAAATGAATTAAGTAATTTTATTAAACTGAATATATCTAAAACATTAATGTGTAACCAAAATATTTTACCCACTTTTTTTGTTTTATTTTGGACTAAGTCTTAGAAATCCATCATGTATTTTATACTTAGGGCACATCTTAATTTGGACTAGCCACATATCAAGTGTCAGCAGCTACATGTGGCTAATAGCTAATATATTGGACAGCTTAGCCCTAGCTAATACCTGGGACTAACTTCAGTTATGACTTAAGTCTGGGCCAATAGCATAGGATTTTAGGAGTCTATAGGAAAATCTATAGGAAAAGCTGTATATTTTGAGGAAAAAAGTTTTGACCATACATTAGCTTTGTTATTTTTATAACTTAGAGTTAAATGGTACTGTACCCCATTAGAAAAGTGTTTGGGGGAATTTCCTTAGACATAGTGACCTTTCATTAGGTGATTTAGCTCCAGCAACCTTTGTGATAACAGCAGTTTTTTCTTTTTCTTTTTTTTCTAGACATCAACAAATTTCTGTGGATGGTCCGGATTGGAGGGAGTACAGATACAGGCAAACATATCAAGGAACACGATTATTATACTCCAACTGGGGAATTCCGCGTGGACCGTGAGGGTTCTCCAGTGCTGCTCAATTGCCTCATGTACAAGATGTGTTACTATCGCTTTGGACAAGTCTACACAGAAGCCAGTGAGTGATTCCTAATAATAACAACAGTAACAACAGTAATAGCTAACACATACAGTGTTTTGTTTTGTTTTTTGCGGTACGCGGGCCTCTCTGCTTTGGCCTCTCCCGCTGCGGAGCACAGGCTCTGGACGCGCAGGCTCAGAGGCCATGGCTCACGGGCCCAGCCGCTCCGCGGCATGTGGGATCTTCCTGGACCGGGGCACGAACTCGCGTCCCCTGCATTGGCAGGCGGACTCTCAACCACTGCGCCACCAGAGAAGCCCCATACAGTGTTTTTATATGCCAGGCACTGCTTTAAGTGCTCTATATCTACTAATTCATTTAATCCTTACAACAATCCAAAAGGTTGATACTAATATTATTCCCATTTTATATATGAGGAAATTGAGGTACAGGTAGGTTCCTTAACTGCCCAAAGGCACATAACTAGTGCAGAGTCAGGTTAAACTCAGGCAGTCTGGCTCTAGCTTTTGTGCTTTTGCCCATTACTTTATTGCCTCTCAGTAAACAGTATTGTAGTGGAGAAAGGAATGTGAAAGGGGAAAGAGCGAGATAAAGGACTTTACATTTCTTCAGATAAATTGAAAGTAATTTGATTAAGTCTTTCTTTCTGACTTCTTTCCTTTCTTAGTTCTGCAGTTGGGATAACTTTTGAATTAGATGCAGGACTGTGACATCTGATAGGTTCAGAAGGGTTGCTAGTGTATCACAGAGGCCATGGGTGGTCCTCAGGAACAGAGGTGCTTGGAAGTCAGCCCTCTGTCTCTTAGAAGAGATAACCTCCATGCACTCTGCCAAGCATCATCTCGGAGAGGACGTGAGTTAGGGTAACACTTGATTTGCCCTTACTAACTGATGTCCTTTTCTGCAGGCCCTACTCTAAACAAACTGCATGCTAGGGAATAACATTCCAGTGGGATGATTAATCAAGTTGACTTAGTACTTCTGTAGGAAATCAGCACTGTAGAAAGATGTGTGTCTCCATTTTTGTCACTTTCTAGAGCGTCCACTAGGCTACGACCGTGTTCGGAATGCTGAGATTGGGAATAAAGACTTTGAGCTTGATGTCCTGGAGGAAGCATATACCACAGAACACTGGCTGGTCAGGATATACAAGGTGAGCAGATGTAACACTGAGAAAGCAGCTCTAGTGCTTAAAAACGGGGCCACATGTTTATAAAATAGGGATATTTCTAATGTCTAAAAAGTAGCTTGCGACTCACTTAGAATTTTTCTATTTTTATTTTAGATTGTTCTTAGAAAGTAGACACTCCAGTCTTCTGTCATCCTGGAAGTGGTTACAGTGATATTTTTCCAGTTGGAGCTAGACTTGATCTGTTTTAGTGACTGTCAGTCTTGGGGCGGTGTGGGGGAGAGAGAGGGGGGGGGGGACAGAGGGACAGAGGGAGAAGGAGAGTGTGTGCTTTTGAACTACATTTTCTCCTCTCCCACTGAAGAACTTATGGCATAGTCACATAGAAGTGTGTTCTGTCTCTTATGTAAGAAAAGGTTGAGAACTCTGCTGTATTTGGAAGAGTAGCTAGTTCCACACCAGAGCCAAACCAGGCAGCATAATCCAACATAATCTGTCCCCATCTGGGTGAACCAAGCTCAGTAGAGAAGCTCTCCCATGTTCACCTGATGCTTGTAAATATTAAACTGATACCTTTCTGTTGCAGGTGAAGGACCTGGATAATCGAGGCTTGTCAAGGACATAAATGTTACGTCCATTCGGCTCTGATCTGCTTCGCACTGAGTGTGTCACATTTAGGGCGCTGAAGATGGTTTAAAAATATGCAGTTTATAAGAACAGAGCGCGACGAGATTAGAATTGTCTGGAGGTTTTGTCCTGGGCAGTATGGGCTGAGCCAAATGGAATGATCTTTATAATTCTGAGCAGGTTACCAAATGAAATGTCATGGCTTTACTTTGGTCAATTAAAGGGGGGAATTTTTTTTAAAATGTGCCTTATTTGTTTTGACTTATGACTGATTTGAGGAAGCCTAAAGTTTATGCTGGGCTGATAGAAGGACAGAAAACAGACCTCATCTGTGCTCTTAGCTCCCTAAATGAGCCACATAGGGGCATTCTGTCTTTCTCTCTCAAGTCAGGAGAACTATCAAGGACTAGCTCAGATCCTACATATACAAACAATTTTGTCATTTCAAAAACTGCAGTACCTAGCACAATGCCTTGCACATAGTGGGTGCACAGTAAGCTTTTACTGAATGAATAAAAGTTTGTGGGACCAGAGGAGTGCCATTTCTGGGCAGGAAAGGGAGCTGCATTGCCATCATGTCTCTGTTCTCAACATCTCTTATCCTTAGAGGCTCTTTGACTACAAGGGACGGAAGGTGGCTAGCCAGACCTGATCTCACCAGTTTCTTTGGGACAAGCTAGGTGTTTTTGTTTTTATGCAGGAGTAAATCCAGTGATACTAAATCAGTAGTTTTGAAGACTTTAGGCAAACAGTGAAATTATTCTCAATGGAGAGGAAGAAACTCCTCCAACATTGTATATAGAACTTGATGGTCAGTAGGTGTTTTTGAATTAGCTGATTTGTAACCATACATATCTATCTGAAATCTAGCTTTTCAATACTCTCACTTATCCTTTAGCGATTTCCTTTAGCTCATGCACTAAAACTGTTGTGATTATTTAAAGGTGAGCTTCTCTCTCCCTTAGTCTCAGCCTCTGTTATTATATATCACTAACAAGCTCCATGATCTGGTTCTCAGGCCCTTGCCAAATTAGCTACAAAAAGCACAGGAGTTCCATCTATATTTAATGTCAGGACAAACATCCTTATGTTCAGTTACAATAGGGTATTTTATGTATTTTAAGACATATGTCAGTGATATGTATAAACCCTTAGTTATTAAAAAAAAAAAATACAAGGTAACTCTTTACTGTTACCTGTTTAAGAAACAGGAGCAATGACATGACTTTCAGATAAGTCAAAATGGTGCTCCTAAAGGTATGCTCAGGTCTACCTGTGTACCCAGGAAGCAGCCTTCCAAACCAGTTTATGTACCAGGTGCTTCAACTGTGGGTGAGATTTAGATCTGATGTAAGATTTGATTTACTATATGTAAATACATGACTTGGTTTATATACAGAATTCCTCCCTAGTGGAAGAGGTTATTCAGAGGTGGGATTTTTGTTTGTTTGTTTGTTCTTTTAACCAATATGAGTAATACCAGTTAGAGATCATTAGTGATTTGCCTCTGTAGGAATGGGATAACCCTTTATCACTGTACTTGTTACTCTTATGATTTTAATTTTGTTACTTTCTAGGCTACATGAAGCTATATTTTTTTTAAATTTACTTCTAATTTCCATTGTTACAGTGAACTTAGTGTAAAAGAAAATCAAATAATTCTAAAAAGCAACAACACTGTTTTCCACCCCCCCCCGAGGTACCCACTTTCAACTCAGCTGATTCTCATATTACTTACCTCCATATCATTAAATGACTTGCTTTATTTTGCTATGTGTTGGTTTTTCAATTTTAGGTATCATCTGTTGACTTTCTGGTGTGGAAATTGAGGATTTGGTTCTTTTTCACCATCCTACTATCCCCTTGTACACACATATTCTTACCATGTCAAGGCTCTATTATAGTTATGGTTTAGGTTAACTCAGTAGTTTTTACCTTAAGGCTTTTCACAGCTAGGCCATGTGGTATATATACTGTTACTACTTTTTTTTTCTGCCTAACTTTTTTGAAGGGAGTTTTTTCACTTGTGTTTTGTACTCGTCACTGATTTCTCCCCAGACTCACCTTCATTTGTGCCAGCTTCCTTTTAGTATGTTCAACTCATTAGGTATTCATTCTTAGAGATGTATTCTGTTTTGATATTCCAGTTTGGATTGGTTTACTCTCTAGGTTTGCTACACACCTCTTGGGTTGGTGTATCCTTTCACTGTTATATTCTGTGTTAATCCCCTTCTTTCTTGATTTATCACCACTACCTTCCTGAGAAAGTGTGTGGGAGATAAATTTCTTGAGATCTTGAGTGTCTGTCATCACACGATTCATAGGTTGGCTAGGTATAGAGTTCCAGGTTGGGATTAACTTTTCCTTAGAATTATTTCTGAAGGCATTGGCCCATTGTTTTCTGTCTTCTAAATGCTGAGAAATGCAATGATATTCTGATTCTTATTTTTTTTGTATGTGTCCATTCCCTCTCACTCCCTCCCCAGACCTCTTAGTATCTTCTCTTTGTATGTACTATTTTGAAAATTTCCCAATGATGTGTTCAGAAGCTGGGTACTTTAGACTTGGAAAAGTAAAGTATGGAAAGTATGGGAAAAGTATGGAAGGTCAAGTTCTTTTGTCTGGGAAATTTTCTTGAGTCATTTTTGGATTCCCCTGACGCCCTTTCTTGTGAAAAATAAGTTACTTGGATTTTGGACTTCCTAGGTTAGTCTCCCAATATTCTTATATTTAATCCTGTTTCCCATCTTTATTCTTCCTTCTGGAGATTTCCTAAACTTTTTGTTCCTAACGTATCTATTTTGTTTACTTTTTTTCTACTATCATGTATTTTTTTTAAATATCCAAGAGCTTTTTGTTTGAATATTCCTTTGTTTGGACATCTTTCATATTAAAGTCCTTTTCAAAGTCTTGCTTGTTTGCTCTTATTAAAGAGTGGGACCCTAAAAAGATGACTGGAAGGTCTGCTTAGTTTGGGGTGGGGCTTATTGAATGTGGGCTTCATTCTCCTGTGATCTGGCTGCGTTGTTACATTATGAAATCCCTGATATTGGTATCTTTAGGTCTTTTCTTCTATATAGGTAAGATTCCCTTGAGAAGGCTTTTATGTCCTCTGAAGGATACAAGCCAGGCTGCCAGATTTCTGGGAGTAAAGTGAGGAAAGAAGGCTCACAGGTTCAACCTTCAGTGCATAAACTTAATCCTTTTGGTTTCAGTTAGGTACCTAACCCTTAACTGTGCCTGATGCTCTCCAGTTCAGATAACCATGTATTTACCCTCTCAAGTCTATTACCAGCTTCAGGGAGGGGCAGTTCCTTGTATACACAGAGGAGGGAGAGGACCCAAGGGTCTATTGGCTTCATACATAGTCTTTCACCCTCTTTTAGCCCCACCTTCACCTCATTCAGTACCTGTTGTCATTAATTCAACTTGAGCCTTTAGGGAGTTCTATGATGTAAACCAAATTGCTTTTCTGCTTTCCCATTGCTGGCTTTAGGATTCATCTTTCTTTCATCTAAATTACCATTCATCTAAAGACTTTCCACTTTGCAAAACTTTTGTTTTTCACCTTATGTGTTTGTAGGTTATTGCCTTTTAAACATTTACTATTTTAAAATAGTAAATTTAATATTTCATTATTAAGTTAATTTATTTTAATATTTACTCTTAAAATTTACTATTTTAGTAAGGTTTCAGAAGGGAACAGGTTTTTGTGAGCATCTGTTCTTTAACTGATACTCTGCCTGAGATGTGTATGCCTTATTTTTTTCAGGCTGATACCTTTATTCTATCTAGACACAAAGGAACTGTGCCGGTCCGGTCCTCCTCTTCCTTTCTTCATATTCTTTGTTTGCAGCATGCAGTGCAGAAACTAGAGAAAATGGAGTAAACGATCTGGAAAACTTACTTTATTATACGAAACCTAAACAGTGATGTCACGGTTAAAAACTTCTCACATAAGCATTTCGAAGTGTTCTGGTCTTGTTTTTTGTCTTTTAAACAAATGTATGCATTTTTGTGTAACATATTTTACACTTATTTTACCAGTATCACAGTCAAGAGCTAGTTATGCTTATTGCATGTGACCCAGTTTTAAGAATTGGAGAATAGATGATCTTGCCTGCACCTTGAGTTCCCAGTCTAGTTTACTGTTGAGAGGGAGTATCTATTTCAGTTTTTCCACATTGTTCTCTAGCCAGTCCCTTTTTCGAATTTACTTTCGCACCTAAACTGGTTATTCTGCTTTTAAAATTTGCATTGTAAAATGCAGCGTTTTCGCTTCTACCTGCCCGTTTCTTACACATTAAAGAGAGCAGGTAGAACTAAGCTACGCAGTTGCACTTCCTTCAAAAAGGTTGAGTGGAGATATTGTTTTGGTGCCTGTTCGGACGAGACACGGTAAAACTGGTTATCCTGACATTACCTCCAGCTACAAAAGAGTAGCTTTCTTCATCCCGATGCCTTCCCACCCCCCATTACAGTGCAGCCAGTATTTGATGCTTCTCGCTCCTATCACAAAGTTCCTTTCATTCTAAACAGGATCAATGCTCAACAGCTGTCCCTGGCTTCTCGGCTCCAGTTTTATCTGGGCCGCGCTTTAAAGTTACAGGGACAGCACTTACGGAGTGTGAATCCTCGCTACCTTGCCAGGCAGCGGGGCGAGGTGCTCGGGGGTCCGGGACGGCGGTAGCTAGCCCCGCGGTGCTGCTCTACCCGGGAGCGCGAGGACGGCCGGACGGACGGCCGAGGTCACACGCCGGGTCCCACTTCGCGTTTGGGCCCGGAGGTCATTCACACCGATGTACTCGACAGTTCTTAAACCTCTTCAACCAGGACCTCCTCCTGGTTTGAAAGTAACCCGGCCCCGGCCAGCGTGAGTCTGCGGGGAAAGCAGGCGCCAGGCCCTGGCCGGCCCAATCTGCAGAGCAGCGGGCCCAGGAACGCGCGCCCCCTTGCTTTCCGGCAAGGGAGCGCGCGTTTGCGACAATGTGACGCCAGCAAGTTTTGGCGGGAAAAGCCCTGCATTTGGATTCCTGTGGTGGCGGGCAAAGGACGGCCTGGTGAGGAAGGGCGGCCGGTAGAGGGGGAAAAGTGCCTGGAGCCGGAGTTCGGGGGCTACATGACTTAGGAGGGGCACAGCGAGAGAAAGTGGGCACAGCGAGAGAAAGTTCTCGGCGCCGAGCCTAGAGGATCGGAGAGACTCCTGCGGAGGGGCGGTTTCGGAGGGTGGAGTGCCAGGCGGGCCCAGTTGTACGGGGATTGGAGAGAAGACTTCCTCTGCAGGCCGAGAGCACCCGAGGTTTGGGCCCCAGCCGTCCGCGTGTCATTCAGCCCTTCCTTCCGCTTCTTGAGGCAGTTTGGCTCCGCCCCGAGCTCCTCCTGGCCTTGGGGACGGGGCGGGGGTGGGAACTGGGAGTGAGCGGGTCGGGAGGAGCGGCTGCGGTGCTGGTAGCGATTATTTCCTCCTCTGCTAGCCCACATCCCCTTACTCTAGGCCGACGCTTCACCTCTCACCCCCTTCCCCAGTCCCCCACCGTAAAGCACTGGTCCCCCAACTCCTCCGCGCCACTGGTACGTTTCCTTGGCCGCCTGGAAGGCGGCGTTTCAGCCTTCGGTTTGCGTGGGAACGGGGCTTGTGAGTTACGACGAAATGCCAGAGTTTAGAATACTTGCCTTGTGCTTTAAAGACTTGGGTAAAATATGGATGAAGTGTAAGGGGAAACCAGGAGCTGTGATTCACCTTGAAGAATCACGGCAAGAGGCGGAGCTCAGCGGCTTTACAGATGATTGAAGCGTGTCCTCATCCACCGTCTTTTCTGGGTTCCTGCTTTTACAGCCGCGGGACTTAGTGGAGTCATGGCAGTGCCCTTTGTGGAAGACTGGGACTTGGTGCAAACCCTGGGAGAAGGTGCCTATGGAGAGTGAGTTTGAGTCCTTTTACCCCGACTTCACACTTGCTTTAGTTTTCTGTCTATTGTCTCCTTTGAGTACAAGTTGGTTGTTTTGGAGAACAGATCTTTGCATTTGAAATCTAAAACTTTGGGGAACTGAAGCGACACAATCTTTTGTAAGGTTTTTTTTTTTTCTTTCTTCCTTTTAAAAACAAAACAAAACAAAAACATTCTCTTCCTAAAGAGCTAGAGGAGACTTCTGAAGTCAGTTTCTCCTCCCACATACTCCTTCCTGGGGTTCAAACATAGTGGTTAAATGAGCAAATGAACAGACTCTGGAGTCACGTTACTGGTCATTGTTTTGTGTTCTTAGGCAGGCTTCTTAATGTCCTTGTGTGCCTCTGTAAAATGGCATATCCCACAGGTACTCAGAACAGTTACTGTAGACACATATAGTATCAGATTAATAAATGCTAGGTAATGTTATTACAATTAAATGAATAGAGCAAGAATGAAATCTTGCCGTTTGGGACATCATGGGTGGACCTAGAGGGTATTATGCTAAGTTTAAATAAGTCAGACAGAGAAAGACAAACACTGTATGATTTCACTTAATAGGTTGAATCTAAAAACTAAACAAATGAACAAACAACAAAGAGAAACAGTTAGATACAGAGAACAAACAGGTAGTTGCCAGAGGGGAGGATGGTGCTGGGGAGGAGAGAAATACCTGTGGTACAAACTACCAGTTGCAAAATAAATGAGTCTCCGGTATGAAATGTACAGTGTGGGGAGTATAGTCAAGAACTATGTAATATCTTTGTAAGGCGACATATCCTAACTAGACTTATCGTGGTCATTTTGAAATGTATAGAAATATCGAGTCACTATGTTGTAAAAGGAACTAACATAGCTTCAAAAACAAACAAACACTCATAGAAAAAGAGATCAGATTTGTGGTTACCAGAAGCAGGGTGTAGGGGAGGGGAAGTTGGATAAAGGTGGTCCAAAGGTACAAACTTACAGTTAAAAGATAAATAAGTACTAGGGATATAATGTACAACATGATAAATATAATTATCACTGCTGTATGTTATATATGAAAGTTAAAACAGTAAATACTAAGTTCTCATCACAAGGGAAAATATGTATTTTTTCGATTTTTAAAATTTTGTATGTATATGAAATGATGGTTGTTCACTAAACTTGTGATAATCTTTTCAGTGCTTTATGTCAACTATAGGTCAGTAAAAGTGGAAGAAAAACAAGTTAAATGAATAGAGCATGTGTATATGTGATGTGGCCTAGAATTGCTATTATCCCATTTTAGTTTATTAAGAATTTGTTAAATGACTTGGATGTACAGCATAATGACTTCTTTGGAACACTAGCTATCATACTTCACATTTCAGAAAGGAGTAGTATCTGTTGAACATGGCATAAACCATTCCCATGGTTTCTCCCAGGTGGAGAAATTAATAAAGGTAAAATAGTTTTCGATGAGTTATGTTTAACCTTTTGAAGTTTTAAAAGAAATATAATTCAAATGTCCGGAATATTATAACTCTTGCTTTTTCTTTTTAGAGTTCAACTTGCTGTGAATAGAAGAACTGAAGAAGCAGTTGCAGTGAAGATTGTGGACATGAAGCGTGCCATAGACTGTCCAGAAAATATTAAGAAAGAGATTTGTATCAATAAAATGTTAAATCATGAGAATGTAGTGAAATTCTATGGTCACAGGAGAGAAGGCAATATCCAGTATCTATTTCTGGAGTACTGTAGTGGGGGAGAACTTTTTGATAGAATAGGTATGGAAAACATTGAAGATAATTCTTATGCTAAATAAGTTTTTAAATTTGTTTTTTTAATCTTGGGACTGCTGCTTGTTCATTGTGCATTCAGACTTGCTTATGTAATAGTGAAATTGGAGTACATTTTCTTGCTTTTGCAACTTATGTAAACACTGAATACATATGTAGAGTCATCAAAGAAACTTTTTTCCCAAGTTGTATAAGTGATTTGGGTTGGGATTGCTATTTTGTAGAGTTTACTTTGTAGACATTCTAGTCTCATGAAATCATTGCATACATTTACAGATCCAAAATAACAGCAGGTTGTTACATAAGTGAAATTGAGAATTTTCTACGATTGCTTTATATATATTAAGTAAATTCTCTGCTTGCTACTTAAATGTTCTGTGTAGATTCAAAGTCTTGATATTAAAGAACACTAAGAAGTAGATAAAATATATTCTGTGGGTCTAAATTTATTATTTAGAGCTATTGTATTAGCAGTTAAACAGTGATTATTAGAATCTTCAGTATCTATCTCAGAAAAGTTGAGAATAAAAGAAATCAAAAGTTAATGAGGGAGATAAAAATGTAAAAAGATAACTGACAATAGAACCTTTCTTAATAAAACTGTATTTCCTGAAGTAACTTCACAGGAATTCATGGTTTTGTAGTAGTGCGAGAAATTATATGAAGTTTAAATTTGTTGTTAAGTATTTAGTGAAATCAACTTAGATTTGTGTAGGCTTCCACTTTGGCAATTACATTTCAGGAGTGGAAAAAATATTGGCATAGCATTTAGAAGAAATTAGGGGAGAATTTGAAAGATATCAAATAAATCATGGTTAGTATAAGTAGGGGCTTTCAAGGTATGGCTTGCATTCTTGATTTGGGTGATAGTTTGTTATTTCTCTATACTTTTCCTGTGATGTTAATTTATTTTTGCCACTTAACACATGGGGAAATGTGAGTTATTAAGTACTATATGTACTAGTGGACTCCAGAATCTTTTCATTGTTAGCATTAGGTTCTCTTTGCTAAAGTACAATCACAAATGTTTAACTTTAGAATTAGGAGACTGTGGTCGATGACTGATTATATTTACCTGGTGAACTAACTTTCATAACTAATTCTTATAGAGCCAGACATAGGCATGCCTGAACAAGATGCTCAGAGGTTCTTCTATCAACTCATGGCAGGGGTGGTACGTACAGTTGTCTCTAACTTTTACTTAAAATTAGTCTTAGTGAAGTAAGTTACCCTATTCTGGTATGCTTTCCTCTGCTTCTCTTTTAGGTTTATCTGCATGGTATTGGAATAACTCACAGGGATATTAAGCCAGAAAATCTCCTATTGGATGAAAGGGGTAAGTTTAGCATTTTGTTGCTGCTACCTAATCATTTTAGTACAGCCATACAAAGGCAGGATCAAGGCTTTCCATTACTGAAATTTCAGGGCAAAAAATATGAAATTGAAATACCCTGGACCTTAGCCTTGACGTATTTGTTCTTTTTAATTTATGACTTGGATAAAGATGCAGGGCTTTTAGTTATATTTTATGGATGTCATAAAAACTGAGAGGGATGGATAGTGTTAGTGTTAGCTTATAGAATCAGGATCAAAAAAGGTGACAAATATCCACTGCATATGAGGCAGTGATTTTTTTTTTTTTTTTTTTGCGATATGTGGGCCTCTCACTGTCGTGGCCCCTCCCGTTGCCGGATGCGCAAGCTCAGCGCCCACGGCCCACGGGCCCAGCCGCTCCGCGGCACGTGGGATCCTCCCGGACCGGGGCACGAACCCGCATCCCCTGCATCAGCAGGCGGACTCCCAACCACTGCGCCACCAGGGAGGCCCGAGGCAGTGATTTTTGTCTGTTTTGTTTAATGTGTTAGAATAGTGCCTGGCAAATAGTAGGTTTTCAGAAATGTTTATTAGATGAATGAATTTAGCAGACCAGAGAGGTGGGTCAGATTTAATACATACTGGATTGTTACTCAATTCAGTATTTGGATTGAAAAAAACTAACGAAATAAGTACAGTTTAATGGCATGTCTTTGGCAGCAAAGAAGGTTTAAAAAGACTTACTAGGCAGCAGACTTCATATTAGTCACCCATGTAATTTGATCATTGGAAAATTAAGGTGATAAGGTGAGAATGAGGAAGGCAGCAGTCCAGCACTTCTCTGGAAGGCCATGGCGGGAATAATAGGTGTTTGGGACAGTACTGTGAAAGGCATGTAGACTACCGAAGTACTTTTTTATGTGAGTGACCAGAATGCTGAAAGGGCTAGAAACTATGTAAAATAAGGCATAATTGAGGAACTCAAGGGAAATTTGCTAATTGTTAAATACAGTTCTTCACAGTATGTGGGTGAAAACTATGTGGAGGCAATTTGGATTAGTACAAAGATGACCCTCGTTAATGGATCTGCCCCAAAACTTAATAGGTTGCTTTGTTGTAGGTTTTTTCTTTTTTTAATTTAATTAATTTATTTTGGGCTGCGTTGGGTCTCCATTGCTGAGCACGGGCTTTCTCTGGTTGCGGCGAGCGGGGGCTACTCTTCGTTGTGGTGCACGGGCTTCTCATTGCGGTGGCTTCTCTTGTTGCGGAGCATGGGCTCTAGGCACGTGGGCTTCAGTAGTTGTGGCATGTGGGCTCAGCAGTTGTGGCTCACGGGCTCTAGGGCTCAGGTTCAGTAATTGTGGCGCATGGGCTTAGTTGCTCTGCAGCATGTGGGATCTTCCCGGACCAGGGATCAAACCCATGTCCCCTGCATTGGCAGGCGGATTCTTGATCACTGCGCCACCAGAGAAGTCCCTGTAGTAGGTTTTTAACAGGAGATTCACACACTGGATTATTAATTACCAGGGATATTGTAAAGGGAATTTAAACATTGCTTGGCTGGTTGGACCAAAGTAATTTTCACATCTTGTCCAACCCTGAGGTTTAGTGTTTCTGGCATTATCGTGCCCCATCATAAGTACCAGTGTATGTTCTTATCAGCCTTCTTCTACCTCTTTCTGAACTCCATAATTGACCTTCATACAAGGGGATAAATTAAGCCAGCTTATATAAATAATGGAGATGTGAGTATGTAATATCTGGAATGTGAAAACTTTGTTCCCAAACTAAAAATACTGTTTTTTTTCTCTTTATAAAGATAAAAGTAATCATGAAATAAGATCAAAAGTATAAAAAAGAAAGTAAAAAAATCACCAGAAATTCACCAGTCAGTTATAACCAGTGTTAATATTTTGGTTAATATCTTTTAGGTATCTTTTTATTAACCCATCTACTAACCTAGCTACTTAAGACCCTTCTTTGGTTATTTAGCCTTCTGCAAGTTGTTCCATAAAGTATGTAGCAAAATTTTAGATATTCAAAAAATTTGGTGTATTGGGAAAAGGAGCTGTAGAATGGTCTGTTGATGAATCCCAAGAATGAGAGCACAAGCTGGGAGACTTCCCTTTGCTTCTATTTTTCATTCTATGTCCATTACTTTTTGAATACTAATAGCTTTGATGGTATTATAATCAATTCTTCCCATTCCTCATATACAAATTAAGTCCTTTTTTTATTAAATAGGTTTCAAGCTACATAAAATCTTCTAGAAAGGAAGGATTGCAGTTAGGATAGGGAAGGATTTATAGGAGGTTTCAAAGAAAATAGAGTGTACTTAAACTAGGTGTTAGGTGAGTGGATGTTGATTATAATGATTCTTCATATCTTGCATATTATATAAATAATCTTTTGTTTCTATTCAATAATAATATTTTTTAAAAAGGAAATAGAACATTATCAATATAGTTGAAGTCCTCCTCTGTATTCCTTCCAAATGTGTGCCCCTTTCTTTTTCTCAGAAGTAACCACACTCCTCAATTTAAAATTTATTATATACAGTTCTCTAAGTATTATGTCACAGACATAGTGAAACAACAGACTCTAAGGAATACTGTGGTCATCCATTAGTATTTTCAGTGATTACTGCTTATAGGTAACTTGGAACTCTTAATCTCAGTGATTTGTCAAGATTGTGTCATATATAGCTGTTAAAAGGATAATTACAGTAGCTACCTCCCAAGTCATAGAAGTAAACATCAGTGCCTTTCATATTATATTGGGTGGATGTAATTGATTTTTAAAGAATCAGTCCCCTGTTTTGGAGAATTTAAGTTGTTGCTAGCTTTAACAAATATAAGGCAGTGATGACTATTCTATAAATTAATGCACAGGCCAATATAAAAATTAGGTCATGTTATAATGAATATTTGTTATGGCACTTGCCGTTTTTTCCATTTATACCTGATTCCATGTCAGTACATATAGATACACCTTGTGTTTTTCTGGTTTTTTTTTGTTTGTTTGTTTTTTGTTTTTTTGCGGTACGCAGGCCTCTCACTGTTGTGGCCTCTTCCGTTGCGGAGCTCAGGCTCCGGACGCGCAGGCTCAGCGGCCACGGCTCACGGGCCCAGCCGCTCTGCGGCATGTGGGATCTTCCTGGACCGGGGCACGAACCCGTGTCCCCTGCATCGGCAGGCGGACTCTCAACCACTGTGCCACGTGGGAAGCCCTTTCTGTTTGTTTTTTGTTACCTACATAATCTCATTGTACATGTGTACTATAAGATTTAATCATTTCTTTATTGATGGACATTTAGGTTATTTACAAACAGTATTGTTATGGCATGGATATCCTTATGTTTGTGAATTTGTGGAAGTATTTTTGTGGGTATGGTCCTAGAAGTGGAAATTCCTAGTTCAAAGAGCATGAGTATTTCAAATTTTGGCATCTTTTGCCAGATTGCTTTCTAAAAAGGTTTTACCAGTTTATACGTGATAATAGGGGAGTCTCCCCTATCTCTGAAGACTAGGTTAGATTCCCTTTCTGTAAGATCTTGTAATGTTCTATATTTTCATAACCTCGACAGCAGTTGTTATTGTTAGTCTTCAGTAATTTATCTACCTACATGGCTAGCACAGTGTCACCCAGTTACGGTAGATATTCAGTAAGTGTAGTTAAGGTGAAAGTTCTGCGGATAGCTTGTGTGTGCTGAAGATGGGAAGTTAGAGTAGAAATTTGCTCTTCTGATTTGTTTTCTGTACAGAGTTCATCCTCCTTTTCTAAACTTAGCCACCTTGACAAGAAGTTCTGGTGGTTTGTGGGTCTTTAGTTTCGGTCCAGCCAGCTGGGTTTGTCCACTGCTGGAAAAGTTGTGCCTAGTATGTTATTGATGTCTCCCTCCTGCCCTCTGCACAACCCGATGAGGGCATGGCTCTCTTTTCAGTGTTTAAGTCTGGAGTGCTCTTTTCTAGAAGGCCCTTTTGACTCCAAGATCTTTCTTTAATCTGGTCCATACTGTTTGTGTATTGACAATATTTGTCTTAAGTTAATAGAAGCCATGAGGCCTCTTTCTAGTTTTAACTATATGATAATGTCTTTAATTTCTTCTTTTTTAAAGTTTCTTTTTGGTCATAACACCAGTGGTTTTCCAATACAACTCAACTCCTTTAAGTATATCTATTTACAAAACATTTTTATCCAGTGCCATCCTCTTTTCCTTTGGTTTAGATAACCTCAAAATCTCTGACTTTGGTTTGGCAACAGTGTTTCGGCATAATAATCGTGAGCGTTTATTGAACAAGATGTGTGGTACTTTACCGTATGTTGCTCCAGAACTTCTAAAGAGAAAAGAATTTCATGCAGAACCAGTTGATGTTTGGTCCTGTGGAATAGTACTTACCGCAATGTTGGCTGGAGGTAAGAGCTTTTTATTTATTTATTTATTTTTCTGTGTAATTTTTTTCATCTTTATTGGAGTATTATAATTGCTTTGCAGTGTTGTGTATGTTTCTGCTGTACAACAAAGTGAATCAGCTATATGTATCCATATATCCCCATATCCTCTCCCTCTTGAGCCTTTCTCCCACCCTCCCTATCCCACCGCTCTAGGTCATCACAAAGCTGATCTCCCTGTGCTATGCAGCAGCTTTGAGTTTTTTAATCATGATAAAATTCCTGTCCTTAGGAAAGCCAGGTTTCTTATACCAAAATAAATGAAATGAATCAAGGGGATCCATATTTATGTGATAGTATTTTAATATTAACTTATTTATAACTAATTTGGAACTTTTAATCCCAAAGGTTTTTAAAAATGAAGTATGTATAGCTATTAAATGAAATATCACAGTAGCTCTCTCTTTTAAAATTCATGTGAATACTTTTGGAAAAGAGTAAGGCAGGAAGTGGACTCTATCTTAGAAGTGCCTCTAAAATTTAGAGTTGGCATTCTTAGTTTGGAAACCATATTGAATTGATTTGGAGGAAACTTACTGGATTTGTGTCATTGATTATTTTCCCTTAAAATTGTATAATTATTTGAACACTCAGAAAACTGGGACTTGTTTCTTTTTTAGAATTGCCGTGGGACCAGCCTAGTGATAGTTGTCAGGAATATTGTGATTGGAAAGAAAAAAAAACATACCTCAACCCTTGGAAAAAAATCGATTCTGCTCCTCTAGGTAACTGGGTTATTTTGATGTAAAGTACTGATTTCTTGGATAATGAAGCCTAGTGCTGTTTGAATTTTTTTCTTACATTTTTTTTCTTTTTAACTTTTAAATCATTATGTAAATAATCCATGATCTTTATAGATGAAGTAGAAGGATAATAAATTAAAAAATTGTAAAATCCAACCCTATAATCCCAGCACTCAGGAAGAGCTTCTTTTTTTTTTTTTAACATCTTTATTGGAGTATAATTGCTTTACAATGGTGTGTTAGTTTCTGCTTTATAACAAAGTGAATGAGTTATACATATACATATGTTCCCATATCTCTTCCCTCTTGCGTCTCCCTCCCTCCCACGGAATAGCTTCTTTTAATGTTTTGATATGTGCTTCTATATTTTGTAGTAAAAACTATGTGTTTGTTATATATGTATATTATTTATAAGTATGTGTGTTTTCACAAAAAATGACATCCCACTATACATGTTATTTTGTAACCAGTTTTTCTGTGTATGTTAATGCTTTATGAACATTTTTTCATGACTATAATTGTAGGTCTACATCACTGTTTTTAAAGACTGTGATGGTATTCTGCTATAAGGACATGGCTTACTATACTTATCCAGTTCACCTTTTTAGAGATTCAGGATTTTTTCTAATTTTTCACTGCTGTGAAAGAGATATGATGATCATCCATATAACTTAATCTTTGCACATACCTTTAAATTATTTAATTAAAGTAAAACCCCAGAAGTGGAATTGCAGGGTCAAAGATGTATACAGTTTTTAATTATTATTGTTTACTTTGCCAAATTGTTTTCCGGAAAGTTTGTACCATTTCATCACAGTCTAACTAGTTTACATTTAAACTTTTTTTTTTTTGGCCATGCTGTGCGGGATGAAGGATCTTAGTTCCCTGACCCGGGATGGAACCCGTGCCCCCTGCAGTGGAAGCGCGGAGTCTTAACCACTGGACTGCCAAGGAAGTCCCTTAAACTTTCTTTTTTTGACTAATCTAATAGGCCTACATATAAGAATTGTATTCTGTTTTTTATTTTTATTTTAAATTTAGTACCAATGAAGTTGTATATTCATTGTATATTTATTAGCTTTTAGTCTGTTTTTGTGAACGTGTCTATTTTGCTCATTTTTGGTAGGAGGTTTTCTTTTTACTTTATATGAGGTTTTTGAAAAACATATTAATGTCATTAGATCTTTGCATTCGTTACAGATATTTTTGACAATTTGTCATGTATTTTTATTTTGTTTATGCTATTTTGACATGCAGAAGTTTTATATATATTTTTTAAACTTAACTTTTTTTTTTTAAGTAGTTATTTATTTATTTACTTACTTATTTAGGCTGCACTGGGTCTTAGTTGCGGCATGTGGGCTTCTTAGTTGTGGCATGTGAACTCTTAGTTGTGGCGTGCACGCGGATCTCGTTCCCTGACCGGGGATCAAACCTGGGTTCCCTGTGTTGGAGCATGGAGTCTTACCCACTGGACCACGAGGGAAGTCCCCAGAAGTTTTATATTTTTATTTATTTAAATCTAGTACCTGTCGTTTGTGGTTTCTGACTATATCATCATGTTTGGAAAGGTCTTTTCTACCCTCAGCATTAGAAAAAAATTACCTATGTTTTCATTTATGTTTTTAAGGCTTTATTTTTTTCATTTAAATCTTTGGTCCATTAGAAAATTATTTTGATGTTGGGAGATGAATGAATTCTTTATCAATATAATTAAGGTACCTTAGGATGATGGTTGCTTTCATTACTGTCTCTTAAAAAGTTATTGGAGGGACTTCCCTGGTGGTCCAGTGGCTAAGACTCTGTGCTCACAATGCAGGGGGCCTGGGTTCGATCGCTGGTCAGGGAACTAGATCCCACATGCATGCTGCAACTAAGAGTTCACATGCCGCAACTAAAGATCCCGCATGCGGCAGTGAAGATCCCGCGTGCAGCAGCAAAGATCCCATGTGCCGCAACTAAGACCCAGCGCAGCCAAATAAATAAATATATTTTTTAAAGTTATTGGAAAGTAAATTTCCCTTATAAAATTGTGTGAATGAGGACTTAATATGACATATTGGAACAGTGAACTTTGGTATTGAAAATGGATAAAAGGGTTTTTTTTTGCTATCTTTGTATAAATATCAAGTGAAGAGAACCATTTCCACCTAGCTCTTGTTCTATTTATTTGCAAACAACTGAGACTCAGCTCTGGGAAGAATATTCAAAGATATAGACAGTAGCAAAGAATGCATGAAATTAAAGCAAAAATTCAGTAGCTTTATTCTTTCTCTTCCCCAGAAATAATATTTGGACATAAGGAAAGCAATAGAGGATGTGTGTTCTACACCACAAGCTGTAGGCTTTTCTAATCTATTTGAGTCTTTTATAAATGTTGTCTTAATGTTTTGTTTTCAGCTCTGCTGCATAAAATCCTAGTTGAGAATCCATCAGTAAGGATTACCATCCCAGACATCAAAAAAGATAGATGGTACAACAAACCACTCAAGAAAGGTAATATCCTTAAAATACAAGTATTTTTTTTTTTCTGTGAAAAAAAGGTACTTGTAAAGTCAGTATAAGTCAACAACACAAAAGAGCTGTGGTCTCTGTCCTCATGAAGATTATAATGTCTAGTACAAAAACCAGAAATAGAAAACATGATTTTAAGTTCATTAATAATTATAAAGTGGAAAGTCAGGGTCCTACAGCTAAGAACTTGACCAAGTCTTAAGTGACAAAGAACACTTATCTTGCTGAGGAAATCACGTTAAATGTAAGATTTGAAGATTAAAGGGGAGGTAGCCAGAAGAGTAGTAGCAAGATGAGTGGCAGATTCTGAACATGGAAGCGGCATCTGGGATGTCTTGGAGGTTAGAAAGTGGTGCATTTGAGGAACTGGAGAGAAGGCCAGTATGGCCTGGACCATGTCTGGCTTGTTCATCATTGCATCACCTGTGCTTAGCATAGTGTGTGGTCCATCATAGGCATTCAGTAAATGTTTGCTGAGAAAGTAAGTGAATGGAGAAGGGAGAGAGAGAGAGAGGTTTGAGATGAGGTTGGAGAGGTAGATAGCAACCAAACCGTGGAAGACCTTGTAAGCCACGTTAAGGATCTTGGGCTTTAACCGAAGGCTGTTGGGAAAACCTTTTGAGAGACTTTAAGCAAGGAAATGACAGACATGCTTATGTGTTTGGTTTTGAAAGATCTTTCTAGCTACTTTTTTTCACTGTTTTTGATCCTAGATGTGAGAAGATGGTAGGCTGGACTAGGTTAGTGATAGTGGGATTGGAAAGAAGTTGATTCCAGAGAAATTTAAGAACTAGAGTTGATAATACTGGTGATTATTTATATGTGGAAAATGAAGGAGAGTGAGGAGTCAAAGTATGTCTCCTTTTTGGTTTGAACAGCTGTGTAAATGGTGAAACTATTTACTTGGATGTAACTCAAAAGGAAAAATAGATTTGCAGGGAAATTTTATTTGATTTTGGACATTTTATTTGAATTTGAGAAGTTAAGTAAAACTGTCTCATAGGAGTGAGT
The DNA here is from genome assembly GCF_000442215.2 of Lipotes vexillifer. NCBI lineage: Eukaryota > Metazoa > Chordata > Mammalia > Artiodactyla > Lipotidae > Lipotes > Lipotes vexillifer. Next base: position 912,651 of record NW_006790311.1, read on the forward strand.
GTGTGTGTGTGTGTGTGCGCTTGTGTGCATGCATGTGTGTAACTCAGGAAACAGGGCTAAGCTGGAGATGTCGATTTAGGTACTTTCTGTAAATAGATGGTGATTTAAACTGTGGTAGTAGATTAAATTGAGTATATGAAATCTTAAGGAATGCCAGTGTTTAAGTGATGGGCAGAGGCCAGAGAAACAGAAAAGTAGCCAGAGAGATGGGACATCAGAAGAATGTGGAGTAAATTTGTCCTGTGGATTCCATGATACGGCAGTTATTCATGATCTTGGCAGGAACAGTTTTGGTGGAGAGTTAAGAATAAACTCTAGGGCTTCCCTGGTGGCACAGTGGTTGAGAGTCTGCCTGCCAGTGCAGGGGACACGGGTTCGTGCCCCGGTCTGGGAAGATGCCACACACATCTGGAGCCTGTGCTCCGCAACGGGAGAGGCCACAACAGTGAGAGGCCCGCGTACCACAAAAAAAAAAAAAAAGAATAAACTATTGTACAGGGATTCTAGTGTAAAAGAGAGTTAAGCAGAGTGTAGACAGCTCAGTAAAGAACTTTGGCTGAGAGAGAACAATAGCTAGAGATGAATGAGGAATTTTTAACTCTTCCCTGAATGTTTCTTTTACCTTTCACCTTATTCTAATTGAAATCCAGCTGTACCCTGAGGACATTGCTTCTTCTCAGGACATTGCTTCTTCTCAGGTGGTAGGTGTTTTCTTTCCTGCACCCTCATACCCTTGATCTGGGAGTGGAGCAGGCATCCTCCTTGTTCTTTCTTCACATTCCTCCACCCGTCATTTTGAATCCTATTATCAGACTCTACCACCCACTATCCCCTCATGATAATCACCTTCTGAACCTCAAATTAAAATTCCTGCCACATTGTCACTCTCTCCAACACAGCTCTTTACGTAATTTTTGTCATGGTTCTTGGTAATTTAAATATTCACTTAGATGGTCCTTCCACTGTCATCACCTCACATTTCCTTGACTTTCTCTCCTCTAGCGATCTTGTCTTCAAGCATCCTGCTTGGACCACCAGTATATTTTTTTCTGGTTTCCTCCCTCTAGTACCCTGACTCCAGCACCTTTGACCCCAGCACCTTTGACCCCACCTGGACTTGCAGTCCATCAATTCTACTACCTTTTCACTATCTTTTATCTGCCCCCTTCTTGGTCCCAAGTTCCATCCTTACTATTTTAAATCCCAAGGTTAGTCACTGTAATGACTTATTTACATTCATCTTCAACTTCCTTGCCCATTCTCACTTTAAAAAAAAAATTTATTTATCTTCAACTTCCTTGCCCATTCTCACTTTTAAAAGAAAATTTATTTATTTTATTGATTTATTTTTGGCTGTGTTGTGTCTTTGTTGCTGCGCACGGGCTTTCTCTAGTTGCAGCGAGTGGAGGCTACTCTTCATTGAGGTGCGTGGGCTTCTCATTGTGGTGGCTTCTGTTTTGTGGAGCACAGGCTCTAGGCACGTGGGCTTCAGTAGTTGTGGTACGTGGGTTCAGC